>NC_056506.1:50739413-50740472 GCF_014905685.2 Nematolebias whitei | reverse complement strand
CTGGACATGTCCAAACCACTGTCCCTCCTCTGGACATGTCCACACCATTGTCCCTCCTCTGGTCATGTCCACACCACTGTCCCTCCACTGGACATGTCCAAACCGCTGTCCCTCCTCTGGACATGTCCAAACCACTGTCCCTCCTCTGGACATGTCCAAAATGCCGGCCTTCTTCTTGACATGTCCAAACTGCTGTCCCTTCTCTGGACATGTCTACACCGCTGTCCCTCCTCTGGACATGTCCATACCATTGTCCATTCTCTGGACATGTCCAAACCACTGTCCCTCCTCTGAACATGTCCAAACTGCCATATCTCCTCTGAACATGTCCAAACCACCGTCCTTCCTTTGGGCATGCCCAACCCGCGGTCCCACCTCTGGACATGTCCAAACCACTGTCCCTCCTCTGGACATGTCCACACCATTGTCACTCCTCTGGACATGTCCACACCACTGTCCCTCCTCTGGACATGTCCAAACCGCCAGCCTTCTTCTGGACATGTCCAAACCGCTGTCCCTCCTCTGGACATGTCCACACCACTGTCCCTCCTCTGGACATGTCCAAACCGCTGTCCCTCCTCTGGACATGGCCATACTGCCGTCCCTCCTTTGGGCATGCCCAAAATGCCGTCCCACCTCTGGACATGTCCAAACCGCTGTCCCTCCTCTGGACATGTACAAACCACTGTCCATCCTCTGGACATGTCCATGCCATTGTCCGTCCTCTGGACATATCCAAACCACTGTCCCTCCTCTGGACATGTCCAAACCACTGTCGCTCCTCTGGACATGTCCACACCATTGTCCCTCCTCTGGACATGTCCACACCACTGTCCCTCCACTGGACATGTCCAAAATGCTGTCCCTCCTCTGGACATGTCCAAACCGCCGGCCTTCTTCTGGACATGTCCAAACCGCTGTCCCTCCTCTGGACATGTCCACATCGCTGTACCTCCTCTGGACATGTCCAGACTGCTGTCCCTCCTCTGGACATGTCCAAACCACTGTCCCTCCTCTGGACATGTCCAAACTGCCATCCCTCCTCTGGACATGTCCAAA
>NC_056506.1:50738818-50739313 GCF_014905685.2 Nematolebias whitei | reverse complement strand
GGTTTGGACATGTCCAGAGGAGGGACAGTGGTTTGGACATGTCCAGAAGAGGGACAGTGGTTTGAACATGACCAGAGAGGGGACAGTGGTTTGGACATATCCAGAGGAGGGACAGTGGTTTGGACAGTGGTTTGGACATGTCCAGAGGAAGGACAGCGGTTTGGACATGTCCAGAGGAGGGAAAATGGTGTGGACATGTCCAAAGGTGGAATGGCGGTTTGGACATGTCCAGAGGTGGGACAATGGTTTGGACATGTCCAGAGGAGGGAAAACAGTTTGGACATGTCCAGAGCTGGGATGGCAGTTTGGACATGTCCAGAGGAGGGACGATGGTTTGGACATGTCCAGAGATGTGACGGTGGTTTGGACATGTCCAGAGGTGGGACAGCGTTTTGGGCATGCCCAAAGGAGGGACGGTGGTTTGGACATGTCCAGAGGAGGGACGGCAGTTTGGACATGCCCAGGGGAGGGATGGCGGTTTGGACATGTCCAGGG
>NC_056506.1:50738527-50738808 GCF_014905685.2 Nematolebias whitei | reverse complement strand
GGTTTGGACATGTCCAGGGGAGGGATGGTGGTTTGGACATGTCCAGAGGAGGGACAGTGGTTTGGACATTTTCAGATGAGGGAAAACGGTTTGGACCTGTCCAGAGGTGGGATGGCGGTTTGGACATGTCCAGAGATGAGACGGCGGTTTGGACATGTCCAGAGGTGGGACGGCGGTTTGGGCATGCCCAAAGGAGGGACAGTGGTTTGTACATGTCCAGAGGAGGGACAGCTCTTTGGACATGTCCAGAGGAGGGATGGCAGTTTGGACATGTCCAGAGG
>NC_056506.1:50733721-50738517 GCF_014905685.2 Nematolebias whitei | reverse complement strand
TGGTGTGGACATGTCCAGAGGAGGGACAGTGGTTTGGACATGTCCAGAGGAGGGACAATGGTTTGGACATGTCCAGAGGAGGGACAGTGGTTTGGACATGTTCAGAGGAGATATGGCTGTTTGGACATGTTCAGAGGAGGGACAGTGGTTTGGACATGTCCAAAGGATGGACAATGGTATGGACATGTCCAGAGGAGGGACAGTGGTTTGTACATGTCCAGAGGACGGACAGCTGTTTGGACATGTCCAGAGGAGGGACAGCAGTTTGGACATGTCCAGAGGAGGGACAGTGGTTTGGACATGTCCAGAGGTGGGACCACGGTTTGGGCATGCCCAAAGGAGGGACGGTGGTTTGGACATGTTCAGAGGAGGGACAGTGGTTTGGACATGTCCAGAGGATGGACAATGGTATGGACATGTCCAGAGGAGGGACAGTGGTTTGTACATGTCCAGAGGAGGGACAGCTGTTTGGACATGTCCAGAGGAGGGATGGCAGTTTGGACATGTCCAGAGGAGGGACAGTGGTTTGGACATGTCCAGAGGAGGGACAGCAGTCTGGACATGTCCAGAGGAGGTACAGCGGTGTGGACATGTCCAGAGGAGGGACAGCGGTTTGGACATGTCCAGAAGAAGGCCGGCGGTTTGGACATGTCCAGAGGAGGGACAGCATTTTGGACATGTCCAGTGGAGGGACAGTGGTGTGGACATGTCCAGAGGAGGGACAATGGTGTGGACATGTCCAGAGGAGGGACAGTGGTTTGGACATGTCCAGAGGAGAGACAGTGGGGATGTTAGAAATGCAGCTGCAGGACAAAGACAAAGAGGAGACATATGGATGTAGTTAGAGAGGACATGGAGGTAGTTGGAGTGAGGACAGCAGACACAGAGGACAGAGTGAGACAGAGAAGGACTCTCTGTGGAGACACCTGAAGAGAGAAAAGCTGAAAGAAGAAGAAGAATTATTACAATTAAGAATTGTCAGATTTTCTGAAACAGAAGCAACGAACCAGAAGAACTCTGGAGTCCCAGGTTCAGTGAATGTATCATGAAGTGAGGCTGAACATAAATATAATATAAATATTTTGTTTTTGTTTATTTTCGTGTTAAATTAATTTTAAACCTATTGATGAGCTTCGTGGCTCCGATCTTGGTCCCCAGAGGATGAACTGGCAGGAATGCAGGTAATCTGTTGGTTTTGCTTGTTTTATTAAATTCAATTCAATTCAATTCAAAAACACTTTTTTAATCCCAAAGGGAAATTATTTGTTGTAGTAACTCGTTATCCTCATTTCATTAAGAGATGTTATAGATGCTGATGCTGTAGACAGGAAGGATCTCTTGTAAAGGTCCATCCCACAGTGGATCCTAAGAAACTGGCTGCAGATGTCGTCTGATCCGTCCACCCAGACTCCGCTGGCCTCTCGGTTCCCCCGGGCTGTAGGACCACCCATATGCCAGCAGAACTCCTCCCAGAGCGATGGCCACTCCTCCCAGCAGTCTGCCGAGCTCCTCGTCACTGTGGACAGACAACTGTAGGTGCCGAGGGACGATCCTGTCCTTCAGCTGTCCTGAGCCGTGTTTCCTGCTAGTTCCAGGATCTCAGCACAGCTGGCAGGTAGATGAGAATGCATCCACAGAACATCCTTTCAACTCATTTGAGATTTGGGGCTGTAGTTGAGATATTATTTGAGCTTTTGAGATGTTAATCAACTGTTGGTTGTAGAAAACTGCCTTGTTGCCATGGTTACGCATCATAACAAATGTCCAAAACTAAAATAGTTTCAGTAAAAATCCTTCCAGCTGCACAGCATCTGATACCAGAGGAAACAACCATCCAAAAAATGAGATTTACATCCAGAAAAAGAGGAATTAAAGTTTCCAAAAGCAAAATCTCAGAATGAAAGTAGAGCTGCTCCAACATGTAGCCACCTGGAGCGGTGAAATTCTAGAACTAGGGCCTAAGGGCCCTAGGGTTAAGGGCCTTGCTCAAGGGTCCAGAGTGGGGAAAATGAGGGTGGAAGCAGGTGTGGGTGTTTCACATTTCTCACCCACATTTTGATGTCAGTACCGGGAGTTGAACCGGCGATCCTCCGATCACAGGCTCACCTTCTCTAACCTCTGCACCACCACTCCCATGGATGGATATAGTTCATATTAATAATTAAATCTGATCTTCAGGTGTTCAGGATTTCTGTGGGAGGAGCCTGACGTCCTGAGACTGGAGGACAAGTTTGAGACCAGTTCTGGGTCTGTCATGGTGTCCTCCAGGGGGACAGGTCCAGAAGAAGGAGGTGAACTAATGAGAGGAACCTCCTCAGCTGACTCCTGTCCTTGAGGAGGAGAAGCTCCTCCTCAAGGACAGGAGCTTCTTCACCCAATTACAGAAGAAACTTTGGATCCAGGATCTGGTCCTCTCAGTCCTGATCCAGACCTCAGGACCACAGGTGATGGTTGTAGATTCTTCTTTGCAACTGAGAGCTGAATGACTGCTAACATCAGCTAAAGAAGCTAAAACTTGGATGTTAAAGCTATTAGGAAGTTAACTGGTAAACAGCTAAAACCAGTAAAAGACTAGATAACAGCTAAAAGTATTAACAAGCTAGATAACAGCTAAAAGTATTAACAAGCTAGATAACAGCTAAAAGTATTAACAGGCTAGATAACAGCTAAAAGTATTAACAAGTGAGATAACAGCTAAAAGTATTAACAGGATAGCTAACAGCTAAAACTAGCAAAAGACTAGCTAATAGCTAAATGTATTACCTGCAGTGTTCCCTCAGTGAGGACTGAACTAGACAAAAGGACCTTCTCCTACTCCGCTCCTGTTTCCTGGAACATCTTGTAAAAAGATCTGAAGCTCTCGACCTTTGACCTCTCTAAGTGTCTTTAAGAATCTGTTGGTCTCCTGGCAGGGACCGATGCAGACATGTTCCTGTTTTTAGTTTTCTACATTTGTCTTGGAATCTAGCGGTTTTTTTTTTTTGTTTTGTTACCTTTTTCTTTTAGCCATCCTATTTGTAAAAAAAAAAAAAAAACCTGCAGTTTGACTTTTTATAACTGTTTATTGTTGTTGCTGTTGTCCATTGTTCTTCATCTTTCTTTGTTGAAATCAGGTCTCTCTTGTAAATGAGTCCTCGAGGCTCAATGGGATTTACCTGTAGAAATAAAGGTTGAATGATTAACAGGCTAGATAACAGCTAAAAGTATTAACAGGCTAGATAACAGCTAAAAGTATTAACAGGCTGGATAACAGCTATAAGTATTAACAGGCTAGATAACAGCTAAAATTATTAACAGGCTAGATAACAGCTAAAAGTATTAACAAGCTAGGTAACAGCTAAAAGTATTAACAGGCTAGATAACAGCTAAAAGTATTAACAGGCTAGATAACAGCTAAAAGTATGAACAAGCTAGATAACAGCTAAAAGTAAGAGGCTAGCCCTCAACAAGTTCTATGCACGCTCTGAAGACCCGACCAGACCACCCAGCACCAGAAAAGGAGTTTTTCAGCGTGTCCTCAGCTGAAGTAAGGAGGACCTTCAGGAGGATTAATCCTCACAAAGCAACTGGCCCAGACAACATCCCCGGGGAGGTGCTGGCAGACATCTTTAACTCCTCACTTACCCTGGCAGTCTCAACGCAACTGGGTCCTAGACTTCTTAACCAAAAGACTCCAGTCTGTGAAGATCCACAACTTCTCCTCCTCCACCATAATCCTCAGCATGGGCTCCCCCCAGGGCTGTGTGTTGAGCCCCCTCACATCAATGTGAAGACAACAAAGGAGATGGTCGTGGACTTCAGAAGAAACAAACACACATACACCCCCTGAACATAAGAGGATCTGTGGTGGAAGTGGTCTCCAGCTACAAGAACTTGGGTGTGCACCTGAACAACAACCTCAGCTGGAGCAGCAACACCACCAGCCTGATGAAGAAAGATCATCAGAGACTCTACTTCCTCAGACGGCTGAGACGAGCTGGTCTGGAAGCTCAGTCCTCACCTCCTTCTACAGGTGTGCAGTGGAGAGCATCCTGTGCTCCAGCATCAACGTGTGGCATGGAGGCTGCACAGCTGCAGAAAGAAAAGCTTTGCAGAGAGTGGTGAAGGCTGCACAGAAGATGTTGGAGTCAGTCTCCCCACCATCACAGACATCTACACCTCCAGATGCAGGAAGAGGGCCACCTGCATCATGAAGGACCACACTCACCCAGCACACACACTTTTTGTCCCGCTCCCCTCAGGAAGGAGGTTGAGGAGCATTAAGTGTAGAACCACTAGACTGAGGAACAGCTTCTACCCTGAGGCTGTTATATGTGACTTATCTGTGCTGCTGATCTCACACTGCTGATTATCTCATGCTGCTGATTATCTCATGCTGCTGTATTCACTCATACCATCTGCTCACCACAGACTCATGTTCAGGCTGCTGTTTATTATATTATTTTACATTATTAGAGTTTAACATATATCTTAGATCCTTATTTACTGTTTATGTTTATACTTTATATTTATACTTTTGTTGGATGTAACTGGGACCCTGTGAACATAATTTCATTCCACCTCATGTACCACATGTGTATGACAATAAAGAACCTTGAAGTTTTATTGAATTAAACAATTAACAAATTGTTTAGTTCATGTAATTAATACATTTTATTAAGGTAAATTAAAGGCTTATGCTGTAATCCCAGCTGCAGCCTGCAGGTGGCGTCAGCAGGTCTACAGACCCCCCCCCCCCCCCAACAAACAGACTCACACAAATTAACATCAAAGATTCCTTTGATGTGTGGCGGCCT
>NC_056506.1:50732313-50733621 GCF_014905685.2 Nematolebias whitei | reverse complement strand
GTCGTCTAGGTTCGTGGCAGCCCCCTCCCCCCCCCCCCCCCCCCGACCCCCCAGTTCCTGCTGTAAAATCAGAGGAAATAAAACTGGGATTAAAGTTTGTTTCCTGGATTTTTCTGCCGACAGAGTATAAATAATCTGCAGAAACGTTCAAACATTTAAAGAAAAAACTTGTAAAATTTGAGTAAAGGTTCAAAATGAGCTCCTGACAAACGTTTGAAAAGTTTTAAAATAATTTACGAGATTAATTTGAGGTTAAAGTGTCTGATAATCTGTCCTCACCTGAAGGTCAAACTGCAAAAACACGCTCAGAATAACTTTGATAAATCTGAGGTTATACCAGTTTTAATCTGTAATCTGAAGGCTGACGGAGACAGAAACCTGTCTGCAGCCTCGTGTTCTGGTCTCGTCTGGACGCTCTCGGCCCGGTTCTGCCTGCAGCTCGGGTGTGGAAGTGGTTGCGTGGAGGTAAATGTAAACGCAACGTTTGGACAAAGACAGAGCAGCTTTTGTTCTGCCATGACGGAAACAGGAGGAGGAGAAGAAGAAAAGAAGACCAAGAGAAGAAGAAGAAGAAGGAGGAGGAGAAGGAGGAGGAGAAGGAGGAGAAGGAGGAGGAGAAGGAGGCCTCTGCAGAGCCTGAAATGGCTGCCTGAAGAGAAGCAGGCAGAACGGGAGGACGAAAAGCTCGGAGCGGAGCGCCAGCAGGAGCTGGATCTGGACTTGGCTCTGGTTTCATGGTTTTCATTCATCACCCTGACAGATTATACACAGATCCTGCTGTTTCAGATTATACACAAATGCTGCAGTTTCAGATTATACACAGACCCTACAGCTTCAGATTATACACGGATCCTGCATCTTCAGATTATACACAGATCCTGCAGTTTCAGATTATACACAGATCCTGCAGTTTCAGATTATACACAGATCTTGCAGTTTCAGATTATACACAAATCCTACATCTTCAGATTATACACGGATCCTGCAGCTTCAGATTATACACAGATCCTACAGCTTCAGATTATACACGGATCCTGCAGCTTCAGATTATACACGGATCCTGCAGCTTCAAATTATACACAAATCCTGCAGTTTCAGATTATACACAGATCCTGCAGCTTCAGATTAAACACAGATCCTGCAGTTTCAGATTATACACAGATCCTGCAGTTTCAAATTATATACAGATCCTGCAGTTTCAGATTATACACGGATCCTGAAGTTTCAGATTATACAGAGATCCTGCAGCTTCAGATTATATACAAATCCTGCAGCTACAGATTATACACGTATCCTGCAGCTACAGAT
>NC_056506.1:50727694-50732303 GCF_014905685.2 Nematolebias whitei | reverse complement strand
CGTCCTGCAGTTTCAGATTATACACGGATCCTGCAGTTTCAGATTATTCACGGATCCTGCAGTTTCAGATTATTCACGGATCCTGCAGTTTCAGATTATACATGCCTCCTGCAGCTACAGTCGAAACTAAGGCAAAAAGAGTCAAAACATGACAGTTTGACAGAAATTAAAGAAAACAAAACCTGCCTCAGACAAACTGAACTCAGATTAAACTCAGAATACACTCAATTTACACTCAGATTGAACTCAGAATAAACTCAGATTAAATTTAGAATAAACTCAGATTAAACTCAGATAAAACTCAGATTAAACTCAATTTACACTCAGATTAATCTCATATTAATCTCAGATTAAAGAGCAGAAAGAGTTCAGTGAAATCCAACAGGAGAATTATTACAGAACAAGATAATCTGTGGAGTCAGAACTTTCCACAGAACGTGTTCGCCTCAATAAGAAAGTTAAAAGTTTTAATTAGTAAAAAAAAACATTTACTAAAAAACTGAAGACAGATTTAAAGACAGGAGGGAGGGAGGGATGGATGGATAGAGTGACAGGTGGATGGAGGGTTGGATAGACATAGGGAGGACAGAGGGATGGAGTGAAGGAGGGATGGATGGATAGATGGATGGAAGGACGGAGGGACAGAGTGATGGAGGGATGAACAGATGGAGGGACAGATGGATGGAGGGACGGAGGGACAGAATGATGGAGGGATGGATGAATGGAGGGACAGATGGATGGAGGGATGGATGGAGAGACGGAGGGACAGAGTGATGGAGGGATGGATGGATGGAGGGACAGATGGATGGAGGAACAGATGGATGGAGGGACAGATGGATGGAGGGACAGATGGATGGAGGGATGGATGGAGGGATGGACGGAGGGACAGAGTGATGGAGGGACAGAGGATGGACAGATGGGGACACTGAGATGCCATTTGGACTGAAAATGATGTCATGGAGAAAAATAAAACAGCAGAAGACAAAGAGGCAAAGTTAGAGGAGCTCAACAAAACAGAGCTTTAGCTACTTTTAGCTACAAATAGTTTTAGTCAGCCTTTTGCCACTTTGAGTTTTAAGTGGCATTTTGCTCCTTTTTAGCTGGACTTTTGATACGTCCAGTTTTAGTAACTGTTTATTATTTTAGCTTCTGTTTTGCTTTCTTTAGCTAGCCTTTTGCTTCTTTTAGCTATTTGTTTCCATTTTGCTACTTGTAGTTTCTACTGTTGTGATCTTTTAAGATAGCTGGCCTTCTGCGTTGTAGCTACTATTTTGATACTTTTAGCTAGTATGTAGCTTGTAATTAGCATTTAGCTCTTAGCTGACTTTTTTGTCACTTTTGGTTTATAGTTACTATTTTGATACGTTTTCCTTTTAGTCAATGTTTTACTGCTTTAGCTAGTTCTCTGCCTCTTTTAGCTTTAACGGCTTGGTTTCTGTTTCTTCGGCTGATTGCAGCAGTATTTCAGCGCTCAGACTGCATTTTTACTGATAATGTAATTTTCTAGCATGTCATTGAAATGGTTGGGTTTGTCGTCTAATTAAACCGACAAAAAGCAGCTGAAACAACAAACTTAGTAGCGTCAGTGAACCAAGGTACATTTCTGTGTTCAACATCTTTTCCTGCAACAAAAAAAAGTATTTGGCTGTTTCAGCTGTTTCATTTATCATCAGTAAACAGATTGACACTGGCTCCTAAAAATAAGGGTCAAAGTGAGTTCCTGATCTACTTATTAAAGCATTTTTTACCCGTTTCAGATGACAGTTAGCAACACGCTAACGCTGTGCGGCTATTAGCTTAGCTTAGCTTAGCATGCAGACTGTTAACAGGATGAACTTTTAGCAGCAAGTTTAAAGTAAAACTAAATAGTAAGAGCCTCTGAAGCTGTCTAAGATGTTAAATCCTTTTATTAATTCTATATAAAACATGTGAATGTAATGACAAGTGTGCTAGCGCTAAGCTAACTGTTTTAATGTTGAGATAAATTAAGCTAGGCTAAGAAACAACTCTGTAATTATTAATTGTGATAAACTTATTTTATGTTGAAATAACTTTAACCATTGTTTTTGTTACCAGTTAATTAAATCGTGTTTTGTCATCTCAAACTTACACAAAGAAAACATGTTAGCTTTATTCGTTAGCATTATTTGTTAGCATTATTCGTTAGCATTATTTGTTAGCTTTATTCATTAGCGTTATTCGTTAGCGTTATTCGTTAGCATTATTTGTTAGCTTTATTCATTAGCATTATTCGTTAGCGTTTTTTGTTAGCGTTATTCATTAGTGTTATACGTTAGCATTATCTGTTAGCATTATTCGTTAGCTTTATTCGTTAGCATTATTCATTAGCATTATTAGTTAGCTTTATTCGTTAGCATTATTCATCAGCATTATTCGTTAGCATTATTTGGTAGCATTATTCGTTAGCATTATTCATTAGCTTTATTCATTAGCTTTATTCGTTAGCATTATTCGTTAGCGTTATTTGTGAGCATTTTAGAGTTCCTGTGCTCGCAGCAGAATCATTTGTCCGACAGACGGCAGCTGTTAAATCAGAGGAGAGGATTTACCAACGTGTTCCTTTGTTGCACCTTTTGTTTTTGACCCAAGGGCAGCAGCGGGGTTAAAGTCACGCTGCCCTCTGGGACAGAAATATAATTTTTACCTTCGTATTAACGACAAATGTCCACCCGACGTCAAACACTGAGCTTCGAGCCAACAGCGGGCCCTTGATTTTATTTTATTTTCCAAGCAGAAAGTCGTTGTTGTTGTTTTTGTTTTGTTCCCAAGTTCTATCTGTTGTGGAACGCATCATGAATCAAAACCAACATTTATAAATAAAGAACACAACTAACGTTCTTCATAGCAGTCTCTGAGAACTTACTCTGGTCCTACTGGTCTCCTGCTGTACCTGCTCTTCCTTCATCTTTGAGTCTTTGAGTCCAACCCCTCTCTGAGACCGTACAGGGGCCGACACCAGAGCCCTGAGGACCCCTCCACCACCTGCTGACGGGCAGAAAGAAGGAAAGGGTTCCTGAGTATGGATTATAACCTTGTCTGCAGTATTAAGGACGTTGAGCCAGTCAGTTGTGGTGAAGAAGGAACTGAAAGTGCTGGATTTACTGGCCCGTCTTGGATCTAACACTCACCCACACAGTCAAGAGGTCTGAATCCTGACTGAAAGAACCAGATCCTGGACCTAACTAGCTGTGATGAACTCCTGCTCCGTCTTTGAGGACGAGCTTGGCGTTGCTGCTCCTCCTCATCATGAAGAGTAAGAGGAGGAGGTTCTTCAGGCATCTGCTTAAGATGTCCTGTTCAAAAGTCTGGGAGGATTCTATGGCCTCTCAGGTCTGAGAACACCTTGGGCTCCTCCAGGAGGACCGTGAGAGTCTCTGAAGAGGTCTGGGTGTCTCAAGTCTTCTGAGACCAGCTGCACTGAAAAGAGCTCTGAAGACGAGAACTTCAGAGAACCTTGGTGCTGTCACCTTCAGAACCTCCTCGATGTCTCCTGTAACCAACAGAATCAACTCTAATGGTTTCCTCACCTGAAAACCAGAACGGTTCAGGTTTTAATCTGGCACCTGAGTGTTCTAAAGAACTGGATTATCTGGTTCTGTCTCAGATTTTAATCTGAAAACTTCATAATCCTGTGATTTACCCACAATCAGACTCAGGAAGGATTCTGGTCTGAGCAGAGGAAATGAACGCTGCTACAGAACTTCTGATCCACATCGGTTCTGCTTCAAAGTAAATAAAAGCAGATCTGAAAGCAGATCGCTTTAATCCAGTTTAAACACTGACGGAGCTGTGGGATTGAGAGCTCCGTTAAATCTGATTGTAATGTTCTTGTTTGGAGGAAAACCACTTTGTTGTTCATCTCAGGGGAAAGTTTTATCTCCATGGTGGAGTTCCCTGCTAAGAGAAGAAAGAACCAGAAGAACCGAACCAGACGCCAGAACATTGAAACAGGAGGGACCTACGGTAAAAACAGCCGAACATTCAGACAATCTGCAGCTGATTCAGCCGAAGACATGAAGAGACATGATGATCTATCCATTACTGTCACACACACACACACACACGCACACACACACACACACACACACACACACGCACACACACACACACGCACACACACACACACACACACACACACACACACCCTCTGAGGCTGCAGGAAGTTGAGCCCCTCCCTGTTTGAGGTTTGAAAAGTTCCCTCAGACCAAACATGGAGCCAGACAGGAGGAGAGGGGGAGGAGCTTAACATCAAGAGGCTGAAATGAAGCACTGAAGAATATCCTTCATGAAATTAATCATCCAACCATCATCCAGCTGCCCCTCATCCAACCATCATCCGTCTATCACTCATCCAACCATCATCCACCATCATTCATTATCCAACATCCATCCAACTATCATCCAACCATCATCTATCACCATCCAACTATCATCCAACCATCGTCCATCATCCATTCAACCATCATCCATCCAACTATCATCCAACCATCATCCAACATCCATCCATTATCCAACATCCATCCAACTATCATCCAACCATTATCCATCATCCAACATCCATCCATTATCCAACATTCATCCAACTATC
>NC_056506.1:50727062-50727684 GCF_014905685.2 Nematolebias whitei | reverse complement strand
ATCATCCAACCATCATCCATCCAACCATCATCCATCAATCATCCATCCAACCATCATCCATCCATCCAACCATCATCCAGCATCCATCCAACTATCATCCAACCATCATCTATCACATCATCCAACATCCATCCATCATCCAACTTCCATCCAATTATCATCCAACTTTCATCAGTCATCCATCTTCCATACTGTGTGAGTTGATTTAGTATATCTTGTTCCATGTCTTCATTTTAATGCTGTTGTTTTAATTTTTTAAGGTATATTCTTACTGCTTTTTATTTCTCAGTGTTACCCTTAGTGTTAAGCACTTTGATAACAGTCTATCTGTTTTAAATTGTGCTCTATAAAAAAATATGACTTGACTTCCAACATCATCCATCATCCAACCATTATCAATCATCCATCATCCAACCATCATCCAACATCTATCCAACTATCATCCAACCATCATCCATCTTCCAACATTCATCCATCATCCAACAATTATCAATCATCCATCATCCAACCATCATCCAACATCTATCCAACTATGATTCAACCATCATCCATCCAACCATAATCAATCATCCATCATCCAACATCTATCCAACTATCAGTCATCACCCATCCAACTATCCTC
>NC_056506.1:50722725-50727052 GCF_014905685.2 Nematolebias whitei | reverse complement strand
AATCATCCATCATCCAACATCCATCCATTATCCAACATCTATCCAACCATCATCTATCATCCATCCAACCACCATCCATCGATCGTCTTGAGTTTTTTGATGTATATTTGTATAGTTATGTTTAAACGTATATACGTGTATATATTAAAGTCTGCAGGACCATCCTGCAGATGTTTTACCACTTGGTGGTCTCCAGCATCATCTTCTACAGCAGCAGGTGAAGAAAGCTGATGCCAACAGACTTGATAAACTCATGAAGAGCTGGTTCAGTTCTGGGAGTGGACCTGCAGTCTGAGCAGAGGATGCTGAGGAACCTGCTCCAGATCCTGAACATCACGTCACCCCCCCTGCATGACACCCTGGACTCGTACCGCAGCACCTCCAGTCGTAGACTGAGACCACGAGGTGCTCCACAGAACAACACAGGAAGTCCTTCAAACTTTTCAACTCCGCCCCCTTTCTACACAATAAAATTAATTCTGCTCCAAAATAAACTCTAATGTTTCTGTCTGCACTTGTTTTAGAAAGTAATTGTTGTAGTTTTACATTCTGTTATTTTTATATCTTGTGTGATTCCTTGTGTTCCTTTGTGCTGGAACTCTGGCACAACAATTTCCTGCGGGATCAATAAAGTTCTATCTTGTCTTATCTTATATTTTTATGTGCTTCGAGTATCTTGATACGATAGAAAGGTACTACTCTATTTAAGTACAGTCCATTTATATTTTGTGGATTTCATTTCAAAACTTTTGTTGCAGCTTCAGTTTTCATCTTCTGATTTCAGCTGTTTTTGATTTTTGCAACTTGTTTTGTATGTAAAAAGAAAAGATGGAGGTCAAAGGTCACATACTTTCTGCTGTTAACTTGTTTCTGCATAAAACCTTTTTAATAGAAGCTGGAGGAGGTAAAATGTAAATAAATGATAAAAAGCTTCTAATTACTCGTGTTACAACAATCCAGATGTTTTAGGTTTATTTCTAGTTTATTTGTAAATAAGAATAAATTTAAACAGATTTAGGATCAAAATGAAGAAACATTTGTTTTTTTGAATGTTACTTTAAATATAAACTTGTAAAAACTTGGTTTAAACAGACAAGACGTCTGGTTCAGATTTAGGAAGTGTGGTCGTTAGTTCCTCTGGAACCAACGGTTACTCATTATTTACCCACAATGCCTTTCAGCCGTCGCTTCGTTAGCCCTTCCTGACCAACGATGGGAGGATTTTACTGAAACTGTCAGAAAATAATCTGGAAGTTTGTCTGATTCATTGCAAGAGTCCACCTGATTCAAGATGGCCGCCACAGCTAATCAGTGTCAGCAAACACAACAGTGGCTCCACCTCCGCCCCCCCTACAGATCCTGAGCTGGGTGTGGTAGTAGCTGAGAGTCATGCCTGACGCAGACTCTGAGCAGGTGGATGTTTGAAGGAGACAAGTTGTCAGGATTCTGATGTTCAACCGGACGGTTCTAAAACCGACCCGGTCCATCTGAGGCCAGCTTCAGCTGCACCTTCAGGGTGCAGGGTGTTTCGGAGCAGCCGTCAGGTCTCCTGGTTCTGGATCAGAACCAACAAGTCAGAACGGGAACTTGAAGAATGAGGAAGTGTTGGCGAGGCGGCCCGCGGGCTCTGACAACACGTCGCATCACTTCCTGTTTCTGCAGAAAACAGAGAAGGTCACGTGACGCGAACAGACGTCGTCACATCTGAAGCAGAAACAGTCGTGTGCTGACCCGACTGAGGCCCGGGTCAGGTTTCTGACAGAACCAGCCGCTGGAAAATCTTTATTCTCAGCGCAGGCTTTGTTTTCATGTTCTGTGTTAAAGTTCAAACTGGTGACAGATGAACGCTGAACTACGGCTACATCTGATGAAGAGGCTAAAACTGTCATTACAGCCAAAAGGAATGGAACACCAGCTAAAAGCTACAAGGAGCAGAACAATAGCTAAATTCTAAAAAGAACCAAACACTAGATAAAAGCTAAAAGGAGCAGAACACTAGCTAAATGCTAAAAGATGCAGAACACCAGCTAAAACCTAGAAGTAGCAGAACACCAGCTAAAAGCTACAAGGAGCAGAATAATAGCTAAAAGGAACCGAACACTAGATAAAAGCTAAAAGGATGAGAACACAAGCTAAATGCTAAAAAAGCAGAACACTAGCTTAAAGCAAAAAAATTAGCAGAACAATAGCTAAATGCTAACAGGAACAGGACACTAGATAAAAATAAAAGGAGCAGAACACTAGCTAAATGCTAAAAAAAAAAGCAGAACATTAGCTAAAAGCAAAATTGAGCAGAACAATAGCTAAATGCTAAAAAAAAGCTGAATATTAGCTAAAAGCAAAAATGAGCAGAACAATAGCTAAATGCTAACAGGAACAGAACACTAGATAAAAGTAAAAGGAGCAGAACACTAGCTAAATGCAAAAAGAAGCAAAACATTAGCTAAAAGTGACAAAAGCATAGCAATAGCTAAAAGCTAAAAGGATCAGAACAATAGCTAATAACTAATTCAAGATGGCTGCCACAGCTAAACATAGCAGAACAGATATCTCTCAGTGAGTTTGACAGACTGACCTGATGTCTGGGTGGTAGTAGCTGAGAGTCATTCCCATGACTCACTCTGAGCTCTGCCAGATCAGAACTTTGTTTAGAAAATCGTTTTTATAAAGTCTGACCCAAAAGAACTCTTCCAGTCCTCATCAGAACATGATCCGAGCCATGATCCTGGAACAGCTGGGTCCAGGATCTGCTGAAGTCCTTGACAGTCAGGTCTTGTTCTCCTCTGGCCTCAAAGGTCAAAGGTCACATCAAACACCAAGTCTCGGTCTGATGGACTTTAACAAGCATAAAAACTATAAAATCAACAGATACCATAAAAATAATGAACTACCAAATCATAAAACAGCAAACATTAAAAACAATAAAACAAATAAAATTAAAAACAGTAAAACCAACATTTTGTCAAAGGCCAAAGAACAAAATGTGTCTTCAAAGAAGATTTAAAAACAGGAAGTGATGTCAGAGGAAGCTCGGTCACCTCTCAGCCTCCTGCTGGACTTTGGAAGGACCAGCAGCTGCTGATCTGCTGACCTCAGAGAGCGTGAGGGAACAGCTGGAGCAGGGCGGACAGATGCTGAGAAACCATGAAGATCTTTGAAAACAAATGAAAGATCCTTCAAATTCATGGGGAAACGAACTGGGAGCCAGTGAGTTTAAAACAGGGCTCATGCGCTCTCGTTTTCTGGTACCAGTTAAAAGATGAGCAGCAGCATTCTGAACCAGCTGAAGTCCAGTAATGACTGGTTCAGACCCACATAAAGTGGATTACAGTAGTCTAGTCTAGTTGTGATGAAAGCTTGGATTATAATCTCTAAATGATGGTTGGACCTTGGCCAGTTGCTCAGGTGATAAAAGCTGGACTTGACCACAGATTTAATCTGAGCATCCAGTTTAAAATCGTTGTCCAGCCTCACACCCAGGTTAGTTGCTGTCTCAGTCTGATGGTGTGTTCAAGGACCCTAACCCAGCACGACGCAGAGGTGGGACAAAGGAGCAGCCGTAGTGACGGCGCACACGACATTTAGTCAGTTGTTTGTTACGTCAGGTTATTTTAGACGTTAGCTCGTTGAAGTGTTGGGTTGAGAGGAGGAACCTGTGCTCAGGTGCACTGCTCCCCTCCCCCGCCTCCTGAAACTCCTGCCTGCTCATCTTAGACCCCTGGGATCGTTTTTATTCAGCGCCCTTAATAAAGCTGACGGTAAATCAATTTATTTGATCAGCTTTGGTGGAAATCATCAGTTATTTTTGCTTCCTGGAGCAGCTGCAGGACGTGTCTGAGCGTAAATTTAGCAGATTGGACCTGTAATGTCCAGACCTTCGTGGCTCAGAGGCCGAAGGCCGCTGCGTCAGCCGAAAGAGCGGCATGAAGGTATGTTCGTTCCTGATCGGCTCGGGTGTGCAGCGAGTGCACGCTCTCCTCTGATCGGAGGTCAGATTACGCTGCTTCCTGTCTGAGAGACCGAGTTTCAAGAGCACAAACAGAAACGATGTCAAAGAGCTGCAGAACTCACAGCCGGATATTTTACTGACACAAAAACAGGAAGTCAGCAGAGCAGCCCAGGAACTGAACCGACAACAAGAGGCCTGAACCAGTTCTACAACATGTCAGGTCCAGTTCAGACGGACAGAACCGAGGCAGCAGGAAGCGCTGCAGTCTGACAGCAGAGTGTCGGTACCAGACGGGCTGCATGGGTCGGTACCAGACGGGCTGCCTGGGTCGGTACCAGACGGGCTGCGTGGGTCGGTACCAGACGGGCTGCGTGGGTC
>NC_056506.1:50717056-50722715 GCF_014905685.2 Nematolebias whitei | reverse complement strand
TGGATCGGTACTAGACGGGCTGCGTGGATCGGTACCAGACGGGCTGCATGGGTCTATAAAGATAAAGGAAAACAGATGAGCTGCAGTCCCTGAACTGGGACACCAGGTCCCAGTTGGTCCTGGTTCTGGTCCCTGCAGACCAGGACATGAAGCAGGTTAATTAGCTGGAACACATCAGCAGCCTAGCAGCAGAACTTTGAGTGAACAGAACCCAGACTCTGGACTCAGCGGGGTGCTGTGACCTTTGACCCCTCAGTCTGAAGAGTTTAAAATAAAAAGTGTTTCAGGTCTTTACATTTATTTTATGATTATTTAGAAGCTGCTCTTCCTAAGCTGACGCTGGACTGTTAACGTAACGTTGGTACCGGTTCTGGTTGTTTACAGGTTCACTTTAGGGCTCTATTTTCTGAGCCCGGACACCCTCCAGAAGAAGCTCCTTACAGCCACTTGGATCCAGGATCTGGTTCTTGCGGTTCTGATCCAGACCTCGTGATCAAAGGTGAGGGTTGGAACGTGGAGGGACGAGTACCTTCAGACCTGCCTTGGAGCTCAGCTCCTTCTTCACCTCCACAGGCGTGTCTTTAACTGAATAAAGAGCGTGGTCTGTAGGTGAGACCGCCCTCGTCCCTAAGACATTAAAGGGACGAGGGCGGAGACGTTGACTCTTGAAGACGTTTTGTTTTTTAGGAGCTTCAATTCCAGGAAACAAACGCTCACGGTCCACGTTCAGTTCTCACATATATTTCCTTTTGTCTTTTTGTTTTCCAGCCGTCCTCGACATCTGTCCTTCATCAGCCGTTACTCCTCGGTTCTGCCCCGCCCACCTACACCTGTGCTCTGTTGCCGTTAACCCACCTGTCCCCTAGCTCCTCATCAGTCCCGGTCCATATGGACTCAGTCCTGACATCCCTGCAGTCTGGCATTGTGCCTCGTGCAGTAAGTTTCTCCTGCTGCCAGGCCAGCCTGAAGTCTTAAGTCTTTGTGGGACCTGGAGCTCCTCGTGTCTGATTCTGGGTTGGACTCCTCGTGGAGTTGCTGTCTGAACTCTTTAAAACGTTACAGAGAAAACTCAAAACTGTTACCAGGAAAAAAGATTGAGACAAAATGTCGACAAAGTTCTAAAATATTTTATTTGGGATTTTCTGGGGGAAAACCCCATCAGGACCTCTGGGGACAGTTAGAGGAGGTAACTGGTTTGTAAAGTCCATGTCCTGGATTTACTGGTCCATCTAAGTTCCACTCTGTCAGTTCACGTGGATTGAACATCCTGGTGGTCTCCCTCTGGCTGTGGAACCCCAGGGGACACCCACTAGACGGACCTGTCCTCAGTGGACGGTGATGAGACTGACACCTGTACTGTTGGACACGTCAAGAATGGATTACCAGACAACATAAGACCTAAAGCTCGTCATCACTTGGTGTCCTCCTCCTCCTCATGTCCTAAGTGTTGGGAGAAGGAGGAGAAACAAAAAAGGAAAAACTACAGGGACCAGTTTTACTGAATGTGTTGCAGCCTGGAGAACAGAAAAACAACTCATTTCCTGAGGTCCTCGGATGCTTCAGGCTCAACAACGACTCAGTTATTGATGCGTAAAAAGACTCGGGACCAGAAGACAGAGACAGCTTCATGTGGACATGGGTCTCGTGGACTTCGGGCCTTGACTATCCTTCAGTGGATCTCCGCGGCGCCCTCTGCTGCTCGTTTCTGAAACCGACCCAAACACCTCTGCAGAGAACCGCAGGGCCGCGCCGCCCCCTCCATCCACCCCACCCTGGCAACGAACCGCACCGGCAGCAGCCCGTTGCCACGGCAACCGGCCCACATCGCCGGTCACCACAATGTGAGGTCAGTGTTGCCATGGCAACAGAGCAGATGAGCAGTAATCCGTCCTTGTCTGTGCACCAAGGGTGGGGGAGGCAGAGCCAGCCGTGATCATGTGATCATAACTCAGCCCCCTCCCCCAGCTGCAGCCTCCGCCTCCATCCCATTTTGTTTTGCTGGTTCTTAACGTGCACTGCAGAGCGCGCACTGCAGAGCGTGCAGGAATGAGCGGAAGACGGAGAGACACTGATGATGATGATAAACGAGGTCACTGCTAACAAGCAGCTGCAGAGCACGACAGGAAGGACAGTCGATCACCTGACATGTCAATCTTTCATTGCAGCACATTCTGACTTGTTGTTTTTATTTATAATTAAGTTTGAACAGTAATAAATGCTTCGACTGTTGTGAAGTTTGATTTTCAGTTACAGGAGGACTTTAAATTAAAAACAAAAACCTGACAAGGTTTGGAGACGCTGCAGTTCCTGCAGCCGCCACTGGAGTCCACTGATGAGTCGTTTTCCTGATAAATCATGTAAATGATGACGGATGGATGAATAAATGAGTAGAGGCTGCGATGACAGACAGGTTCTGTTTGTTGCAGAACCAACAGAGACTCGAACCAGTCTTCTGTTCTGTTTCAAAGCGGGCTGAAATGAGACAAATGTTTGTGTTTTTACAAACTGCAGCCGCTGCACTTTGACTCCAGCCGCTCATCCATCATCTCTGACGCCGGTGTTTTTCCTTTAACCCCCCTTCTCCTCTCGTGCGTCTTTCAAACGGCTCTGAAGGTTCTGATTGGCTGGCCAGGACGTGATTGAAATAAGGGGGCGGGGAACAGCAGCCAATCAGACGACGCCTCTAACTCCCCGCCTCCTCAAGAAATATTCCACCCTCTGCTCTGACGATTTGACCCCGCCTACTCCTGTCATCATTTTTAGAACAGCAGCCAATCAGACGCCGCTTCAAAGCCCCCGCCCCCTTCATGAATATATACCCCGCCTCCTCGTTACCGCAGACATTTCTAACATGGAGGGCAGTTCGCACAATGGAGTCCGTTCCTCCTCTCCCCTCCCCCAGCCGCCTGCGGCAGCTCCTCCTGCTCTGCAGCCTCTCCGTTTATAAATAACTCGCCGCCATCTTGTCTCTATGTCCTCTCGTTGTTCTCATGAGGCGAGGGGGGCTCTGGGGACAAATATAAACAGAACCTGGCCTTAAATCTTTTGCGTTACGGAACAGCTGAAAACCACAGATTAAAACACCCGTTTGTCTCGTTTCACCCCCGGTCCCGATCCAGACCGTCCTCACTCGGTTCTGGACCACGTCCCGGTTCTGTTCGACACCAGAGGACATTTGCATACATGGGTCCAGATGGTCCCTCTCGAGTCCGCCTCGTGACAAAGAACAGCTGTTGCTCTCCTCGGGTATTCTGGAAACTTCGTTTAGGTCTAAAAACACGCCGAGCTGAAACTAAATCCTCCACCTCAGAGATTAAATCCTCTCGTTCAACAGATTAAATAAAACCACAAATGTGAACTAATCGTTTTGGTCTTTTATGGTTTTGACCGACATGCGGCCTGATGTAAAAACAAGATGGCGTCGGCTCTGAAACGCTGCAGGGTGTTCGTTTTTGATTTTTACGGTCATGAACGGGTCAAACGTCATCCGAACCACTTACCTCTGGTTTGGACTGGACCGTCTGTGTAAGTCTCGGATAAAAAGGTTAAAAAACGGAACGCCTTTGGTTTGACCTCCGTTTAGCTTAGCACAGGGAAACTGTTAGCATCAGACCGGAAACAAGATGGCTGCCACGGCCAGCGCACAGAAACGGACCGAACTCCGTGGAATGTTACAAATTACCAAGGATTAACATTTTACACCAAATACTTTAACATCTTACAGGTTAAACAATCCAAACCACCTGCTGTAACTTTATTACCAAATCATATTTAAAGGTTTTAAAAGCCCAGTAAGTTCAAAGGTCTCGTGTTTGTGACGTTTACAAAATCTGGTAAATATTTTCGTTCTTATTCGAGTTAAAATGTGCAGGTTCTGGTCGGTTTTCAGACTCCTTGAAGGAAACGGACGCCTCAGTCGTGTTTTCAGAGGAATTTATGAAACATGTTGAAGGAGCTAAACAGAAACATTCAGTTATGAATCTAACGTTAACAATCACGAAGCGTTCAGACAGAACCTGCTCGTTCAGATGCAGCCCAGTCGACCCGGTTCACAAACTTTCTGCTTCTTATTACCTGTGCTGAACACACCTGCTCGAGTCAACAGGTACCTACAAACAGGAAGTGTTGAACAAAACTAACGAGGCCTCAGCACGTGAGGTTCTGAAGAGTCGGCCCGGCTGCAGCTGCTGGGTTTTATAGAAACTTCCTGTTTGCTGGAATCAAACTCAAACCTATCAATTGATCAATAATCCTTATTTTCTGTAGGTGAGGGTGAAAACAGGAGGGAGCAGTCTTTAGATTTACAGCGAGAAAGGAAACGGGCCGGTGTTCCACTTCCTGGTTTGAAGAGGAAGTTCCAGGAGAACCTCCGGGTTCCTTCAGAGGAAGTCCTCCTTCAAACAGGAAACGTCCGGTTCCATCCTGCGGTTCTGACCCGACGAGGAAGTTCTGTTTCTGAAGAGCCTGGAGGAACGATGAGAACCGGGCAGGGAGGGAACTTCTTACTTCTTGGACAACATCAGGCTGAAACGCAGAACATCAAACAAGTTTTAATTATTTAAACAGAAATCATTCATCTGTTCTGGAGCTCCTGCCAAAACAGGAAGTGACGTCTAACGTTTATCACCAAACTCGTGAACAATGTTCAGATCTGAGGCACTGAGAAGACGGAGGTTCTGATGTGTTTATCTCCAAGACTGGAAGCAGAGGGAAACTTCACATCGGCCCGATACAACAGGAATCTGATTCAACACGACGTCATGCGACGGCCTGCAAGTTGCTCTGTTAGCAAAATATCCGGCTAGATGCTGGATGGGCTGACGACGCCCAGACATCTCCTTCCCTTTAAGGTCAACCTGATTCAAGATGGCCGCCACAGCTACCTGACCTACACAGGAGCGGCTCGGAGTTTTAGCGCTCTTTAAATGAAGACGGGGCGGAGCTTCTACACGACGTGACACTGATCAATATTTATCAATATGGAGCAGCAGGTCGTCGTCTCAGGCCCCGGTTCTGCTGCTCAGGTTGTTTTCAGGCTGAGGTCAAAGGTCTTCGGCTGTTCTTTAGCTCCGAGTCAGAACCGGAGCTGTTGCCACAGAACAAACCGTGTGTTGTGAAAGCTTTTCTTAGTTTTAGATAAAAGTTGTGGAACGTTCCTCAGCGTTGATCAGTTGTGTGTGGAGACCTGAAGCTGCTGCAGGTTCTTCAGGAGCAAGCAGCACCTCCACAACGTTCTCCAATAACAACATCAAGTGAAAGACTGAAGGTCCAACTGAGCCCGGAGATCCTCCAGGACCGACGAGACGAGGACGCTGGACTCACGTCCCTGAACGCCAGTCTGGAGCGAGGACACGCCCACCCGCAGAGGACGCTCTGACATCACACCTTACACCAGTTTGTGTAAACAACAACAAACAACATTTAACTACGTCAATATAGAAATCAACGAGGGACAGAAGCCCGTTTCAGGTGAGGACAGTTGACAGGTGTGGACAGATGAGAGGAGTGGACAGATGAGGACAGATGAGAGGAGTGGACAGATGAGGACAGATGAAAGGTGTGGACAGATGACAGGTGGACAGATGAGGACAGATGACAGGTGGACAGATGAAAGGTGTGGACAGATGACAGGTGGACAGATGAGGACAGATGACAGGTG
>NC_056506.1:50715628-50717046 GCF_014905685.2 Nematolebias whitei | reverse complement strand
AGGTGTGGACAGATGACAGGTGGACAGATGAGGACAGATGACAGGTGTGGACAGATGAAAGGAGTGGACAGATGAGGACAGGTGTGGACAGATGAGGACAGGTGTGGACAGATGAGAGGAGTGGATAGATGAGGACAGTTGAGAGGTGTGGACAGATGAGGACAGATGACAGGTGGACAGATGAGGACAGGTGTGGACAGATGACAGGTGGACAGATGAGGACAGGTGTGGACAGTTGAGAGGTGTGGACTCACTCGAAGCTGTCTTTGCCCTGCACGCTGAGCACCAGGTTGTCAGCGTTCAGGTACACTTTGTTCTGGGACTGGGCCATCTGTGGGTCAGAACCAACAGGATGAGAACACAAACAGAACCGACATCAAACTTTTTATTCATGAACCATGTCCAGCGTCTCCTCGTTTTATTAAACACTTGAGCCTGGCTGCCTGGAGTTCTGACCCGCCTGGAGTTCTGACCCGCCTGGAGTTCTGACCCGCCTGGAGTTCTGACCCGTGTTCCTCCGTCGCCGCCTGCTGGATGTTTTGGTGTCCTGCAGCTCGTCAGAACGTTTCGTCTCCTTCAGCCTCTGCAGGACTCAAGTCTTTATGGATTCGGCCCAACTGGACCGTTTTAGAACACGGACGGTTCTGACCGGGTTTAAACTCAGTCAGGTCTGTAACAAGTCAGGACCGGGTCCAAACGCCTCCAGGTCAAACCGGCATCTTTCTGGTTCCACATTTTTTGTGCTTTTTCAACAAATCGTGTCTCAAGACGTTCGGCTGCTTCAGGACAATCCTGCTGTGACTCCTGGTATTGGTGCAACTTTAGCTGTTTGAAATATTTAGCCTTTTCTGACATTTCCTTCTAACAGAAAATGAACTGAGCTCATTTTCCATCCTTCAAGTCTTTAGATGTGTTTACAACCTTTTACTGCTCCTTTCACTTTTTGTTTTACTTCATCCTTTTTCAGCTTCCTGCTGCAAATTTAAACTTTTTTCAGCTCCTTTCAGCTTCTTTCTGCCAACTACAACATTTTGTACTTCTAACGTCTTCTTCTTCAGCTAATTCCACATTTTGTAGTTCATTTCAGCTCTTTCTGGTAGTTTATGCTTCTTTCTACCTTTTCAGACATTATTTTGCTCATTTCAGCTTTTTTAGCTGATTACCAAATTTTTATGGAGATTTCTGCTTATTTAAACCAAATTCAGCAAATATGTGTTCTTTCTGATTTCTGCTAGTTTAAGCTTGTTCTTACATTTCAGCTACATTCCAGCTGTTGTAGCTAACTGCAGCTGTTGTAGCTAATTCCAGCTGTTGTAGCTAACTGCAGCTGTTGTAGCTAATTGCAGCTGTTTTAGCTAACTGCAGCTGATATAGCTAACTGCAGCTGTTGTAGCTAACTGCAGCTGTTGTAGCTAACT
>NC_056506.1:50711889-50715618 GCF_014905685.2 Nematolebias whitei | reverse complement strand
AGCTAACTGCAGCTGTTGTAGCTAACTGCAGCTGTTGTAGCTAACTGTCAGTCAGTTCTTGGGCCGTGCACCCTGCAGTTTCACAGGACCTGCAGTTTCTCTGGTAGGAAACGTCTTCTCTCTGGTTTATTCTTGAGAACGACCTCTGAGTGTTTCAGAGGTCAAAGATCAAAGAGAAACGCAGGCTTCGTTTGTGTGGTTCTGTCGGAGCAGAACCCGTCGGCACCGGCCCGCAGCAGACAGGCCCGTCAGAACTTTTCTCACCGTCTTGGCGATGTTCTGCGCCGCCCGGATCTTCCTGAGTTTCAGGTATCCTGGGTTCTTCGTCACCGCCATGCCCAGCTGTCAAACAAACACAAAGAGTCAGAACGTTTCGAGCCGGGCCGCCCCAGCAGAACCGTCAGGATCAAAGCTAGGGGCGTGGCCTGTCTCAGGTGAGTTCATGTCAGGTGCTTTGTGATGAGTCATGTTTTAAGACTTTAAATAAACACGAAAACTCGTTTAAACAAAACATTGTTGCACAAATCACCAGCAGGACTTTATGTTCAGGTTCTGACTCGTTGGGTCCAACACTGGATGTGAGAATGTGAATGAGTTTAGGACTTCACGAAGGCTTTAATGATTTGATGTGAACTCACCATCTTGGCAGCCTCAGCTTCTCCTTCAGCCTGGATGATTTTCTGTTTCTGCTCCTGTTTGGCCTTTTCTACATAAAACTGAGCTCGCTGCGCCTCCTGCTGGGCTGGAGGACAAACAGCAACAGTCAGGAACAGTTATTTATCAAGCTGCTGAAACATCCTGACCACAGAAAATAAAACACATTTTGAATATTCTGCAGTTAAAACATGAGAAATTATGAAAATTAAAAATGTATATGTTAAAGTAACTATGACTTTAAAATAAGGGTTGAAAAAATAAAACCGTAATAAAAATAAAGGAAAGCTCTCCTCTAAAATAAGAAACATGTAAAAATAAAAACTATTAAAATAACTTCTGGGAAATGTTGACATCATTTCTCCTAAAATGGACGGACAATTAACAAAAAATAAAACTTTATCGTTTTGGTACAAAAAACAACAAACTGCAGAATATTAAACTTTGATTTGATTCTTCGAAGATGGCAACCACCTCACTTCCTGTCCACCACGACCTCACTTCCTGTCCACCACGACCTCACTTCCTGTCCACCACGACCTCACTTCCTTTCCACCACGACCTCACTTCCTGTGCACCACGACATCACTTCCTGTGCACCACGACCTCACTTCCTGTCCACCACGACCTCACTTCCTGTCCACCACGACCTCACTTCCTGTGCACTCACCCACTTGCTTGGCCTCCACGGCGGCCGTGTACTCGCGGCTGAAGCTGAGCTCGGTGATGGCCACGTCGTCCAGGATGATGTTGAAGTCTTTGGCTCGCTCGAACAGCTCCCTGCGGATCAGCAGAGACACCTGCCGAGACGGATCAGAACCCAAACAGAACCGGGTTAACAAGAGTGAGCACATCAGGGGAGGCACGTCAAACAGAACCAGTGAACAGACACGGGTCCAAATCCCTAAGATGACTTCAGGGCTTGAAGCCCAGATCTGATGGTTCTGAAGACGTCACGCAGCACGCCATGGTTACAGCAGGAAACATGGAGGCTTGGTGGTGCAGAGGTTAGAGAGGGTGGGCCTGTGATTGGAGGGACACCGGTTCAACTCCCAGATGTGGGTGTGAAAGGTGAAGGTGCTCCCCGGCGCCCCTGACGGCAGCCGTCTGCTCCGTGCGATGGATTAATGGATGAAAATAAAAGAAACGGACGTTGGCAGGACTGGACCGGTTCTGACCCGGTTAAATTACGTCACTTCTGGAACCGGAGCGACAGACTGACGACGGTGGGTCCGGTCCTACCTGGGCTCTCTGCGTGATGAGCTGCGAGGCGTTGAACTTGGCCACCACGCTCTTCAGAACCTCGTTGACGATGGACGGCAGAACCCGCTCGTCGTAGTCCATGCCCAGGTGCTGGTACAGGAACGGCAGGTTGCTGGCCAGAGGCCGGGACAGAACCCGGAGCGTCACGTTCACCATCTGGAGGTCTGGGGGGGCACACACACACCAGGTTCTGGATCAACGGGTCTCTGGACTTTCTGAAGGTCCTCAGAGGGTTCTTTTGGACCGTGAGGTTCTGAGTTTTTGTACAAACTTCAAACAGTTCAGAGAAATAATTTAAAATCAGAAGTTTATAAAGTCTGACCTTTGCTCCCCGTGAGGGACGAGATCTTTCTGGGTCGGGCCCGGATGTCGTAGATGATGGGGTACTGGAACCAGGGTATCCTGCAGACACCAGAACAACACAGCTTCTGACACCTGAACCAGGTGGACCACCGGATCAGGTGTTCTGGCTCTGAGAGGAGACACAGAACTCTGCAGGGACCACACACCCGCTCTGGTCTGGACCTGGAAGTCCAGGAGGAGCTGGACAGTGGTCTGGGTGTCCCTCAGGACCCAAACGCGGAGCAGACGGGTTAAACGTGGGTCTGATCCGGTTAGTAGACAGACCCAGACCGACTGAACTAAGTGGTTTGGGTCGGCTGAGGTTCTGACTGACGGAGCTCACACGGGTCAGTGAGTCCAGAACTCGTGACTAAAGTTCATCAGCTTCATTCTTCACAAAATCTGCTTCTAGTTCAACTCAAGATTAGGGCTGCAACAACGAATCGATAAAATCCATAAAATCGATAAAAATCGATGATTAAAAGCGTTGACAACGAATTTCGTTATCGATTCGTTGTGTCGCGCGATTATGCATCTTCCAGGGCGCTGCGGCGCCGTTTCGTTTTGTTCACCTGCAGTTCATTGTCAATGCTGACTGACTGAATAAAGTTTAAAAACAAACAAACTGCAGCGTGAGTTGAACAGAGCGAGGGGGCGGAGGAAGAAAAGCAGAGGCTGTTTTCAAAGCAAAATGAGTAAATTTTACAAATGACCGACGCAGCGAAAACCATTTGACCCAAGTCCTCCAAAGAGTGGGAGAACTTCACAAAGATAAAAAATGAGAAACATGCAGCTTTGAAAATCACTGACACGACACGAGAGAACCACGGAGATGAAACGTAAACATGTCTGATTCACGAGGAGGAGGAAGGAGCTGCAGCTGATCCAACTCTTCATGTGTTGCAGGTGAGTCTCTACAATTTAACACTTTGTTCTGTTTCAAGAGAGAAAACGTAACGTCAGTCTGTCTGAAGATGAAGCTGTTTGTTTGTTTGTTTGTTTGTTTATCTGATTAATGACGGTGATAGAGAACGTGTGTTACTTTTTATTTAATTTAATTGGACAAGCAGTGTTTAAATGTGATTTATAAATAAATCTAACACAAAGATAATAATTTAATGATTAAGCTTCAACTTTTAATTTGCTGGCAAAGTCTGAAGACACTGCTGTATGGCAGGATGAATTGCATTTAAACAGGAATTAAAGTCATTTATTACATCTACTCAAATATGTGTAATTAAGTATTTTATATGTGTGTGTGTGTGTGTGTGTGTTTAATTGCTCGTTTAGCTACTTTTGCCTGAACCTAACGCTGTAAGTGAAACAAGGCATTTCTTGAGTTGCTGTAAATTATGATATAAAACATATTTACTGTCTCATTCCAGAAAACAACAAACAAACAACAACATCCTTCATGATGGACAGACATCATGGACACCACAGCAGCAGCTGTCTTCACTGAAACATCCT
>NC_056506.1:50692424-50701889 GCF_014905685.2 Nematolebias whitei | reverse complement strand
AATACTATATATATATATATATATATATATATATATATATAGTATTTATTATTAAAATAATAAATACTATATATGTGTTTTTTTTTTATATTATATATATATATATAATTAACTTAGTACGCTTTAAATAATAAATACTAGATTTTATATATATATATATATAATTAAAACTATAAAACCTGAATAGGTGGATTATTTTAAAGGTAAAAATAAATATTAGATTTTAAAAACTTTTTTTATTGTTATGGAAAATACGGTAGCTCAAATGTATTAATTTTCTGACAAAAATAGAAATCCTGATGTTGAAATTTTATTTTTTATTGCTTTCTTAAATGTCACAATCTCTTCTTATTTTGCAGCTTCCTTTCTCTCCTCCTCCTTGTCCATCCCTTTCTCCTCCATCCCTCCTCCAGCTGGCTGATGTGATGCTGGGCCTGCTCAGCAGGAGGCAGCAGAGTTCTGGACCCTCAGAGTTCTGGACCTGTTCAGATCTTGTTCCAGTTGAAGAACTCACATCACATTCAAAAACAAACTACTCTGCAGTGTATTTATACTCGGTACATAAATGTACTTACTGTTTATACCTTCTTTACCACCTTGTTTTATACAAATTTTTACTGCAGGTCTTCTCAAATTAATATTTCCACGACAAATCGATGCCTCATGAGAAGAAAAACTTTTATTGAGATTATTTAGTTTATTTTTCACCCATTCCTCATGTTGTAAATATTCATGATAATTAATTGTTACCATGTACTTTGTACTAAAACACAAATAAAGAGGCTTAAGAAAATCTAAATATAAGTTTTTGGATAAAATATCTTTTTTCTTTTTTGTGATTTTAATTAATATCTAATTACTGTATCTCAAAAGTGTCATAAATATATACTGTATTCTATTGTGTCAGGAGAAAATCTAAATATATTTAAGAGTTAGAAAACTAACAAAGTTTAAGGCGCTGGTTTCTGTCCAAATTACCAAAATATGTAAATATTTGATCTTTGAAGACAAACATGATCCTAAATTATATATTTAATTTCTTTAAAAAACAACAACATGCTGATACTTATGCGTTTAAATTGGAAACTTTAAAAAAATCTTAAGTTTAAAGAAAAACTGATTAAAACCTTTTTATAAAGAACATCTTTGAGAGAAACTAAAGAGATGTGATGAAAACTTTTGCACAGTGACGTTAACAAGTTGAGAGAGGTTGATAAAACAAGTTGTTGTTGTTTTCATCTTTACTGAAAGTTAATAAAACAAGTCATTAATATTATTAAATGAAATAAAGAAGTGGTTTGGGGAAAGGTGCGAGCTGCTCTCTGATTGGCTGCTCCTCACTTCCTCCTGAGGAAACAACTCCTTTTATGGATCGCGGAGCTGCGCGCGCCCGGTTTCCGGGTTTGTCCGCGCGGCATGCAGAGGAGGAGACCCCAGGAGCTCCGCGGGGGAACACGGTACCGATCACTGATCCGCGCAGGTGAGAGGGTGAGGGAGGTGGGTTCGGATCTGGACCGAACCGGGTCTGAGGTCTTAGGGTGGGTCCTGGCTCTGAGCAGACATGACAGGTCTTGCAGACCTGCTGCTGGAAAAAAAAAAAAGTGTCGCCCGAAGTTCGGATCGAGTTCTGATCCGGCTCGAAGCAGCGTCGGGAGGCTCGGTTCTGCTCTCCGACCAGAACCAGGCGGTTCGGCTGATTGTACCCGGAACCACCAGAGAAAGTCGTTTCCGTTTCACTGAGCTGCAGAAACGGAACCAAAAAGATCCGATGAGTTAACCTGCTGGTCCTGAAGTTCTGTCAGGGCCGGTACCAGGGCTCTGGGTTCAGGGGCCCAGGCCCCCCTCATCACTCTGATGATGTCATCTGATCATGAAACCTGACAGATTCTGTAAGTCCTGCAGAACCTGAGCCATAATTTACCATCGGAATTAACGAGGGGACCGTTCCTGCAGAACATGTTCTGATCCAGTTTGATTTCTGGATCAACTGGATCAGAACATGTTCTGATCCAGTTTGATTTCTGGATCAACTGGATCCCCCTCCTCGTTAATTCAAAATAATAAACGCTCAGCAGTAAAATGAGCCTACAACAAGATGGCTGCACTGGTCGCCAGTAAATTACAGATTTTACAGTAATTTATCCTTTAATTTGTTTCATTTTCTGTTAATGAAGCGTTTCATTCCTCGTTGGCTCGTTCACCGTTTCATTTGAATCTGAATGATCGTTTGAATCCAGCATCTCTGTAATCTTGAGTGTGGGTTTTGAAGTGCTTCCTATTTGAAGACAATAAATGTTCTTCCGGACCTGATGCTGCGTACGGTGGCTCTGAAGGGTCAAACAACCGTTAAAACACATTTGAAGGAACCTCTTCTCGAAGGCATTCATTCATTCATTCATTCAAGCTTTATTTCTTCAGGTTAGTCTCATTGAGCCTCGAGGACTCTTTTAAACAGAGACCTGATCCAGACAGAACAGATAAAGTTCAGACAACAACAACAGTAAACAATGACAACAATGAACTAAAGTAAAGATGCAGTTAAAACAAGAGTAGTGTAGAAAACAAGAAAACAGGGTGAAATATTAAAAACAACATATTTGCTTTGATGTTTCTATTCACATCATCAAATGTTTGGAACCCCTTAAAGAAATCAAGGAGGACAACTTCAGTTCCTGTTGCAAGATGTTCCAGGTGCAGGAGATGTAAGAAGGCAGCAGACCAGGAAGTGATTTAAAGATGAAGATGAACCAGTGTGAGAGCCCACGTGTAGATAATGAAGACCAACTGACCAGTGAGAACTGGGTGCAGTGGTGGGTACGGTAGTTACAACCAGTTATGAATCTTAGCGCACCATGGAAGACAGCATCCAACATCTGCAGCATCCAACATCTGCAAGCAGCTGGCATCATTCATGTAAATGACGTCACCGTGGTCAATGGTCAGTAGGAAGGTAGAGGTTACAAGGTGTTTTCTGGCATTCAGAGTTAAACGAGATCTATTTCTGAAAAACAAACCCAGTTTTAATTTCAGTTTCTTTATCAAGTTTTCGACATGTGGTTTAAAAGAGACGTGCATCGACCAAAGTTCCCAAGTTTTTGTAAGAATCAACAAACTCGATAGGAACACCATGCATGGATGAGAGGAGGAAGAGTTGCTGGCATGACTTTCTGTTGGAAAACAACATCCTTTAGTTTTGTCAGCGTTTAGCACCAGTTTGAGGTGGAACAAGTCAGACTGGGTGGTGTCAGATGCAGACTGTAGAAACTGGAAAACCTTGGCAACTGTGTTAGCTCAGCAATAAACAACTGTATCGTCGGCATAGAGATGCAGGATGCGTCAGGAATGTTTTGATCTACATTAGCTGTATAAATTGTAAAAAGAGTGGGGCCTAAAACTGAGCCTTGTGGCACACCATTATTAACCTTTAGGTAGCTAGATGAAGTACTGTTATGTCGAACACATTGCCTCCGACCTGAGAGATAGTTTGAGAACCAGCCAACAGTGTGATCTGAGAAGCCACTATCTGAGATCTTGTGTCAGAAGATGTGATGATCTACAGGATCAAAGGTTTGGACCGGTCTAAGTAAAGAGCAGCTCCTTGGTGTCCAAAGTTTCAACAACATCATTAAAAACCTTTAGCGAAGCGATCGTTGTGCTGTGTTGTTTCCTGAAGCCAGACTGGAGAGAAGATAAAATATTCAGAGTTCAAATACTTCTTGACTTGAGTATTTATCAGTTTTTATCAAATCTGAGCTAAAATACAGAGTTTGGAGATGAGTGGATCATTGTTCAGGGTCTCCTTCCTTCAGTAATGGCAGCACAACAGCTGTTTTCCAAACATCTGGGACAGTATTCTGTTACAACAGATTGAAAATGTAAGACAGTGGTTCTGCTATAATTTGTGCAGCTAGACTGAAGAAGTCAGGAGGAGGTCATCGGGGCTGCAGGTTTTCTAGTGTCCAGATCTCTGAAGAGTTGGTAACCTGACCGACAGAACGGTGAAAACAGAACGTACGGGTTACTGAGGTGTGACTTGTTGCTGGAGGTGATGTACTTTTAGAAGATGTATCAAACCAGGAACTGGAGGCAACAGTGTTTGTTGAAACATCTCATTCTTCTCTGACACAGGAGCAGAGTCGACAAATAATGGTGGTGGTCTGTTCACAGGTTATGAACAGTTAATATCTTACCTGCTGCAGACAGGTCGAAGTTTATTTGACTGGACTGATGAGCTAACAGCTAGTTAGCCCCTCAGTCAAACACCCCCCCCCCCCCCCCCCAAGAATGTCTCGATGCAACTCGGACTTTGAGTAAAGCTCCGCCCACTTTAGAGACAAACAACCCCCTCAATCTGACTGGCGGTGAACAAAAGTCCCGACGCCTAAAAGACGTTCTTAAAGACAGAGTACGGTGTCCTGCTTTGGACAAAAAGACCTTCAGGAGTCTGGACTAAAGTCGTCACATATAAATGTAGGAAAAGTTTCGTCAGAGAACTCTGATGGTTCTGTTTCTGTCAGCAGTCTGTCTTCTTGATGGTCCAGATCTTCAGAGACCAATCTGGACTGGACTGAGGTCTAGTCCGGTCCAGTGTGTAAAATCATCCTGTTGGAGCAGATTAAGGTCTGACATGGTTCTTCTGAAGACAGCTTCTGTTTCCTTCTGTCTCCAGTCAACAGAACTCATGTCCTCTGTCTTTCTGTCCATCTCAGATGAGCTGATGTCCACAGGACTTGTCCTCTGCAGAGTTCTGATAGTCTTCCCTCTTGGTGTGAAACGGGTCCAGGTTACAGTTCTGGGCTGATCTTTAAAGTTCTCCTGAGTCCATGTTTGGACGTTTGGTTCCTGAGGCCTGATGGTGGACTTCCTGAGGTGTCAAAGGTCGTCCATCAGTGGACCCTGACCCAACCTTTGGCTCTGTTGACCCCCCCACCTGTCCCCTGATGGTTGCTTTGAGCTTCATGGCGGCCATTTTTAATGTTCTGTCATTCTGAGCTTCGGCGCCGACCCGAGCCCACTTCACTTCCTCTCTTTAAATTTAGGTCCAACTTTCAGACGCTTCATCACTTCTGCTTTTCTGGGTTTTAACGACGACACTTCAGTCTGCAGCTCCAAGCGGTACTGGTTCTGCTCGATCTCATGAACCGGTACCGGTTCTTCTCCAGGATCTCATGAACCAGTACCGGTTCTTCTCCAGGATCTCATGAGCCGGCGCCGGTTGTGCTCTTTGATGCCGCTGAAGTGAAAACTTGATGTTTTGTGACTGGTGGCAGAACCAGAAACCGGGCCGGGCACGTGCGCTCTCTGGACTTCCTGTTTCTTCTTCTGCAGTTTCTTCTCAGTTCGTCTGTGAAACCAGCTGTGGCGGCCATCTTGAGTCCTTTATAACCCAGAGGACTGAGATCAAAAGAAAGGGTGACCATGGTAACCATGCACCTCCCTCTCACTCCCTGAGGGCGCTCAATAAAAACAGTGCCAGCAGGCAGAAAGGCAGAGTCAAAAGTGAGCCTCAGACAAACAGCCTCTGTGTGAAAACTGTAAGTCGGGTCAAAGAACTTCTTGACCCAGGAGCAGCAGGAGGTTCTGATGATGCCACCGGTTCTGTTTGGTGGTTTTGGTGAATTTATTCTCTCTCTCTTTATGTTTCTCCTCCACAGAGCTCGTTCGTCCTGAAGGAGACGCACGTTTGATGCTTCTTCTTCGTTGGTTTCTAAAGCTGCTGTCCTTCCACTGCAGACCTGAAACCAGTTCAGTCGTTTCATGTCAAACAGCCGTTGTAACTTTTTTAATTTAACGAGTCATTTTAGCTGTTTTACCTTTTTTAATTTAAAAAGTCGTTTTAGCTGTTTGAACAGCTGTGGGTCATTTTAGCTGTTTGAACGTCTGTGAGTCATTTTAGCTGTTTGAACGTCTGTGGGTCATTTTAGCTGTTGTGTATTTTGCAGCTGTTTGAACGTCTGTGGGTCATTTTAGCTGTTGTGTATTTTGCAGCTGTCTGAACGTTGTGCGTTTTGTGTCGTCCATGTCTGAATAGTGACCGTCTGTTTCCTGTCGGCAGGATGGGGAACTTAATCAAAGTGTTAACCCGAGACATCGACAACAACGCCGGGAACTTCTTCCTGGACTTTGAAAGTAAGACACACGACACGTTCGGCCTCTATCAGCTAAAATCTCTTTTCTGCCAGACTTTGAAAACTTTGGTGTTTTTATGGATTCAGGGAAAATAAAATGAGAATAAATCGTGTTTTTGCGACGAGCCGACGGAAACTAGAGGCTGTTTGTTGAACCCCGTTTCTGCAGACTGAACGTTTTCAGCTGTTCTTAAATAAAAACATTCAGCTTGTACGGCTGATGGCTGCTGTGAATTTAGTTCATACTTTTCAACATATTTAGCTTCTTTCGCAAACATTTCCCTCATAAACACGAGCAGATTTCTTCACTTCTTTCAGAAACTTTGCTTCAGCTGCTGGCCCTGTTCCTGTCGTCATGCTTCTTTTAGCTTTTAGTTATAGTTTATGAAATTTAGCTGTAAACTACTGTTTTGCAGTTTTTAGCCAGCGTTTGGCTCCTTTTAGCCACTTATTTGTAGCTCTTAGTCAGCGTTTGGCTCCTGTTGTCAGCTTTTAGCTAGCATTTGGCTACTTGCATCTTTAACATCTCCTTCTTCGGCTCCCTCAGGGTCGTTCACCTTTCAGCCTCGACTCTTTCTGTGAGCAGGAATCATCTTTTCTCTGGTTCAAGTTGTTGTTTTGTGGCGGTGCATCTCCGGCTCACCCCTTGAGTTTTGGTCCAAACATGAAGAAATAGCATTTGATGTTTTTAGTTTCACCTTCGGCTCATGTTTTTGTTGGAGTATCGGCTTCAAAAGAACGGCTCGAAGCTACAAACATCCTTAAAGACGCCTCCGGCCTCGCTGATCTCTGTCCCCGTGGTTTCAGATGCTCAGCCGTCGGAGTCGGAGACGGCCGTGTGGGACAAGGTGAACCAGGTTCTGACGGAGGCCCAGGTCATCCTGGAGGACCTGCAGACCTACAGAGGAGCCGGAGAGGAGATCCGACAGGTGAATCTTCAGCTGTTGTGACGAACTGGAGAAGGAGCATTAAATGAGCCGCGCCATGTTTGGGTTGGGTCACGTCAGAGCCGGTTTAATCTGATCAGATGAATTATAATAAAAGTTTAGAAGAAAACACGGGCAGAGGTTCTCCTCTGTTTTATTGTTCTGCTGAAGAAGTTAATGATAATTAATGTTTTATAAATGAGGTGAAACTGAAGTCTTTGAGCTAATCTCAGTGTTTAATCCACATCATCGTAATCTGTCAGAATAATAATCCCTGAATATCCAAAGCCACAAAATATTAAAGAACAACGTTTCAGGCTTTTATTTTGAAATGTGCGGTATTCAGGTGTTTCCTGTGTGTGTTCAGGCCATCCAGAACCCGACTGCGGACCTGGTCCAGGAGAAGGCCTGGTCCGCTGTAGTCCCTCTGGTCTCTAAACTCAAGACCTTCTACGAGTTCTCTCAGAAACTGGGTGAGTGCTGGTCCGGGTTGTGAAGTTCTGCTCCAGTTCTTGTCCTTCCTGTTTCAGATCTGGTCCCTGACAGCTTCAGCAGGACAGTGTTTAAAGAGACATGTCCCTCTGTGTCCCTCAGAGTCCAGCCTGCAGTGTCTCCTGAACGTCCTCACCAGCTCCAGCTCCACTCCGACCCAACACCTGGAGTCCCAGCAGGCGCTGGCCCGCCAGTTCGCCCACATCCTGCACTTCACGCTGCGCTTTGATGAGCTGAAGGTCGGCTCCTCTGTCTGCACTCCTCTTTGGCTCCTCCTCCTCTCTCCATTCCTCTTCGCTCCTCCTTTCCCTATGCTCCTTTTGGCTCTTCCTCTTTCTACGATCTTCTTTGGCTCCTCCTTCTCTCTCTGCGATCCTCATTGGCTCCTCCTCCTCTCTCTACAATCCTCTTTAGCTCCTCCTCCTCTCTCTGTGATCCTCTTTGGCTCCTCCTCTCTCTGCACTTCACTTCCTGTCTTTAATTTGATCTGTTTCTTTCTGCTTCAGATGACCAACCCCGCCATCCAGAACGACTTCAGCTACTACCGCCGAACCATCAGCCGAATGCGGATCAACAACCAGTCGGTAAGAAGCCGACGCTCTGCGAGGGAACCGTTACGTTCAGGGCTTCAGCTCGGATAAATCACAACGCTCACTCCTCACGAAGCGTTGAGCTAACAGCAACGCTTCAGGGCAAATCACGATGCGTTCAAGAACAACGTGTAACTTCAAGAATTCACTCTGAAGCTGAACCCACAGAACTTTCTGTTTCTGAAAATTACATCATGTAATGAAATAAAAATTAAAAAAATTCAAATGTGATATTTAAACTTCAGTTTTAGAGCAACTACAAGTTTCGTATGAATTTTTCAATCCGGTCAATCCGAGCTCTTAAATCAGGACTTGTTGTTCTGGAGCTGTCACTTGGAGTTTGCTCCGCTCTGGTTCTGATCCGGACTGAAACAGTTAGTTGAGTTTCTGAGTGCAGGAAAGAAAACGAATCAGACGAGGAACAAAATAATAACGGTCGTTGCCATGGAGACACTAAAGCTGCCACATTTGAAAATACAGAAAAAAATCACTGATGAAAACGAGTAAAATGTTTGAAATAAAGGAACTCGTTTTCACGTGTTCTTCCTTCAGTCAAGGGCGGGGAATCATGTAACTGTTAGTAAAATATCTCATGAACCACTCTGCACCTGATTCAAGATGGCCGCCACAGCTATCAGCCTCCACCAACACAAAAACGGCTCCGACTCCGTCCACTGACTGAGAGTGGTCCTCAACCTGTCCTCCGAGGGCTGACAGGCCCGAGGAGCCTCTGGACTTTATGTGGCCAAAACATTCAGAATTATGTGCTCGTTGGGTTCTGTCCGGTCCGGGTCATCGGTTCTGTCTAGGTTGTCTGTTCTGTCCGGTCCGGGTCATCGGTTCTGTCCGGTCCGGGTCATCGGTTCTGTCTAGGTTGTCAGTTCTGTCCGGTCCGGGTTATCGGTTCTGTCTAGGTTGTCGGTTCTGTCCGGTCCGGGTCATCGGTTCTGTCTAGGTTGTCGGTTCTGTCCGGTCCGGGTCATCGGTTCTGTCTAGGTTGTCGGTTCTGTCTGGTCCGGGTCATCAGTTCTGTCTAGGTTGTCGGTTCTGTCCGGTCCGGGTCATCGGTTCTGTCTAGGTTGTCGGTTCTGTCCGGTCCGGGTCATCGGTTCTGTCTAGGTCGTCGGTTCTGTCCGGTCCGGGTCATCGGGTCTGTCTAGGTTGTCAGTTCTGTCCGGTCCGGGTCATCGGTTCTGTCTAGGTCGTCGGTTCTGTCCGGTCCGGGTCATCGGTTCTGTCTAGGTTGTCGGTTCTGTCTGGTCCAGGTCATCGGTTCTGTCCAGTCCGGGTCATCAGTTCTGTCTAGGTTGTCGGTTCTGTCCGGTCCGG
>NC_056506.1:50688628-50692414 GCF_014905685.2 Nematolebias whitei | reverse complement strand
GTCCGGGTCATCGGTTCTGTCTAGGTTGTCGGTTCTGTCCGGTCCGGTCATCGGTTCTGTCTTTGTTCTGAGTGAAATATTTAAAAACTTTATAATTTGAGTTTTCAGCCTCTTGTCTTTCAGTCGGACGCAGGAAGTGATGTCAACAACGAGCTGGCCAATCGGATGTCTCTGTTTTACGCCAACGCCACGCCCATGCTGAAGACGCTGAGCGACGCCACGTCCAAGTTCGTCTCAGACGTGAGTTCGACTCGTTTTATTCTCCGAGACGGAAAACAAACGACTTTAATCTGAACGTTTAATTTGTGACTAACGAGAAAACCAGAAGAAGTTTTTAATTGTGAGAAATTAATGAACCATTTTTAATTACTTCATTAAAAATGTCTCGTTAAACGGTCAGAGTTAAAAGTGCTTTTATTTTAGTGGATGAATTTTGTTTTTTTAAACAAAGAATTGTTATAAATTTTTCAGTTTTAAATGCACAACAATACAGAACCCCCCCCACCGGATCAGTCAAACATGCATAAACAAACTAAACAGGCGCTGACATACATTCTACATACAACACAAAGGGCTGCCACGTGTCCCAGAATCTTTTTACAAAACCCTTAGGTGTACCTTAGTTTTTGCAGATGGATATGGTGCATCACCGCTCTTATCCAATGTACATATACCGGGGGTGGGGGGGGTCCTTTGCACAAAATCAGCCCCCTGGCCTGAAGAGAGCCAAAGGCAATCACATCCCTCTGGCATCTGCTGAAGGACGTCTCCACAGGGACCACCCCGAACAGTGAGATGAGTGGTGATGGGTGAACAGTTGTCACACACTCCAGAGACCGTGTCAAATACAGATTGATAAACTGTCAGCAGTTTGGGACAGGTCCAGAGTGTCTGCAGGAGTGTGGCTGGAGTTTGATTACAACGGTTGCATGCTGGGTCCAGGTTGGCTTTGATCCTGGACAGCTTGTCTTTGGACCAGTGCAGCCGGTGCACCACCTTGAATTGGATTACAGTATGTCTCAGAAAGACTGAAGATGAGTAAATGTTCTTAATGATCCTTCTCCAGACTGGGTCTGATATGGGTTCCACCAAGTCCGCTTCCCATTTCAGTTTAACGGAGTCCAAACTGGTTTCATGGCATGAACTGAGCAGTGTAGAGATTTTGCTAAGGGCCCCTTGGTATCAGATCTGTACTCCAAAATCTCAGCCACAAAATGTTTAGAGGGGAGTGGATGAATTATTTTTAAATTAAAGTTTTAGTTCCTGTTTCTTCCTGCGAAGAGAAGAAGAACATTTTTATTAAATTTTTAGTTTTTGTTTGTTTCAGCTCATTTTTAGAGAAAAGAACTGTTTTCTGTCATTTCTTACGCTCACATAAAGTTGATCCCTGTTACCACTGGAAGTTAATATTTTTATCACGTGATATTTGCATTGTGTCTAAACTGATTATTTTTATTGTGCTTTTACATTTTTTGTTAAAAGTTAAAGGACATAAACATTTTTTATAAATCCTGTGCGTCATGAAGGTTTTGGCCTGCAGGGGGCAGCAGAGGCCAGTCCTGCTGTTCGCTCTTCCACCAGCAGAGGGCGCACGACAACATTTATCACCTGCTGAAGCTCTGAACCCTACAGAACCTCTGCTCTGGTTCTGTTGGATCTGTTGTTCTCCAACATCAAGACAAGCTGCAACAATTTGAGTGTTTTGAAAAAACTTTGTTTTGTCGTTCAGAATCCAGACGTCCCGATTGAAAACACGACGGACTGTTTGAGCACGATGGCCTGCGTCTGCAAAGTGATGCTGGAAACGCCGTGAGTCCTGAACGCTTCATTAAGTTCCGCCCCCGACATGAACCGGCGCCGTTAACCGTTGGTTTGTTTGTTGAAGGGAGTACCGGAGCCGTTTCACCAGCGAGGAGACGGTGTTGTTCTGCCTGCGGGTGATGGTCGGAGTCATCATCCTGTACGACCACGTCCACCCGGCCGGAGCCTTCGTGAAGACCTCCAACATCGACGTACGTTACTGACCTTCACCATGACCTTCACCCTGACCTGCACCATGATCCTCACCATGACCTTCACCCTGACCTGCATCATGACCTTCACTGTGACCTTCACCTTGACCTAATACTCAAGAAAAAATCTAGTCCTTTATTTGAACAGTTCTTTCCCTTTCTGAAGATTATTTTTTGTGTTAGTAAAATATCTGACGACCTCGTGGTGTTAGTAAAACATCAGATGTCTCTGGTGTTAGTAAAATATTTTGATGTTTTTCAGATGAAAGGCTGCATCCGAGTCCTGAAGGAGCAGCAGCCCAGCAGCGTGGAGGGTTTACTCAACGCTCTCAGGTTCGTAAACACGACAAACAAAAACAAACAAACAACAATAAGCTTTTATTGACCCCGCCCCCCCCCCCAGGTACACGACCAAACACCTGAACGACGAGACTACCTCCAAGCAGATCAAGAGCATGCTGCAGCCAAATTAACGAGTTCTGGTCCAAACGTCAGGAGAACTACTGAAAAACCTTCGGCTTTAAAGATTGTTGTTGTTTTGTTGTTGTTTTTATTTTTGTTTTGGAAACAAGACATTAAGTTGTTTGTTGATCCTAGAAAGTTAAATCTGCAACTGGACTTTATTTTTTATTCCTGGTCCGGTTTGATGGATTTAACTGGTTCGGATCAGAACTTCCTGTTTGACTGAAAATCTTCTGAACCTCTGTCGGGTCAGCCTGAACTCTGGCGGACCTTCAGACATCACGTTTGTTTGTTTGTTTGTTGTTTTTTGATAAACTGGTTTGTGCAGGTGAGGGCTTCAGGTGTAGCTCCGCCCCTTGGCTGCAGGTCGACTCGCAGCACGACTTTATGACACGACGGATGATTGAACAGAATCTGATCCTGGATCTGTGATCTGGTCCTGGTGGAGTTCCTCCGGGTCTTCTGTCAGGTTTACTCTGGGTCGAAATGGTTCTGGCGGTTCTGGTTGAAGCCGTGGGACGAAGCCGTGGGACGAAGCGTGTGGACGGTGCAGCAGAGCTGCGGTTCAAAACTCCAAATCCAGTTTAATCTGACTCAATCTGGAGCAGATTATCGTTTGTCCCTGCTTGGATTCTTTTAACGACTGCAGGAAGCGTTGAGCTCAAATTAAGGTTTTATTTCAAGGCTTAATGTTTTTATTAAAGGGAAACGTTTAAAATGATGAAAGTTTAATTCCAACCATTTCACGTCTGAAGTCTGACTTTAGTTGGAATCGGACCTCCTGAGGTACTGAACGGGTCGGATGTTCTCCGTGTTTCCACGTCTGACCAGAAACTTTGTTTGTTGAAGACTGAATGTTTGTGTGTCAGATAAATAAAGTTTTTACATTTCTAATAAAAAATGGTTGACATTTCTGTGGAGTCCAACAGAACTTCTGCTCAGCAGACGGACGGCAGCACAGAGTTGTCGTGTGTTTCGACGACGATTCAGTTCAACCGTTGTTGAGACGAACGGATGAATCACATCGAGCCTCCAGGACTCGTTCACAAGTGAGACATGTTGACAGACAAGAAGTAGTGGAACATGTAGGAACTGGAGGCAAATCAATTAACATCAAACTTCTTGGCTGAGAAGAAAAACTAATACTGAAAAACCACCTCGCACATGCAAGCACATGGTAACGTAGACATTACGCGGGGGGGGGGGGGGGGGCGAAAGGGCGGTGCCGATGTCCAAGAACTCACACAGGGGCGGCAGACAAGGGGGGGACGGGGCGGGGCGGGGGATCGCAGGGTAGGAGGGAGGTGCCCGG
>NC_056506.1:50685230-50688528 GCF_014905685.2 Nematolebias whitei | reverse complement strand
GGGTCAGACTGTCATACTACATGTCCTCCAGCCGAACTGAGATAAGGTGGTCTGCAAGGCCAGCCAGGGGAGCCAAATTCAGGTAAACGTTTGTTTTGAAGTCAGGCAGAACTTTAATTTTTATCTGCCTTGAGTCTTTGCTGGTCTCACGTAGATTCAGAAACATCCAAATTAAATGGACCGCCACTGATCCGTGCCTGAGAAAATTCCCCGGGATCTGATGCATCCTGCCAGCAGGTCCTAGGGGCCGCATACGGCCTGCGATTCTCACAAATTGCATCCAGTTTGTGATCCAGTCCGCTAAGCAAAGGAGTCTGGGTGCTCGAGAGACACGGAGCAAACCTTCACATGGGCGGCAGCCTGACCAGGCCGATGAGCTGCGGCCGTCTTCTTTGTTGATAAACCACGAAACAGACAATTCCAAAAGCAGGAAACGTTATAAATCCAGTTCTGTGCAGTTTTGGCGTCCTCGATCGACAGCAGAGATAGACACAGAGACATGTCCAGCTGCATACGTGTCGACCGAGCAGTTCAGCTTGTCTCAAAAATGTTGTCCATTGTGTTGAGAGACCAACTGACCAGATCCACAAAATTATGGTTCGGAAGATACGTAGAGGCTCACAAGCAGTTTCACAGACAGGACAGCAGCGAAGCAAAGTGGAGGAGGGGAAATGTGTCTGACCTCGGCAAGAGCAAGTGGTGAAGTGAAATGAGTTCTTTGCATTTAACCCATCACACACTCGGGTGGAGAGTGGGCAGCTATGTAAGCACCCGCAGAGCAGTTAGGGATTGGGTATCTTGCTCAGACACGACGATGTTGGCATGTCTGGGAGTCGAACCGTGACTTTCTGGTCCCAATTCAGCTGGCCTACCGCTACACCATCTCGGTAGAGTTGCAATTTCTGACCTGAGCCGAAGCCGAAATTGGGGCGGAGGCGGGTCAAAAGGATGTGCTTGATGGGCGGGTCAGGCTCGGGCTGTGGTCCGGTTTTATGACTCATGCAGCACAAAGAAACCTAAATGAGAATGTACAATATAAAATTATGTTAATCTGCATGTAGAGGAGGAGGCAGTAAGTTTATATGATGAGGAAAATAAATCAAATATTTAATCTGACTGAAGAGAGGAGCTGACACATTGCACATCTAATGGCACATGTGGCCCCGCCCTGCTTTGCTCTAATCACACATCAGGATTTGCAGTTGAGCCACAACAAGCGACATAACGGAGCTGCACAATATTAACGAAAAGCTAAAAATGAGCGAACTCACTCTACAAAGGTCGCAGAGTGAAACCTGCTGATGTGTGTCAGGTGCAGCTCAGGTCCGACCGGCCGGTGGAAAGAGGTGAAAAGAGTCCTGTTAAGCTCCCGATGGATCACCGGATCACTGGCCACGTGCGTCTCTGCACCTGCTGTCATCTGAGGTGAAGGAAGTAGCCACAGCTACAAAAGCCAAAGCGAGCAGCGCGTTCAATTAAAAACGTCTTGTTCTATATTTTTCTATATATTGTTCATTTGCATCTATTTTTAGAGATTATTTTTTTAGGCTGTTCATTTTGTTAATATCCATTTGGTGAAATAAGAAGTCTTTTATCTTTCTTTGAAATACGTTTTTAAAATATGTCAAACTGATTTGTTTACAAAAGCAGGGAAAAAAAAAGTTTTTGTTTTTGGGTTCGGAACTATAATTACAGTCGGGTCGGGTCAGAATTTTAGGACCAAATGCAACTCTACCCCTTAGACGGTCGAGGAGTCGTTTTCAAGAGAGACCTGTTTAAAACAAAACCACAGATGAAGTACACACAACAACAAACAGCCGTACAATGTATTTAAAACGAAAAGTAAAAGTAGTCGTACAAAAAATAAAAACACGTTCTGAATAACACCATTATGAAACTACACACAGTACTGATATGTACACAGTACTTATTTACATACATAAGTACTGTACAGTACTCATGTATATACACAGTAATTATGTATGTACACAGTAATTATGCATGTACACAATACGTATGTATGTACATAAGACCAATATCTTCTGTTTGACTCCCACCATCCACCGGAACCCAAACTCTCTGTCATCAGAACTTTACAACATCGGGCCGAACGCGTCCCCACAAAGACAGAAGGGAAGGAAAAGGAACTGAAACATTCAAGAAGCTCTTCAAACATGTGGATATCCTAACTGGGCTTTTGTCAAGTCAGCGAGGAAATCTACAAAACACACCAACAAACAGAAAAAGAACAACAGATGTAAAAACATCGTCATCCTTTATGTTGCTGAGTATCAGAGAAACTCAGAAAGATTTTCACCAAACACAACATCCCGGTACATTTCAAACCCAGCAGGACTCATAAAGGCTCCTACAGACTCGGGCAGACCTCAGTCCACGCAGAAACTGTGCGCACTGTCCACAGACGGTTCAGACGTCAAACTGGAGCGTCCACCCTGAGCAGCTGCAGACCAGCTCTGCAGGCAAGAGGTGTTTACCTTCGGGACAAACTGAGTTCACCGATTGGTCATTTGCTGACACACCTACTGGATTGATTGACAGAAAAAAAAAAAACCCGAAAGCTGGCAGCGCTCCAATATTTATACTAGTTGTTGTATTTACAATGTTGTATTGTAAACCGTCATAATTATTGTCCTCATGGGCTTGCCATATAGTAGACAGGATGTGACGTAAGGATTCAGTGTACAAGTTACGGGCATGCAATAAACAGACCCGGGCTCATGAAGCGAGTCGATTATCTTTATTAAGACAAATACGAAACATTACATGGTGTCAGAAGTGGGATGACGTGAAATGATGTTTACGTAAAATGATGTTTACATGAAAAATATGTGCAATGTGAATGTAAAATGATGTTTACATGAAAATATGTGCAATGTGAATGTAAAATGATGTTTACAAGTCTGACATGTTGTTTACTGCAGCATAATTTTCATGTGACAATATATTCAATATGTGTACCAGTTCAATGAGGACATGTGGCATCAAAAGAGAAAAAAAAAAAAAAAAAGGGAGATGTTGTATTTACAATGTTGTATTGTAAACCGTCATAATTATTGTCCTCATGGGCTTGCCATATCGTAGACATGATGTGACGTAAGGATTCAGTGTACATGTTACGGGCATGCAATAAACAGACCCGGGCTCATGAAGCGTGTCGATTATCTTTATTAAGACAAATGCGAAACATTACACTAGTCACATTTTTTAGGTTTTTACTCTCTCTTCTATGTCCACAGAACAGTCTTCCATTTTGCCACACTCCATTTTAAATGACCCC
>NC_056506.1:50679630-50685130 GCF_014905685.2 Nematolebias whitei | reverse complement strand
TAATAAAACTGTTTGATGATTAATAAAACTGATGTTTAATAAAACTGATGATTAATAAAACTGATGTTTAATAAAACTGTTTGATGATTAATAAAACTGATGTTTAATAAAACTGTTTGATGATTAATAAAACTGATGATTAATAAAACTGTTTGATGTTTAATAAAACTGTTTGATGATTAATAAAACTGATGTTTAATAAAACTGATGATTAATAAAACTGATGTTTAATAAAACTGATGATTAATTCTGCGGCTGCAACGTTGACCAGCTCATAGATCGTCTCTTCACAGGGTTGCCAGATAAGATTGTTACATTTACACTATAGTTTTTATGCAGACGGCAGGCAGCTCAGCCCCACTGAGCACACACAGGGAGGAAGATCAGTATTTGAACACGCTGCGACTTTGCAAGTTCTCCCGCTTAGAAATCATGGAGGGTCTGAAGTTTTCATCTTAGGTGCATGTCCTCTGTGAGACATGATCTAAAATAAAAATCCAGAAATCACAAAGTATGATTTCTTAATAATTTATTTGTGTGTTACTGCTGTAAATAAGTATTTGAACACCTGTGAACATCACTTAATATTTGGACCAGTAGTCTTAGTTTGCAGTGACAGAGGTCACATGTTTCCTGTAGTTCTTCAGCAGGTTCACTGCAGCAGAGATGTTGGTCCATTCCTCCACAGATCTTCTCTAGATCACCAGGTTTCTGGGCTGTCACTGAGAAACAGAGTTTGAGCTCCCTCCAAATATTTTCTACAGGGTTCAGGTCTGGAGACTGGCTGGGCCACTCCAGAACCTTGATATGTTCTTACGGAGCCACTCCTTGGTTCTCCTGGCTGTGTGCTTCGGGTCATTGTCATGTTGGAGACCCAGCCACGACCCATCTTCAATGCTCTCACTGAGGGAAGGAGGTTGTTCCCCAGAATCTCTCACTACATGGCCCCCCGTCATCCTCTCCTTGATACAGTGCAGTCGTCCTGTCTCTTGTGCAGAAAAACACCCCCAGAGCATGATGCTTCCACCCCCATGCTTCACAGCAGGGATGGTGTATTTGGGATGGTCCTCATCATTCTTCATCCTTCAAACACACTGAGTGGAATTAAGACCAAAAAGTTCTATTCTGGTCTCATGTGACCACAGAACTTTCTCCCATGACTCCTCTGGATCATCCAAATGGTCCTGGTCAAACTTCAGACGGGCCTGGACGTGCGCTGATTTAAGCAGGGGGACCTTCGTGCCGTGCATGACTTTAAACTATGACGTCTTATGGTATTACCCACAGTAACCATGGAAACAGTGGTGCCAGCTCTCTTCAGGTCATGGACCAGCTCCTCCGTGTAGTTCTGGGCTGATTCCTCACCTTTCTTAGGATCATTGATTCTCCACGAGGTGAGATCTTGCATGGAGCCCCAGTCCGAGGGAGATTGACAGTCGTGTTTAGATTCTTCCATTTTCTAATAATTGCTCCAACACTTGATCTTTTTTCACCAAGCTGCTTGGTAGTTGTCCTGTAGCTCTTTCCAGCCTTGTGGAGGTCTACAATTTAGTCTCTGGTGTCTTTGGACAGCTCTTTGGTCTTAGCCATGTTAGTAGTTGGAGTCTTACTGACTGTGTGGGGTGGACAGGTGTCTTCATGCAGCTACCGACCTCAAACAGGTGCTTCTAATTTAGAATAAGAAGTGGAGGTGGACGTTATAGAGGAGGACTAACAGGTCTTTGAGGACCAGAACTGTTGCTGATTGGCAGGTGTTCAAATATGTATTTGCAGCAGTAACACACAAATAAATTATTTAAAAATCATACATTGTGATTCCTGGATTTTAAAAAATTTTTTTTAGATCGTGTCTCTCACAGAGGACATGCACCTAAGATGAAAATTTCAGACCCTCCCTGATTTCTAAGTGGGAGAACTTGCAACATCGCAGCGTGTTCAAACGCTTATAGTCCTCACTGTAAAATAGTTTGTCAAAATAAAAGCGTTTTAATATATTGTCACTTCCTGGTTTCTACTCCAGAAGGACGTAGTCGAGTCTCGCTGACGAGGATGTACGATGAAGTCCTTGCTCCGCCCACATGTCAGAACCAACACCTCCAGGCCGAGTGCCAAGTGTTGTGTGATTGGTCAGAACTTTGTGGGCGTGGTTAAAAGTATCCAAACTAAACTCCTCCCATTTTCTGTCAGGATCTATTTGAACAGCCATCTTTACAAATGTTCCAGCAAAACTTATAAAGAAAGGTCAAGTAAATATTTATTAAGATTTATGTACTGAGGTAAACTCCACTGAGGCCACGGGGCTGATTCTCCGGGGGACCTGGGCCTGAAGGAAGGTTTCTGGACTGTGCAAGGAAACCAGACCACCAGGAAAAAAACCATGAGGAGAACAAGCAAAGTCCACACACAAAGACCCCCCAGTCCAAACTGGGGAATGAACCCAGGATCTTCTTGCTGTGAGGCAACAGTGCTAACCACTGATCCACCATGCTGCCCCAAAGAACTGATGGAAGAAGACAGGACCGTCTCAAAACCACAAAGACAAGACCAGAAGTCTTACATCTTGTGAAGTACATTCAATTCAGTTTATTTATAAAGCGCCAAATCACATCAGAGTTGTCTCAGGACACTTTACAGGAACATTCACATAAAAGACAATTAGTAAAGTTCTCCATCTACATGGACTTTCCTGAGCAGCCATCTTCTCTACTTGCTTCACGGCACAAAGAAGACCACCGGCGTGGCTTGGCTTCAACCCCTCCACCCTGACCATGGCTGGCTGCAGCTCTGAACTCCTGGTCTTCCAGCTTCTTCAGTAGTCTGCTCCTGAAGTTCTCACGTTTTCTCTCCAACCATCTTCTAACGGAGCACCGACCCACCAGAACTTTCACTGAAACGCTGGTTCTGAAATGTTGCTACAACGGCCGCTTCGCCATCGACGAGTGTGACTCCACTCGTCTCATCGGTTCTTCTCAGGTGGAGGAGACCCGCTTCCTGCTCTGTGGGCGGGATCATAACTGGTCACTGTGTTCGAGCCTCTCCGCCCGTTCTGGTCCTTAATGCTCTCTAATCAGAACCGGACTTCTTTATCTCAACTCGGTTCTGCTCATCAGTCCGGGTGGAACCATGCAGCCATCATCTCTGCTGTCACTCAGACAGCCAACAGGAAGTGGAGGTTCAGGTGTGGTTTGACTGGGCGGGTCATGCGCTCTGCTGACCGCTCATCGGCTGCCGTCAGAGCGGTCCACTTAGAACTACAAGGTGGTCCCATAAACCGGGCTGAGTGGGGCAGTACCTAATCTAAATTAAAATGTGTAAATTACCCGAGATCAAATTACGATTGTTTTTAAATCAACACATCTTCTTAGTAACACACCCGAATATAACTTTTAGTAAAAAACTAATGTTATCTAATTTAAACTGAAATGAATGAAGACATTTTGATAGTTGTTTTATAGAAACCTGCAGAAACCTCAGACCTCCAGCTTGAAAACATAAAAACACGAGAGGCAGAAAGAACAAGTCAAACGGAGTTAGAGCTCTGAGGTCCAACAAGTCGGATAAAAGCAGGATCTAGGCAGAATGGAAACAAGACCTACAGACCATCTGCATGATTATTACTTAAATAAAAACTAAAACATGTGAATAATGGTTCATTTGTTGATTTGCTCCAAACATTAAAAATGGAAATGTTTGACTCTGTCCAGATGTTTTGGCTTCTTTCATCCAGCTGCAGTTTAAAGAAACAAAGCCTACATCGACGTTTCAGACCATCGTACAGCTCTGAGGGTTCAGAACTGGAGGTCCAGACCAGCAGGTCTACCTGTGTAGGTGGCCTCCTTGACTGCGTACGCCAGCGCCCCAGCTCCGATCAGCAGCTTGAAACCCATTCCAGATCCCAGAGGTTTGGACGACATCCTGCCTGCGACCTGCCGCAGCTGCTGGAGAAAACCCTGGAAACAAACGAAGTATAAAATAACAGGTCAGAATCTGAGCGCAGTCACAGGTAAGAGGTGAGGAGGTGCTTGAGGAGGTGCTTGAGGAGGTGCTTCAAGGCAGATGGATGGGAACATGGTGGCCTTGGAGGAGGACCAACAGAACCGATCATTCTATTCTCATCTATTTTTATATTTATTTTAAATTCACATTGTCATTAACTCTGATCTCAACAAAAAGCCTCAGAAAAAACTAATTTACTAAAACTGGGCAGAGGTTCGCTGCCGTGACGTCACTGCAGCTGGAAACATTTTTCAACTTTGTCCTTAAATGTAAATATTTTACAGTTTTATTTTAAAGCCGAATTAAAGAATGATTTGAGTTACGTCTCAGGATGAAAAATGAAAAAAATAAACCTGCGCGACCGACTGCAAACAAGATAAATGTTTTAATTTACAACATTTTTCAACCAAGTCTGGATTCTTCAAACAACTTCAAAAAGCTACGGTTCAAATAAATAAATAACTTAATAAATTAGTTTGAGGGACATTTTGTCCATTAAACTTTATATTTTTCACATTTTTAATCATCGGAACCGAGTTACCGAGCTAATCAGCCAGGCTGAACACGACTCACGTGCAGAACTTGCCGACGCCGCTGTCGCGAGGCCGTGAGCAGAGAGCGGGAACCGATACAGCGGTTCTACCGAACCGAACCTTCAGGTGGGCCCGGGTCCACCTGAAGGTTCGGTTCTAGACGATAAGACACTCACCATAGGATCCTTGTTCGCCATGCTGTCCTCTTTGCCTGTTAGAAAAACCGAAGGGGAAGAGATACACCAAGGTCACGGATGATGACGTATGTCCGGCGCGCGGGGTACCCTGGGAAATGTAGGACTCGTGACCTTGGGCCATTTGAGCCCGTTTGCGTTCTGAGCATTTAATGACTTTATTGTGTTTAATAACATCATAGGCGTAGCCAGGATTTTATGAGGGGCGGTTCGTTTGAAGAAAAAGTGGACCTGTAGGACTACTCTGATTGGTTCATTGGCGGTGGTACACATAACTTCAAATGTGTAAACAAGCTAATTAGCTAGCTAGTTAAAACACTGCTGTGTGAGGTAAATCTGTGTTACCAAATAGGCGGTTGTGAGTGGAGAAAGAGCAACACACTGAGAGGGGAATAGCGTGTGTGTCCAGTCTTCTATTCAGAACTCATCCCAGACACGAACGAACACTTCGGTACTCCCGAGTCCCGCCCGAACATACACACAAAAAAAAAAAAACACCGAAGAAGAATGAAAGACGTCATCCTCTTAAAGGCACAGTACCACTCCTTAACTCTAACAACATAAATGCAAACTAAGCCCGCAAATAATAACATTACTTCAATTGCAAAAATAACTCATCTTTTTACTTTGCTTTGTTAGACATTGTTTTTTATGAATGAAATTACTTCACCTCGCAGTTCTATATCTCGCGGGAGTTGTAGGTGGGACTTCATTGGCAAAGTGGGCGGTTCGTTCGAACCCCCCGAACCCCCCCTGGCTACGCGCATGAACATGATA
>NC_056506.1:50671964-50679530 GCF_014905685.2 Nematolebias whitei | reverse complement strand
GAATTGGTGATCCTCTTACCATCTTGGCTTCTGAGAGACACTGACACGCTGAGAAGCTCTTTTTATACCCAATCATGTTGTCAATTGATCTAATTAGTATTAATTGGTCTTCCAGCTGTTCGTTATATGCACAATTTCCTTTTTCCAGCCACTTATTGCTACTTGTCCCAACTTTTTTGGGATTTGACGACACTGTGAAATTTTGAATCAACATATTTTTCCTTTAAAATGTTACATTCTCTACTTCCTCAGACGACTGAGGCGAGCTGGTCTGGGAAGCTCAGTCCTCACCTCCTTCTACAGGTGTGCAGTGGAGAGCATCCTGTACTCGAGCATCAATGTGTGGCATGGAGGCTGCACAGCTGCAGAAAGAAAAGCTTTGCAGAGAGTGGTGAAGGCTGCACAGAAATCTGTTGGAATCAGCCTCCCCACCATCACAGACATCTACACCTCCAGATGCAGGAAGAGGGCCACCTGCATCATGAAGGACCCCACTCACCCAGCACACACACATTTTGCCCCACTCCCCTCAGGAAGGAGGTTAAGGAGCATTAAGTGTAGAACCACTAGACTGAGGAACAGCTGAGGCTGTTAGACTCATGAATCTCTAACTAGAATAATCACTGTGAAAAACCACATCATGTTGCTGCTGATCAGTTTCATGTTGCTGCTGATCTGTTTCAATGTTGATGTGTTCATGCGTGCACATCTGCTCACAGACTCATGTTCATGTTTGTGCTGATGTTCAATGTTTTATGTTATGAGTGCTTAGTGTATATTTAGTTGATGTTTTTCTTAGTTCATATCTTTGATGTTATTACTGTTTTTCTTAGACATTTTATTGTCGGATGTAACTGGGACCCTGTGTACATAATTTCGCTCCACCACATGTACCACATGAGGTGCGAATGACAATAAAGAAACTCTGACTCTGATTTACTCAGATTAAACTTTTGATCTGTGATTTGTGTTCTGTTCTAAATAAAATATTAGATGTTGGCACATCCACATCATTGCATTCAGTTTTCATTCACAATTTGTTTAGTGTCCCATCTTTTTGGGAATCCGGTTTGTAGAAAAGTATTGTTTGATGAATATTTTTTCTATAAGCACCTTCAAATAAATGTAGCAATATGCTCAATACAATAACCTGGAGGCTAGCGCTAGCATGCTAGCTCTAGAAACAACCAAACAAACTCACCAGTTCCCACTTCTATAATACACAGTCAGCTGAAAGTTTTTTCACAAACAGAGACATCTAAAAGTTGAGAGGCACATCAGTCATAAATTGCAACATAGGAATTAGATAAAGGACTTTCAATGGATTAAAGTCTACCTGTAGCAGCTAGCCTGGATGTGAGTGTCACTTGACAATCTGTTCGCGGACCAAAAAAAATAATCTGTCGCAGGACTGGAAGCACGTTTGGTACCGTTCGCATTCGACTGTGCGCTTGGGCGCAGGAGATCTGCGCCCAGAATCTTCCTGTCTCTTGCAATGAAGAGGAGCTAACTGCGCATGTACAACTTTTAACGAGTCTATGGGTTCAGATTCTTGCACCCGCAGGAATCAGAAATATGTCACCAATCAGAAACGTTTCTGAAAGAAACAACTCATCATTAACTATAAAATATTTATCTTACACAACTATATATATATATATATATATTTATATATATAAATATTTTTATTATACCATTTTATTATACCATTTATTATACTCCTCCTCCCTGGGCTGCCACCTTACCGTGGTGGAGGGGTTTGAGTGTCCCAATGATCCTAGGAGCTATGCTGTCAGGGGCTTTACGCCCCTAGTAGGGTCACCCATGGCAGACAGGTCCTAAGTGAGGGACCAGACAAAGTGCAGCCCAAAGACCCCGATGATGAGTGAAATAAACGGACTTAATGTTCCCTTGCCCGGACGTGGGTCACCGGGGCCCCACTCTGGAGCCAGGCCTGGAGGTGGGGCACGCGGGCGAGCGCCTGGTGGCCGGGCTTTTACCCATGGAGCTCGGCCGGGCACAGCCCGAAGAGGAGACGTGGGTCCCCATTCCCATGGGCTCACCACCTGTGGGAGGGGCCAAAGGGGTCGGGTGCAATGTGAGATGGGTGGCGGCCGAGGGCGGGGACCCTGGCGGTCTTATCCTCGGCTACAGAAGCTGGCTATTGGGACGTGGAATGTCACCTCACTGGTGGGGAAGGAGCCTGAGCTGGTGTGTGAGGCTGAGAGGTTCCGGCTAGAAATAGTCGGACTCACCTCTATGCATGGCTCTGGAACCAGATTCCTTGAGAGGGGCTGGACACTCTTCCACTCTGGAATTGCCCCTGGTGAGGGGCGCCGAGCAGGAGTGGGCATACTTATTGCCCCCCAACTTGGTGCCTGTGTGTTGGGGTTCACCCCGGTGAATGAGAGGGTGGCCTCCCTCCGCCTACGTGTGGGGAGACGGGTTTTGACTGTCGTTTGTGCTTATGCACCAAACGGCAGTTCAGATTATCCACCCTTTTTGGAGTCCTTGGAGGGGGTACTGGAAAGTGCACCTCCTGGGGACTCCCTTGTTCTGCTGGGGGACTTCAATGCTCATGTGGGCAATGACAGTGAGACCTGGACGGGTGTGGTTGGGAGGAATGGCCCCCCTGATCTGAACCAGAGTGGTGTTCTGTTGTTGGACTTCTGTGCTCGTTAGGGATTGTCAATAACGAACACCTTGTTCAAGCATAAGGATGTCCATATGTGCTCTTGGCACCAGGACACCCTAGGCCGCAGTTCGATGATCGACTTTGTCATCGTCTCATCTGATCTGCGGCCACGTCTTGGACACTCAGGTGAAGAGAGGGGCGGAGCTGTCCACTGATCTCTACCTGGTGGTGAGTTGGCTCCGATGGTGGGGGAGGATGCCGGTCAGACCTGGCAGACCCAAACGTATTGTGAGGGTTTGCTGGGAATGTCTAGCAGAGTCTCCTGTGAGATGGAGTTTTAACTCCCACCTCCGGGAGAACGTCGAGCATGTTCCGAGCGAGGTGGGGGACATTGAGTCTACGTGGACCATGTTTCGTGCCTCTATTGTCGAGGCGGCTTACCGGAGCTGCGGCCGCAAGATTGTCAGTGCCTGTCGCGGCGGCAACCCTCGAACCCGATGGTGGACACCATCGGTGAGGGATGCCGTCAGGCTGAAAAAGGAGTCCTATCGGGCCTTTTTGGCCTGTGGGACCCCGGAAGCAGCTGATGGGTACCGGCAGTCCAAGCGACATGCGGCTCAGGTGGTCGCTGAGGCAAAAACTCGGGCATGGGAGGAGTTCGGAGAGGCCATGGAGAATGACTTCCGCACGGCTTTGAGGCGATTCTGGTCCACCATTCGGCGTCTCAGGGGGGGAAGCGGTACGCCACCAACACTGTTTATAGTGGGAGTGGTGTGCTGCTGACCTCAACTCGGGATGTTGTGGGTTGGTGGGCGGAATACTTGGAAGACCTCAATCCCACCGGCACGTCTTCCACTGAGGAAGTGGAGCCTGGGGACTCTGGGTCGAGCCCTCCAATTTCTGGTGCTGAGGTCACCCAGGTGGTTAAAAAGCTCCTCGGTGGCAGGGCCCCAGGGGTGGATGAGATTTGCCCCGAGTTCCTTAAGGCTCTGGATGTTGTAGGGTTGTGTTGGCTTACGCGACTCTGCAATATTGCGTGAACATCAGGGGAAGTTCCCCTGGATTGGCAGACCAGGGTGGTGGTCCCCCTATTCAAAAAGGGGGACCATAGAGTGTGTTCCAACTACAGGGGAATCACGCTCTTAAGCCTCCCTGGTAAGGTCTATTTGGGGGTTCTGGAGAGGAGGGTCCGTCGGATAGTCAAGTCACGTCAGATTTATTTATAGAGAGCACATTTAAAACAGAAACTGTTACCAAATTGCTTAACAAAAATATCACATCATCAAATAAAAATTAGCAAGATATATTTACAGCACATGGAATAAAAATATAAAACCAAAAACAATTAGAACCAATGAAACACTAAATCAGATCACGTTGTGTCATAAGTCAAGGAAATAATAACAAAAAGCATAAACTCAGTCAGAAACAATGAAATACTAAATCAGATCTGATGACCTTGTGTTAAATAGGAATAATAACAAAAGCATAAACAGAATCAGCATCAATGAAGAACTAGATCTAAAGCTGATCACCCTGTGTTAAATGTCAATTAGTATAAATGTGTTTTTAGGAGAGATTTAAAAGCAGAGACTGAGGTGGCCTGTCGAATGTTGATGGGCAGATTGTTCCAGAGTTTAGGGCCCACGACTGGGAACGCTCGATCTCCTCTGAGCTTCAGCTGGTTTTTGGTACGGCCAAAAGCAGCTGGTCTGATGATCTCAAAGCCCCGAGAAGGAGCATAAGGATGAAGGAGGTCAGAGAGGTATGATGGCGCAAGTCCGTTAATGCACTTGAATGTCAGCAGGAGAATTTTAAAATCAACTCTGACACGTACAGGAAGCCAGTGAAGAGAGGACAGAACCGGAGTAATGTGCTCAAACCTGTGAGTTCCTGTTAGTAGCCGAGCTGCAGCATTTTGTACGAGCTGGAGACGTGAAAGTGAAGCCTGACTAACCCCAACATAAAGCGAGTTACAGTAGTCCAGCCGGGTTGTAATAAATGCATGGACTAGTTTTTCAAGGTCAGATCTGGACAGAACGGACTTAAGCTTTGCTATTTGCCTTAGCTGAAAGAAGCTTTTTTGTAGAACAGAGATAGTCGAACCTTGGATTCAAGAGGAGCAGTGCGGTTTTCGTCCTGGTCGTGGAACACTGGACCAGCTCTACACTCTCAGCAGGGTCCTGGAGGGTGCGTGGGAGTTTGCCCAACCGGTCTACAACCAGTGCTTTGTGGACTTGGAGAAGGCGTTCGACCGCGTCCCTCGGGGAACCCTGTGGGGGGTACTCTGGGAGTATGGGGTACCGGGCCCTTTGATACGGGCTGTTAGGTCCCTGTATGACCGGAGTCAGAGCCTGGTCCGCATCGCCGGCAGTAAGTCGGGCTTGTTCCCGGAGAGAGTTGGACTCCGCCAAGGTTGCCCTTTGTCATTGATTCTGTCCATAACTTTTATGGACAGAATTTCTAGGCGCAGCCAAGGTGTTGAGGGGATCCGTTTTGGTGGCCTTACGATTGCTTCTCTGCTTTTTGCAGATGATGTGGTCTTATTGGCTTCATCAGAACGTGATCTATAGCTTTCGCTGGAGCAGTTCGCAGCCGAATGCGACACGGCCGGGATGAAGATCAGTTCCTCCAAATCCGAGGCCATGGTCTTGAGCCGGAAAAGGGTAGAGTGCCCTCTCCGGGTCAGGGAGAAGGTCCTACCCCAAGTGGAGGAGTTCAAGTATCTTGGGGTCTTGTTCACGAATGAGGGAAAAATGGAGCGTGAGATCGATAGGCGGATAGGTGCAGCGTCTGCAGTGAAGCGGGCGCTGTACAGGTCTGTCGTGGTGAAGAGAGAGCTGAGTCAAAAGGCGAAGCTCTCAATTTACTAATCGATCTACGTTCCTACCCTCATCTATGGTCACGAGCTTTGGGTTGTGACCAAAAGAATGAGATCTCGGATACAAGCGGCCGAAATGAGTTTTCTCCGCAGGGTGTCTGGGCTCTCCCTTAGATAGGGTGAGAAGCTCGATCATCCGGGAGAGACTCAGAGTAGAGCCGCTGCTTCTCCACATCGAGAGGAGCCAGTTGAGGTGGCTTGGGCATTTGTTTAGGATGCCTTCTGGACGCCTCCCTGGTGAGGTGTTCCGGACACGTCCCACCGGAAGGAGGCCCAGAGGAAGACCCAGGACACGCTGGAGGGACTATGTTTCTCAGCTGGCCTGGGAACGCCTCGGGATTCCCCCGGAAGAGCTGGCCCAAGTGGCTGGGGAGAGGGAAGTCTGGGCTTCCCTACTTAGGCTGCTACCCCCGCGACCCGACCCCGGATAAGCGGAAGAAAATGGATGGATTCTACCATTTTTTATTTAATTGTTCAAGTCTTCAGTGTAATCTGGTGAGTGGTTTGAGTGGCGGGGCAGCACCCTAGCGCCCCTTGTTGATGAGCTGCCACTGGTCTGGACCCAGTTCTGACTCAGCACAGGTATTGCAGCCATGACTTGTTTTTGTGGACAGCAAACTGTTACGTCAGGACTCTGGGTCAGGTCAGAACCAACGCGTGAAGCGGTCCGAGGCCCGGTTAGGACCCATTTCATCAGAACATTGAACAATATGAGCCATCAGTCCCTCCAGAGAAATAAAACAGATTCCAGGAAAACTTCCTGTTTGCTCACCATCCCAAAGGACGAGAAGTTCTTAACAGTTCTGATGAAACTGATCCTGAATCCAGCAGGACAACAAAAACCAAACAATAAAAACGGGCTCATCACAGAACACGACATGCTAATGGTTAGCATGATGTCCCAAGCCACTCCAGTCTTTGTCTCAGCTGTCTGCTCCTCATCGTCAGCGCCTCCTTCATCATCAGCAGACTCCTTTCCTCCTCTCGGACCTCGGCGATGAATGCCGCCGCCTCCTTCAGTACCAACACCTTTGCCACCTTCCCGTTGCCTTCGACAGCGGGGACCTGGTCCCTCAGAGACAGGAAGTTCCTCCTCAGCTGGTCGCGCCGCTGCCTCTCCAGCACGTTGTGTGTCCGCCGTCTGTCCTCGCTGTCCGACCGTGGGCTCCAACACCGCCGCCTGCCTCCTGGCCCCACAGCCTTCAGTCGTTTCCCAGCAGTCAGCGGGGCGGCGTAGTTGTGCAGGTGGATGTCGATGATGTGAGCTGGTTTCAGGACTAGAGGGGCGGGGTCAGGACGCCAAGACGTCGTGTCCAACGTCACCACGTCGATCTCTGCGTCCTCTCCGTCATCCTCTTCTTCTTCTACTGAAAAATAAAAACAGTCAAGTCTCTGATTTAAGAGAATAAAATCAAACATTTCATAGAAAATAATGTGAAATATAATCAGATTAGGATTAACCCGATCTGGTTCATCCCATTAAAACAACTTAACTTTGTAGTTAATTTCCTGTTCAGGCATCTAAATTTTAATTGTTGCCAAGTTTGACCAGTTCCCATTCGCATCACATGTACCGGTAGTACATGAGGTGGAACGATATTGTGTACACAGTGTCCCAGTTACAGCCAACAAAAGTATAAAACGTAAAAAAAACCTGTAAATAAGGATCTTAGATACAAACTGGATTCCAAAAAAGTTGGGACACTAAACAAACTGTGAATAAAAACTGAATGCAATGATGTGGAGATGGCAAATGTCAATATTTTATTCGTAATTTAACATAGATGACAGATCAAAAGTTTAATCTGAGTAAATGTAACATTTTAAAGGAAAAATATGTTGATTCAAAATTTCACAGTGTCAACAAATCCCAAAAAAGTTGGGACAAGTAGCAATAAGTGGCTGGAAAAAGGAAATTGAGCATATAACGAACAGTTGGAAGACCAATTAACAATAATTAGGTCAATTGACAACATGATTGGGTATAAAAAGAGCTTCTCAGAGTGTCAGTGTCTCTCAGAAGCCAAGATGGTAAGAGGATCACCAATTC
>NC_056506.1:50664560-50671864 GCF_014905685.2 Nematolebias whitei | reverse complement strand
TCATTTAAAATGGAGTGTGGCAAAATGGAAGACTGTTCTGTGGTCAGATGAGTCACGATTTGAAGTTCTTTATGGAACACTGGGACGCCATGTCATCCGGACCAGAGAGGACAAGGATAGCCCAAGTTGTTATCAACGCTCCGTTCAGAAGCCTGCATCACTGATGGTATGGGGTTGCATGAGTGCTTGTGGCATGGGCAGCTTGCATGTCTGGAAAGGCACCATTAATGCAGAGAACTATGTTCAGGTTCTAGAACAACATGTGCTCCCATCTAGACGTCCTCTCTTTCAGGGAAGACCCTGCATTTTTCAACACAATGATGCCAGACCACATTCTGCAGCAATCACAACATCATGGCTACGTAGGAGAAGGATCCGGGTACTGAAATGGCCAGACTGCAGTCCAGATGCAGTCCACAACTTTTCAGTCAGTTCTGTAAATCTGCATGTAATAATTAAAACTACAATCATTTACAGGTTCCTTCCTGTAAATTTCAGTTTCTACACTTAATAACTTTTATTCCTCTTCCCCTCACAATCCTCTGGGAATAACATCCATCTCCTGTTGTTTTCATTTCCTCTGTTCCTTCCCCATCACCGATTATTTTACTTTCCAGAAAACTGGAGTCACTTGGCTTCTTTCTGCCTGACACCATCTTCTCCTTCAAGGTGTTCTCTAGAACTCCATCAGCTGGACTTTTCTAATCTGAAGGTAAAATCTCAGTGTATATGGCAGCTACATTTTTCAAATGCTGACATAGCACCAAGCTAGAGGCATGCAATGCACACGCGCTAGCTAAGATGCTAGTTATGTAGCATTCGCTTCTCTCGCATTTAACCCCCCGAAAAAACTCTTCAGGTCTAGATAATTCACATAAATGATCCGTTTTGTTTTGAAATCGGCGAATTTCACCGAAAAGAGACAAGTTTGCAGGTATGAACTTAGGAGGACGAAATGTCCAGAGGACAGTTTGTAAGCTTAATGTGTTGCACAAGCTCAGTGAGAGTAGCTAAAGAAACTGGTTCAAACTGAACACAGCTGAAGCTACAGCAGCAAGAGAAAGTCAGGAGTTTTACCCACAGATGTTCTACTGCAGGTTCTCAACTGTGTGGGTCCTCACATGAACAGTCAATCTATGATGATGTGAAAAGCATTTACCACATGTTCCACACAAATATGGCTTCAGTCCTGTGTGGGTTCTTGTATGAAGATTTAAACCGTGACGACGTAAAAAACATTTACCACATATTCCACATAAATATGGCTTCAGGCCTTTGTGGGTCTTCATGTGACCGATCAAATAATGATTACGATTAAAACTTTTTCCACATGTTCCACAAGAATAGGGCTTCTCTCCTGTGTGGGCTCTCATGTAAAGTGTCAAACTATGTTGATGTGAAAAACATTTACCACAAGCTCCACAAGCGTAGGGCTTCTCCCCTGTGTGGGTTCTCATGTGAACAGTCAAGCTATGACGATGTGAAAAACATTTACCACAAGTTCCACATAAATGTGGCTGCAGGCGTGTGTGGGTTCTCATGTGGCTGATCACATGACCATTTTGACTAAAACATTTACCACATGTGCCACAAGTATATGGTTTCTCCCCTGTGTGCGCTCTCATGTGAACATTCAAACTACGACTATGTGAAAAACATTTACCACATGTTCCGCAAACATATGGTTTCAGGCCTGTGTGGACTCTCATGTGCTGCTTCAAACGGACTTCTAGTCTGAAACTGTTGCCACAGAATTTACAAACATGTTTTTCTCTGGAGTGGGTTATTTGATGATTTTTCAGCTCTGATTTATTCTTAAAGGTTTTCCCACAAACGTCACATTTAGAACACTCTGTAGAAGACTTACGTCTGGACTGTCTGCTGGAACCAGAAGACCTGCACACTTGGTTGCTTTCTTTTTGATCCAGACTCTCAGCTACAGGAGAGACGACAGTGAGGAGCTGGTGACTGCTTGGTTCTGGTTCTCTGAGGTCACTTTCCTCACAAGTCTCCATGAAGGTACCAGTCTGCTGCTTCAGAACCAGCTGCTCTCCCTCCTGACTGATGCAGAGTTCCTCCTGTTCTTCTTTAATCTGTGGAGGTTCTGGTTCCTCCTGTTCTTCTTTAATCTGTGGAGGTTCTGGTTCCTCCTGTTCTTCTTTAATCTGTGGAGGTTCTGGTTCCTCCTCTTCTTTATAGACTTGTTGCTTATGGAGGTCTGGGAGGACAAAAAAAACCCAGAAAAATGTTACAACTGTCTTTATAAAAACATTTCATCAACAAAACAATTAAAATCAAATTCCTCAGAATGTGAAACTCTGGCAGTAGGATCCATATTTATTTATAAAAAATTGCAAAAGACTAAACAAAAAGAAACATTGTTATTGGTTGTATAAGTGCATGTCAATATCTGTGTGTTTGAATAATTATTTATTACATAATTTTATCATTTTTATATTTATTACATAAATATTTGGTAAGAAAATATTTTGATTGGTAAAGTAAAGCAGGAGAGGAGATTTGAAATAAATTATGTCCCAAAGGATCTCCTGATGCATGCTCAATAATCTTCTCAGAGTGGATCAACCAGTTTGCTGCTGACAACCAGAACCAGCTGATCACATGCTCAAGAAGGACCATCAGCCTAACAATGGATCATTAGCACCTGATGGCTGTTTACTGTTCACAGAGGGCTGAGTGATACTAGCAATCACAGCATTGTAAGAGGGGGACAGTTGAACCCGGAGGCTCCACCCCTGTTTAATGATGGACGGTTTCTTTTCACAAAGATGGCCTCCTTTACTCCTCTCTCAAACCATCGTTCCTCTCTGTCCAGGATGTGAACATCTTCATCCCTGAAAGAGTGACCTCTGGACTGGAGATGAGTGTAGAACTCAGAGTCCTGGCCTGATGATGTTGATCTTCTGTGCTGGTCCATCCTTTTGGCCAGTGGCTGTTTAGTTTCCCCGATGTAAGACTGATCACCCTCCTGACACTGAACAACATACACAACATTACTCTGTTTGTGCCGGGGGACTGGATCTTTGGGATGAACCAGTCTTTAATGTATTTTGGGGTTTAAAAGCCACTGGGACGTTATGTTTAGAAAATAAACGTCTCAGTTTCTCTGATACCCCCTCAACATATGGAATGACCACTGGTCTGGGTCTGGGTTCCTCCTTTTCACCTGATGGCTGACTGGAGTCCTGTTTGGGTTTCTTCTCTGCTTTCAGGAAGGCCCAGTTAGGATATCCACATTGTTCTAGAGCCTGTCTTGTGTGGGATTTCTCCTTCTGCCTGGCTCCTGAGCTAGTGGGGATGCTGTCTGCTCTGTGGTACAGAGTCCTGATGACTCCCAACTTGTGCTCCAAAGGGTGATGGGAGTCAAACTGCAAAGAGAGCCTTGACGTCCTTTTCAGGGACACCACCAAGTCATTGGTTCAGGTTTGTTGACGACACCTGGGTTAAAATCAAATCTCAGGAAGTCCAACATTTTACTGACCACATCAACTCTGTGGATAAATACATCAAGTTCACACGAGAAAATGTAAAAAATGGCAGGTTGGCTTTCTTGGACTGTGAGGTCTCAGTCTCTGATAGAGGACATTTGCAAACTGAGGTGTACCGCAAACCCACCCACACAGACCAGTATTTGCAGTCAAAAATAAAAATGCGTGATGACTTTGGACTATTGGGGGGAGATATGAGTTGCCGGATCCGAGCAAACAGTTGCCAGAACCGGAACACAGTGGGTCAAAATGAGACAGTTCCCGGATCTTGTTCCGGCAGGATCCGGCTCAAATTAACCTCTGCTTCGGAGGCAATGAGGGGTTCAGTGTCTTGCCTAGGCCAGGAACACTTCAACATGTGACTGCTGGTGGAATCAAACCCCCAACTCTCCAATTGGAGGAGACTGCTCTAGCCTCTCAGCCACAGCTGCCTCTAGCTGAAGAGGATTATTATTTAATATATGTAAATAGTTTATTTTTTAGACAATTATTTTGTACAGTTACAGCTGTTTGTTAATAAATGTGCCTGTGTGACAACTGGGACAAAGCTTTGACTTAGAAATATATTTTTGTTATTTTACGGAAAGAAAAAATATTGATATATATCGTATATCGTGACTTATCGAGATATTAATTTTGATCCATTTCGCCCAGCTCTAGATGGACAGTTTCTCTTCACAAAGATGGCCTCCTTCACACCTCTCTCAAACCATCGTTCCTCTCTATCAAGGATGTGAAGATCTTCATCCCTGAAAGAGTGGCCGCTGGCCTGGAGAGGAGTGTAGACCACGTAGTCATGGCCTGATGATTTACACTTTGACTCTGCGGTCGAGTGAAGAGAGGGGCGGAGCTGTCCACTGACCACTACTTGGTGGTGAGTTGGTTCTGATGGTGGGAGAGGATGCCGATCAGACCTGGCAGGCCCAAACTTATTGTGAGGGTCTGCTGGGAATGTCTGGCAGTCTCCTGTGAAACGGAGCTTTAACTTCCATCTCTGGGAGAACTTCAAACACATTCCGGGGGAAGTAGGGGACATTGAGTCTGAGTGGGCCATGTTTTGCCCCTCCATCGTCGAGGTGGCTTATCAGAGTCGTGGCCGCAAGGTTGTCGTGCCTGTTGGACACCAGCGGTGAGGGACACTGTCAGGCTGAAGAAGGAGTCCCATCGGGTCTTTTTGGCCTGTGGGACCCCAGAAGCAGCTGATGGGTACCAGCAGCGGCATGAAGTTTGGGTGGTTGCTGCGCCAAAAACAAGGGCATGGGAAGAGTTCGGAGAGGCCATGGAGAATGACTTCCGTACGGCTTCAAGGCAATTCTGGTCCACCATCCGGCGTCTTGGGGGGCGGGGGGGGGGGGTGTTACACCACCAACACGGTTTATAGAGGGGATGGTGTGCTGCGTACCTCAACTCAGGACGTCGTGGGTCAGTGCAGTATTTAGAGTACTTCGAAGATCTCCTCAATCCCACCAGCACGTCTTCCATTGAAGAAGCGGAACCTGGGGACTTTGGGTCAGGCTCTCCAATCTTTGGTACTGATGCCACCGAGGTGGTTAAAAAAAACTCCTCGGTGGCAGGGCCCCAGTGGAGGATGAGATTAGCCTGGAGATTCTTAAGGATCTAGATGTTGTGGGATTGTGTGGGCTTACACAACTCTGCACAGACAACAAGGGCAGTTCCCCTGGATTGGCAGACTGGAGTGGTGATCTCCCTATTGAAAAAAGGGGACCGTAGAGTGTGTTCCAACTACAGGGGATCACTCTCTTCAGCCTCCAGAGAAGAGAGTCCGTCGGATAGTCGAACCTCAGATTCAGGAAGAGCAGTGTGGTTTTCATCCTGGTTGTGGAACATTGGACCAGCTCTACACCCTCAGCAAGATCCTGGAGGGTGCATGGGAGTTTGCCCAACCAGTCTACGTGTGCTTTGTGGACTTGGAAAAGACGTTTGACCATGTCCCTTGGGGAACCCTGCGGGGGTACCGGGAGTATGGGGTACCAGGCCCTTTGAGACGGGCTGTTAGGTCCCTGTATGACCGGTGTCAGAGCTTGGTCCGCATTGTCGGGGAGGAGGTCCTGCCCCAAGTGGAGGACTTTAAGTATATTGGGGTCTTGTTCACGAATGAGGGAGAAATGGAGCGAGATCGATAGGCGGAACGGACCAAAAGAACGAGATCACGGATACAAGCGTCCAAAATGAGTTTTCTCTGCAGGGTGTCTGGGTTCTCCCTTAGAGACAGGGTGAGAACCTCGATCATCCAGGAGGGACTCAGAGTAGAGCCACTGCTTCTCCACATCGAGAGGAGCCAGTTGAGGTGGCTCGAGCTTCTGGTTAGGATGCCTTCTGGACGCCTCCCTGGTGAGGTGTTCCGGACATGTCCCACCGGGAGGAGACCAAGAGAAAGACCCAGGACACGCTGGAGGGACTATGTTTCTCGGCTGACCTGGGAACGCCTCTGGATTCCCCCAGAGGAGCTGGCCCAAGTGGCTGGGGAGAAGGAAGTCTGGTCCTCCCTACTTAGGCTGCTACCCCCACGACCCGACCCCAGATAAGCAGAAGAAAATGGATGGATGTAAGTTTAAATGTCTGCCATCAGATATATGGAAGACTTGGAGAACACAGTTAGTTTAAAGCATGTGGCTAACAAACTTCCTCATATACTTAAGGACACTGAGAACGTTTGCTTGTGACTCACAAGAGAAAAAAAAATAGTATAGTTCAAGGATTTTGTTGAGTTTGTAAAGAAACTGTTTGTGTTAGAGCTAGTACCGATTCTGTGCAACTTTATTTCAGGCATCCTGATGGTCTTCACGAGTCGGAGCTGAAGATCCATGTCCTCCTCACTCAACGCTGCCGTAATATAAAGGGTACCAGTCTGCTGCTTCAGAACCAGCTGCTCTCCCTCCTGACTGCTGCAGAGTTCCCCCTGGTCCTCTTTAATCTGTGGAGGTTCTGGTTCTTCCTGTTCCTCTTTAATCTGTGGAGGTTCTGGGTCCTCGTGGTTCCAGAGCTGCTCAGCACGAACATAATGTTGTTCAAGTTCTAGAAGAGGGGAAAAAAAAAAGAGATGTCACCGGACTTTCCAGAACCAGAACCATGCTCATGCAAGCAGAGTTAAATAAGTCCAAATGGTCTTAATAAACGGACCAAGCAGCTTGTAGAGACTGAAAGTAAAACCACCCACATCTAATCTAATGGAGGATCTCCACATCTGTCAGTGACTTCATCAGTAGCTGCTCTTTGTTCTGACGTTTGAGAGACCATCGTTATTCTGTTCTTCCAAGTTTTCATTTCCTACAGTTTGTACTAGAGCCCGGCCAAAATATCAGTGGGGCCGATATTTTAGACCAATATGGGCATTTGGGGATCTATCAGTATCGGTGACAATTGTCCCATTATGTGCAGATATAAAAACTTCTAATGTTCACCCCTAAAACGCTGGAACCAGCCGTAATTGTACAATGTATCCAGCAGAGGATGCATGAAGACAACTTTCAAGTCATGGCCGTTCACTTTGAGTTTCACTTTCAGAACAGACGAAGCAGCGAGCAACACTGTGTAGAGTATTTTACTGAACAGAACATGGTGAGTTTATTTTAACTGATCTGTAAAATACATCAACAAAAACATTCTCTTCACTCCTCCAGCCTGCTTGACATTAGCCTCTCACGTTAGTGTGGGTATGCTGTCCTCAAAACACACGACATGTATATATCTATCTATCTATCTATCTATCTATCTATCTATCTATCTATCTATCTATCTATCTATCTATCTATCTATCTATCTATCTATCTATAT
>NC_056506.1:50663528-50664460 GCF_014905685.2 Nematolebias whitei | reverse complement strand
CGCATCACCGCCACCTGCTGGTGGGATCTGTTCACTGCAGGCTGCAGCGGCGCAGGAATTTCGGCCGCCATCTTGGAGCGGTCGTCCTTATTTGGTTAAATCAGAAGATGTCTCAGCACTTCGCAGCTTATTTCTGTTCAGATCGACGGACTGTTGACGTCAGGTCTCGGGGGATAACTTCTCACAGTAACATGAACATATTATTGTTAGTATTTTGTGAATATAATATTACTGTACTGTATTTATGTCCACCAGCTGATATGATGTTCAGTGTAACACGGTGTTCAGCTGCAATGAAGCTGACTGAGATCTGATGACAGGAATATTTTGCTAACAATCATACTCACTGTTTCAGCAGCTTTGGTTCATTATCAACAGATATGCATCAGAACTGGAGTTTTGTTTAAGTTCTAGGATATAAAAAATAAAACTAGTGAGAATATAGGAAATAGAAAATAAGATTGACCTCCTCTGTACAATGTTTTTGTGTAGACACAAATGTCCTGTTTTCATTTTGAAGGTTTCCCAAAGAACGAGATGTGAGGAAGAGGAGGAAGTATCTTTGAGGAGGATTCATCTGAGCAGTGAGGATTTTAAACTGGAGGATTTTGATCAAACTGGTCAGACTGTCCGACTGAGAGATGGTGTGGTACCATGGGTTCACCTTCAGAGAGTAGGAGCATCATTATAAGTTCATTAGAGTTCATAAAGTTACATATTTTATTGTGAGTCACCAGGTGAGACACCTCCATGTGTTTCTATGAACAGGTAACTAGAGACTGTAAAGTTCATCTTCATGATGCTTTTTCATTTCAGCTTGAAAACTGCAGGACTACAGGAAGTGAACAAAAGCTGCAGCTGCTCTGTCTGTGCACGCTCAGGAACGTGCACGTCACACACACACTCTCAGGAACGTGCACGTCACACACACA
>NC_056506.1:50661409-50663518 GCF_014905685.2 Nematolebias whitei | reverse complement strand
AACCTCAGGAACGTGCACGTCACACACACAACCTCAGGAACGTGCACATCTCGCACACAACCTCAGGAACGTGCACGTCTCGCACACAACCTCAGGAACGTGCACGTCTCGCACACAACCTCAGGAACGTGCACGTCTCACACACACAACCTCAGGAACGTGCACATCACACACACAACCTCAGGAACGTGCACGTCTCACACACACACTCTCAGGAACGTGCACATCACACACACAACCTCAGGAACGTGCACGTCACACACACAACCTGGGCCTCATCCATCCATTATCTTTACCCGTTTGTTCCATTTTGGGTCACGGGGGTCGCTGGTGTCCATGTCCAGCAATCACTGTGCGAGGGGCGGGGGACACCCTGGACAGGTCTCCAGTCCATCACAGGGACACATGGAGACAAACGAGACAAACAACCATTCACTCTCTCACTCACACCTAGGGACAATTTAGAGTTACCAATCAGCCTAACATGCATGTTTTTAGTCTGTGAGGAAACTGGAGCACCCGGAGAAAACCCACGCATGCACAGAGAGAACATGCAAACTCCACCCAGAAAGGCCCCTGGACCGGGGTTTGAACCAGGGACCTGCTCACTGAGAGGCAGCAGCTCTACCAGTTGTGCCACTGTGCTGCCCACCTGGGCCTCATGATGAGTATTTCTATTTTAAATTTTTATTTTTCATTTATCTTTATTGGCAGCACGGTGGCGCAACTGGTAGAGCTGCTGCCTCTCAGTGAGAAGGTCCCTGGTTCAAACCCCGGTCCAGGGGCCTTTCTGGGTGGAGTTTGCATGTTCTCTCCGTGCATGCGTGGGTTTTCTCCGGGTACTCCGGTTTCCTCCCACAGACCAAAAACATGCATGTTAGGCTGATTGGTAACTCTAAATTGTCCCTAGGTGTGAGTGAGAGAGTGAATGGTTGTTTGTCTCGTTTGTCTCTATGTGTCCCTGTGATGGACTTGCGACCTGTCCAGGGTGTACCCCGCCCCTCGCACAGTGATTGCTGGACATGGGCACCAGCGACCCCCGTGACCCAAAATGGAACAAACGGGTAAAGAAAATGGATGGATGGATTTATCTTTATTTATCCAGGTCGACTCACTGAGTCACGAGAACTCATTTTCTAGAGAGACCTGTTTAGGAGCAGGTGGTGGGGGTCCAGAGGACCAGATTTAACTTTTTTAGATTTTTCTACCTGGATTATTGAGCATGCATCAGGATGTGTCATAATAATATTTTATTAGTGTTAATGTTAACCCCACCAAGAATATTTAAAAACACTGAACCATGTGTTCATCTTTAATGTCTGTTCTCCTGAGATTTACAGAGGAACAAACGGTGAGAATGAGTTTAGATTCAGCTCTGACTGATTCAACACAGATTCTTCATGTCTCCTGAGAAACAGGTCACACTGAGTGGAGCGGGCGACCGTTCCAAGATGGCGGCCCTACAGCTCGTCAGCGCCAACAGGTGATAGAGGTCAATGCTGGATCTAGTGATTATATATCTATGGATAGATATAGAGAGATGCATGCAAAGGAAAACAGAGGTATCCAAAATGTGTAGAAGATCACAGGATAGAAGAATGTAAAGAAGAAACGGAGAGATGTAACTGTGGAGGCCAACATAGAGCTACATGGGGGTGGGGGGGGTTAAGTGAGAAAAACAGCAAAAGAAATCCATCAGATCAAACTGACTAAAAACACAACATATGCAGAGGAAGTGAAAAGTGTAAGAGGACAAGTCAAGAGAGACAGGATGAGAGACAAAACCAAGAGACAGGACAGAGAACCAGAATCCAGAGCAAAGGAAACAGCAGACAGAGGAAAACATGTCAGTCGAAAATCTAATGCTATTCATTGCATAACTGTCACTGCACTGACCAGGCCAAACATGAGAGAAAATTAAAATGATTGTGGGAGGATCTGAAAAGTTTTTGGGGTTCAAAGAGGGTTCTCTGTGAACTCTGCGATTGTGTTCAACTGTCTGTAAACAAACCATTTTATTCCAGTAATGAGGACAGATTGGACTGTCCTCTGAGACGTGTCCCCTGAGTCCCTGCCGGTGTGAGCTGTGAGGTGGATCCAGTGGATCTA
>NC_056506.1:50654552-50661309 GCF_014905685.2 Nematolebias whitei | reverse complement strand
TTTCTTAGACCTGTCTAAAGATTCTGACACTGTGGATCAGAACATCTTGTGTCATAAACTCTCAGAAATCGGTTTCTCAGAACACACCATTGGTTGGTTCTCTAATTCTAGTTCTTGTTTGTAGTTTTCTACATTGCCTTACAACCTAGCTGATTTTTGTTACTTATTTTTAATTAATACCATTTTATTTTCACTTGTTATTCTCAATTTGTATTCATTCTTTATGATGTCTATTGTTGTCATTATTGTCATCATTCTTTATTAAAACCAGGTCTCTCATGTAAATGAGTCCCCAACGATCAATGGGATTAACCTGTAGAAATAAATGTTGAATGAAAAAAAATCTCTCTGATCGGAGGCATTGTGTTCCACATAACGGTACTTCTTCCAGATATACTGTTAACAATGGTGTCCCACAAGGTTCAGTCTTGGGACCCACCCCCTTTACAATCTACATAGGTAATCTAGGTCAGATGTTGGATGCTGCAGATGTTGGATGCTGTCTATCATGGTGCACTAAGATTCATAACTGGCTGTAACTACCGTACCCACCACTGCACCCAGTATTCACTGGTTAACTGGTCACCATTAACTCCACACAGACTCTCCCACTGGTACATTTTCATCTTTAAATCACTTCCTGGTCTGCTGCCTTCATACATCTCCTCCTACATGTCTCTGTGTGAGTGCAGCTACAGCGTGCGCTCTCAGGACATCATTACCTGCAGTGTTCCCTCAGTGAGGACTGAACTAGACAAAAGGACCTTCTCCTACTCCGCTCCTGTTTCCTGGAATATCTTGTAAAAAGATCTGAAGCTCTTGACCTTTGACCTCTCTAAGTGACTTCAAACATCTGATAAGTTCATGACAAGAACCGATGCAGACATGTTCCTGTTTTTAGTATTTTACATCGCTTTATAATGCAGCTGTTTTTGTTTTGTTTTTATTTAATTTCTTCTATTTACTTTTTCATTTTATATGATATTCTATTGTTCTCTGTACCTCAGCTGTGTTCTTTGTTTAAATCAGGTCTCCCTTGTAAATGAGTCCTTGAAGCTCAATGAGACTCACCTGTAGAAATAAAGGTTGGATGATTGAAACCTAACCAAGAACTCCTGGTATCAAATCGATCTGTTAGCAAAATATCTCATGAACCACTGAATAAATGTTGTTGAAATTCTCAGAAAGCAAATATTGTATGAACATCTACAACTGATTATTTTTGGACTTTTTGTCATGAGGTGATGTCATTGAGGCTCTGAAAAAAAAAAATTAGATGAACGCGTACAACTGATTAACTGCTGGAGTCAATTTAAGATGGCCACCACCGCTAATACACATCAGCCAACACAAAAAAAGGCCCAACACAGACTCAGATTTGACTCATAGTTTTAATGATGACCTTTTTCATGATGAGTAGGACTTGGAGCTTGTGTTGTGAACTACTCTCAGCTACTACCACACCAAGTTTATTATTAATTAATTAATTATTAGGTTGAGACTGCAGCGCGTTGTGCACTCAGCTGAGAAGGTGATCGGCTGCAGCCTTCCATCCCTCCACGACCTGTACGTCTCCAGGACTGTGAGGCGAGCAGGTCGGATCACAGCTGACCCTGCTCACCCTGCACACGGACTGTTTGAACCACTCCCCTCAGGCAGGAGGCTTCGGTCCATTCGGACCAGAACCTCCCGCCATAAGAACAGTTTCTTCCCCTCTGCTGTTGGACTCCTGAACACTCATAATGCTACCTCATAACTTCTGCTTTGGTCACATTACATCTGTATTATAATTGAATACTCCATCTGTACTGTTCTCTAAGCTTTTTTATTGTTTTCTATTGTATGGGTGTACATATGGTTATGTTATGTTTTTAATTTTACTTTATTTGTGGGTGTACACAGGTCTTATGTCTTATGTAATGTTCTCATTTTTACTTTATTTTACTTTATTACTATTCGCACCTTATATCGAAGCAAATTCCTAGTTTGTGAACCTCGTTCATTGACATGGCGATAATAAACTGATTCTGTTTATTAATTAATTTATTATCAATTTATTTATTATTTATTGTAATTATTTGTTTGTTTATTATCAATTAATTATTATTAATTTATTTATTTATTATTTATTAATTTATTGTAATTGTTTGTTTATTAACGTGTTGAACCAAATAAACCGACATTCTACAGCCTGCAGTGCGCAGGCGCCACCAGCAGGGGGCGGTGCGACAGAAACGATCCAGGCCCGCGGAGGGACTTCCGGCGGAAGTGACGACAGAAACGATGCTCGCCTCTTAGTTGCGCGTTGATCCCAGTGGAAGACGAGTTAATTGTTCTGTTTGATGAGAATCTTTGAGTCATTTCAGTAAAAATGTCTTCGGTTCTTCATCTGAGAGAGTTCATCGGTGAAAGACTGAGCGCTGCTGCCTCAGAAATCTTCTCCGAGTTTGAGAAGACGATCCTGCGGTACGAAGAAGTGATCGACCGTCAGCGCAGACTGCTGGATGTCAGCTGGAAACCGGAGAAGCTGCTCGGAGTCGGTACGTAGCTGCGGCCTTCGGTCCAAATAGACCACAATGCATTGCGGCTGGAGCCCATGACTTAGCATGTCAGGCTAATCGGAGCTAACGCCCGCGGCTAATTGTTTTGATTTTCAGTGTGGTTGAAAATGTCTTTAGTTGTTGTTTAAACGAGTGTAACGTACAGGGTCTCATGTCGTCCTCAGCCTAAACTGCAGGACACGAGAAATTATTAGAAAACGTGAACTGAGATTCAGTTTAAAACGTTTGTTAGTAAATGTAATCATGCTTTTGGTAAATCTCCACAAAGAGCAGCTCGTTTTTAATTTACACTCCAGAACATCTTTAAGGCAGAGCGACTTTTAAACTGTTGGTACAGAAATATGTATTCATTAATCATAATTTGAGCTGCTTGAAAGTGCTGATATTCAACCTCAGTTAGTAGGAGTGCGAATCTCTTTGTCTGGAGATCCGATTGTTGTTGTCACGATTCGATTCAAAATCGATTTTCGATTCAGAAACGATTTTTCTATTGAAATGGTCATAAATTTAGTTTCAGTTATAATGTGTATGTAAATGACAAGATGAAAAGATTAAACAACAATGTAAACAAATAGAACACTTATTTAAAACAATCATTTTAGGTTCCTTACTGTATCAAATCTTTTTAATTCATTTTATTTTTATACCAAAAATAGGAAAAATATAGGAGTGCATAAAATTCTGTAACTTAAATTACCAGTATTAGGTTAGCTTAGTTGCCTGAATTTTTCTAAAATAAATAAAAAATAATCTAGGAACAAATAATTCATCCATCATCTTTATCCACTTCTTCCTTTACGAGTCACTGGTGTCACTGGTTCCCATATCAGCCATCACTGTGTGAGAGGCGGGGGACACCTGAACAGGTCTCCAGTCCATCACAGACAAATAATTCAAAATATATAAATATAAAAGTAAACAGACTTCAGACATAGTACATTAACCTTTAACTCTACATGAAATACAGACTTCAGTTATTTTAACCATGTTGTTCTAACATTTGTTATATTTTCTAAACTTAACCTAATATGAAATATACAGACTTCAGTCTTAACCATATTGATTCATATTTAGTAAATATTTCATCAAATTTAAAAACCTGTGCAAGTTTGCACAAAAACTGTAATTTATAAACCAAAATAAACTGTATCATTTAGAAGTGGCTCCAGATGTGACTCATCTGTCCAACCTGTTAAAAAGACAAATTACATAAAGTTTGTTTTATCACTTGTCTCTAAGTTTTAGTTTAATATGAGAAATAACAGTTTCCTTTGAGCTGCAGCTGCATCAGAGCTTCTAACGTTTGTTGTTTCATGGTGAAGTTGTGGAACTGCTTTATTAAAAAATAAATGCTACGTGAAGGAATAACGTACGTTGGATCCATCGTATTAAAATAAACCTGAACCCGTCACCTTCACTGAGCTGTCTGCTCATAAATCCTTGTGATGCAGCAGGAGATGGAGGGAACTCTTTGGAGAATCAGCTGGAAGTTTGTTGCAGAGTTCACTGGTCGGCTGCTTCACTTTCATCTTCCGTGAATTTTGTCTTGTATCCAAAATACTGTCCCACAATTTTATTTTACGCTTCTTGTAAACAGCCGTGCTCTTATGAGGCTCTGTCTTCCCCGGAGCATTGTAGGATCTGAAATGAGAAGAGGTCCTTCCTGCCCACAGCATCAGCATCTAGAACAACTCTTTAATGAAACCAGGATGATGAGTTACCACAACATATAATTTCCCTCTGGGATTAATAAAGTAGTTTTGAATTTAATTGAACTGAATTGATTTTTAAAGACGAAGCAGCGGGTTGAATCATGCTGTCCTCCATGCTAGCAGACTCCATTCAGATAAAGGGAGCTGGCTAACTAGCTGCTGTACGGTGGCCTGCACGGCTCAATTCTACCATGGCTGAGTGGGGAGTAAGAGCCGAAATAATATAAAACTTAAATGCATTTTAAAATCGATTTATGGACCTTTAGAAACGATTCAGAATCACCAGGACTAAGAATCTAGATTCTTTAAAAAAAAATCTTTTTTTTCTGCATCCGTACTTATTCAGTGTCATTGAGCACAAGAGAGAAATGTTGTAGACAAAGAACACAGATCAGGCACAGACAACAATAGACAATCGTATAAAAAGCATATAAACTGAAAAGTAAATAAAACAAATGATATAAAAACTAAAGAAAAACAGCTACATAATGAAGCTATGCAAAATATTAAGTAGTTACAGTTAATATAATTAGCTGCACGTCATGCGGTGTAGATTTAATATTACAAGTATCTCACACACGTCTAATAAATCATGTCCATTGTGTGTTTCAACCAGGAAACCAGCACGTATTTAGTCAAGGAGTGGCTCTGGGACTCGGAGAGAAAGCTACCCTTGTGTTCTGTGGGTCTGTCCTCTATGAGGCTTTAAAGAGAACCTGGGGGGGGGGGGGACCCTAAAACCCTAGTTTACCTCAGCTCCTGTGCTTTGTGTCCCACACAGACAGAACCAGAACAGTCAACTTAAAGAGGACTTTAGCAAGGACGCAGAGAAGACCCGGGAGCTGCTGTCTCGCATACGTTTTCCTGCGTTCCGTTTACGTCGTTACTGGGACGTTGGAATGACGTCTTCTCTGATGCAAGACGGCTAGCGAAAGTAAAAATAACAGTTTACTCACGTGGCGAGCAGCAGCCGTCTCAAAGTCTGAACTGGGGATAAGATAAGAACTTTATTGATCCTGCAGGAAATTGTTGTGCCAGGGCTTCAATACAAGTGAACATGCACAAGGAACCACACAAGATAGTAAAGTTGTAGAGAATACAACGTTACCAGGGAAGTATTAAAATACCAACAATATTCTTCTTTCGGCTGCTCCTTCTTCAGGGTCTCCACAGAGAACTAACTCACATGAAGACTTGGTGACTGTTTTTACACCGGATGTCCTTCGACACAACCACAGACACCGAGCGACCACAGCCTCTGAGTGGAGCAGAGCTGCATCTAGGGGCTTGGGGGGGGCAGGTGGTGGGGGTTAAGCGCAGGGATGGCAGTGGAGGATATTTGTATGGCGGCCGCTTAGTTGTCACCGTGTTCATTTATCCGTTTTTATCTACGTGATGTTTCTGCCTTTTCCATGACTCATTCTGTTCTCAGGGTTCTGACAGAATGATTTTATTTGTTTCATGGAGCCTCATTTTGAGTTCACACCTGCCTGCATGCAGTCGCAGTGTGAGATATTTATTATCAGTCACACGTTCATGCCTGCTGTTTTACTGTTATTAATCCGTTCATCTTGAAGAGCGGTTGGCCTGCTCTGTTCATGGTTTCACCGTTACAATTCTTAACTCTCTTGTTCCTGTTCACACCAGCAGGTCTGCTTTTCAGCCTTCTTTCCCCATCAGAGACCTTTTTCTCCGGGGTGCTCCTGCGCATGGAGCACACACAGAAGGCTGAGTAGTGAATTTTTTTTGTGCGAGCAGATGCTTCATGTTTGTGTCTGAATGGACCCAGTGAGGCATAGACTACATCCTGCTTCACCTTTAACCCACTAGCGACAGCCTTAAAGGGCGGAGCCTACACGAAATAGAACGTTGGTTACGTACTGTAACCCCAGATTCTATGAGTAGAGGCGCAGCCCTTTAAGCTCTGGACCTCACTGGTTCCTAAATGGCTGAAGAAATAAAGCTATTTGGGAGCCGATTGCCCGGTTTCACCATCATTTATACGGACCGGGGGTGGGGCCCACACAGCCAGTTGGTGCGGACTAAAGTTTTCAGTGCTGCGCGCGAAGGGATAAACCCAGTAGCGATAGCCTTAAAGGGCTGCACCTCTACTCATAGAATCTGGGGTTACAGTACGTAACCAACGATCTTAGTCCCTCTTATTTGTCTGAACTGCTTCACCTTTACATGCCGTCACGTGCTCTTAGATCCTCTGACCAGATGCTTTTAGCCGTCCCGAAAACCTTTTATAAATCCAGAGGAGTCCGAGCCTTTTCAGCTGACTCCCAAACTGTGGAAGGAGCTGGAGATCAGGCAGGCCCCAACACTTTCAGTTTTTAAAATGCATTTAAAAACACATTTATTTCTTTGTCTTTTAACCTAGAGTGAGCTAGCATCTGTGTCATGTTGTATTCCTTTACTTGTGATGTTCATTATTTATATATATATATATATATATATATATATATATATATATATATATAT
>NC_056506.1:50648684-50654542 GCF_014905685.2 Nematolebias whitei | reverse complement strand
ATATATATATATATATATATATATATATATATATATATATATATATAGTGTGCGTGTTATTGTTTTACTGTTTGTTTGTTTGTTTTTTGTACAGCACTTCGGTCAGCTGCTATGTTGGATTGTAAGTGCTTTAGAAATTGGTACGGTACAGATGACAGAAATCTGTCTTGGTGACAGACCACTTTAATCCATTTCTTCTTCTTTTGGCTGGAGACCCCTCCTCCATCTCTCACTGTCCTCTGTGTCCTCTGTCCTCACTCCAACTACATCCATGTCCTCTAACTGCATCCATATATTTCCTCTTTGTCTTGTAATTGTTTACATGAACAATTACAGTGAAATAAATTATCTCTTCGATTCTTTCATCCCTGCAGACCTCCCACAGCAACATGACTGTCAGGAGGAGGAAGGACATGCTGAGCAGCAGGAGAGGAACTCCAGTCTGAACCAGGAGGAACTTGAACCTCCACAGATGAAAGAGGACCAGGAGGAACTAGAACCTCCACAGATTGAAGAGGACCAGGAGGAACCAGAACCTCCACAGATTAAAGACGAACAGGAGGAACTCTGCATCAGTCAAGAGGGAGAGCAGGTGGTTCTGAAGCAGCAGACTGGTACCTTCATGGAGACTTGTGAGGAAAATGACCTCAGTGAACCAGAACCAAGCAGCCACCAGCTCCTCTCTGTTGTCTCTGCTGTAGCTGAGTGTCCAGATCAGAAAGAAAGTGTGTCTTCAGGGTCCAACAGTGAGCTCAGAACTAAGTCTGCTACAGAGTCTCCTAAATGTGACGTTTGTGGGAAAACCTTTAAGAATAAATACTATTTAAAGTATCATCAACTACTCCACACAGGTGAAAAACCACATGTTTGTCAACTATGTGGCACCAGGTACAGTCTGAAAGTATCTTTAGACCTCCACATCAAATCCCACACAGATGATAAGCCATTTTCTTGTGGTACATGTGGTAAATGTTTTATTCGTCATCATTATTTGATGAGACACGAGAGAACACACACAGGTGAGAAGCCCTACTCTTGTGAAACATGTGGGAAAAGTTTCAGTCAAAATAGTCATTTGATGACTCACATGAAAACCCACACAGGCCTGAAGCCACATTTGTGTGGAACATGTGGAAAACGTTTCACTCTACGTCACAGTTTAATTGTTCACACGAGAACCCACACCGGTGAGAAGCCATTTTCTTGCAGAATATGTGGGAAATGTTTCAGCTATAAATATTATTTGAACACGCACATCAGAACCCACACAGGTGAAAAACCCTTTTCTTGTAAAACATGTGGGAAAAGTTACGCTAAAAGTCAAGTTTTGATCAGACACGAGAGAACCCACTTGGATCAGAACCTGTAGCGGTAAGACATCTGTGGGAAATACGCTGTGGTCCCAGTCTTGTTAGAACAATGGCGACCAACCCAACATCGGTTGAGTTCTTCGAAGAGTCTGACCAGAAACTCCACACCCCACCCAAAAAAATAAATAAATCAAGGTTCAAGGTTCTTGTCTTTTGCATCACCCATGGTCAAGTCAGATTTATTTATAGAGCACATTTAAAACAAACTGTTACCAAAGTGCTTAACAAAAATATCACATCATCAGATAAAAAGTAGCAAGATATATTTACAGCACATGGAATAAAAATATAAAACCAACAACAATTAGAAACAATGAAATACTAAATCAGATCAGATGACCTTGTGTTAAATAGGAATAATAAAAGCATAAACAGAATCAGCATGGTACCTGGGGTGGAACCAAAGTATGTCCTCAAGGTCCCAGTTACACCCAACAATCGCAAAAATATTAAATAAAAAAAAAAACGTATACGAGGATCTAAAATATACCGTATTTTCTGCCGTAAATGTCACTCCATCCCATAAGTTGCTTCAGTGTAAATATGTCTAATAAAGTTGAACATTCCATAAATATGTCGCTTCGCTGTATAAGTCGCATCTATTATATGTCACCACTGATGTGTCGCGTTTGTTACGCGTCACCGCTGACAACCCGATGTGGGCCGGTGTTGTGCCAAAAATCGATTGGCTGCCAAATGGCGGCCGCGGGAGGACTTTAACAAGAATTTAACAATAACACTTAAAAACAATTATTTGTTTGCTTGAAATTATAGTAAAGGTGTGTCTCGGATTAACTTTTCCTTAATAAATGCACTTTGATGGTCAAATCTGCTGTATTTCAAAAGCTGATTCGTGGGAGCGCGCAGAGGGACGACTCACTGTGCATTTCTAATTTTAACAAGATAACCACCTAAAAACAATTGTTTGCTCGACTTTATAGTACAGGTGTGTCTCAGTTGAACTTAATAAATGCACTTCAGTGGTCAGCTGCATTTCGTCAGGGTGGCACAACGAAATGCAGCTGATTTGATGGTTGCTCCAGGCATGATCCTGGAGTTGGGACGAAGGTGACTGCTGTGGCAAGCCAACTATGTCATTAATAGCCACTTTTACCTATTACATGACACAACAACATGCCATACAACTTGAACGCTGTCTAGCAGCTGAAAATGGTAGTGTTCAATATTTTCAATGTCAGAATGAATGACAATGGTCATATATCAGCCAAAAATTGGTTTATAAATATGGGAGCGTGGGGTGGGGGGGCATAAATAAGTTGCTTTGGTGTATAAGTTGCAGGGCATGTAGATTATGCAAAAAACTGTTATAGGCTGAAAAATATTGTACACTAAATGAACAAAGAACAAAAGAGAACAGTCCAGAACCATGAAGTCAGCTGATGTGAGAACATCACATGGTCTTCACCAGGAAGCAGCTCTTGTAGTTTTATGTTATCCAGTTAGAAAGTGTCTCCAGTAAGTGGATCAGAACTCCAGGTGATGGAGTCAGAACCTCCACCTAAAAGCTGAGTGAAGCTGATCAGACAGTAGAGGACAGCGTTGCTCCACCCGTGAGAACAAATCAGTGTTTGAAGGTGAACAAGCTGTTTCTGTTCTTCATCATGTCTTTGCTTTAGAATCCGTCACAGTTCAGTCTTTGTGTTGGACACAAGCGGTGGACCTTTGAGGATTCTCAAATGGTACTTTGGACACACTTTGTGAAAGTTTCATTAAAACTGATATTTAACGTTCAATTAAAAAAATTAGCATGACTTTTCTTGTAGAATACTGTATTTATACAATGTTGTACTTTGTTTAGCTGAAAATATTGTGTGTATTAAGCTGCTGTTTTTGACTGATTGTAAGTTTTGTATTGTCTAAATTCTCCATGATCCTAATGTGTAAAGTAGAAACTGGAATAAAGGAGTTTCTTCATGGTAAATGTGTATTTTGTGAAAAAGCAGCAGGTTGAGCAGTTTGTCCTCTGATCATTTAGTTTGTGTCTGAGCCTTGTGACAGTGAGAAGGTCAAACTCTACGCTGACGACACTGTTGTTTCCACACATGAACAAGCAGCAGAGCCGGCTGCTTTGAAGCTAAAAAACAGGCGGCACAAAGAGCCAGAGAGGGGGTGATGATATCAATCAATCAATCAACCTTTATTTATACAGGTAAATCCCATTGAGCCTCGAGGACTCATTTACAAGAGAGACCTGATTTCAACAAAGAAAGATGACAACAATGGACAACAGCAACAACAATAAGCAGTTATAAAAACTCATACTACAGTTTTTTTTTTAACAAATAGGATGGCTAAAAGGAAAAAGGTAACAAAACAAAAAACAGCTAGATTCCAAGACAAATGTAGAAAACTAAAAACAGGAACATGTCTGCATTGGTCCCTGCCAGGAGTCCAACAGATTCTTAAAGACACTTAGAGAGGTCAAAGGTCGAGAGCTTCAGATCTTTTTGTAAGATATTCCAGGAAACAGGAGCAGAGTAGGAGAAGGTCCTTTTGTCTAGTTCAGTCCTCACTGAGGGAACACTGCAGGTAATGATGTCCTGAGAGCGCACGCTGTAGCTGCACTCACACAGAGACATGTAGGAGGAGATGTATGAAGGCAGCAGACCAAGAAGTGATTTAAAGATGAAAATGTACCAGTGGGAGAGTCTGTGTGAAGTTAATGATGTCCAGTTAACCAGTGAATACAGGGTGCAGTGGTGGGTGCGATAATCACAGCCAGTTATGAATCTTAGTGCACCATGATAGACAGCATCCAACATCTGCAGGGTGCTTGTAGGAGCGTTCATGTAAATAATGTCACCGTAATCAATTGAGGGAAGGAAAGTCACAGATACAAGGCGTTTCCTAGCATTCAGGGTTAGACAGGATCTGTTTCTGAAAAAGAAACCCAGTTTAACTTTCACTTTCTTTACCAAGTTTTCCACATGGAGCTTAAAAGAGAGATGTGAGTCGACCAAGATACCCAAATATTTAGAGGAATCAACAAACTCAATGGGGACACCATTTGAGGATAAAATCGGAGGAAGAACTGCTGGGACCAACTTCATGTTTGAAAAAAGCATCCCTTTGGTTTTTTCGGCATTTAGGACAAGTTTGAGGTGGAACAAATCTGTCTGGATGAAGTTAAATGCAGATTTCAGAAGCTGGAAAGCCTTAGCAACTGTTTTAGCTCGACAATAAACAACTGTGTCGTCAGCATAGAAATGTATGGATGCATTAGGGATGTTTTGAATGTGTTCTCTGTGCTTATCAGGACAGAACAAGGTGCTGACAGCCAATCACGCTTCATTTCCTGCAGCTGTGTGGGTTTGTGCTCTGCAGCCTCCACACCGTCAGCTGTGGCTTCTCACTTTAAGAACACGACAGTTCCAAGCATCGACTGAGGTTCAACCATCATTCCAGGAAGCATCTCTTCAGCTGACACACAAACAGCTCAACAACTTTATTGTTTTACAGTGAAAACAGGAGTTTTCTAATAGAAACACAGAACACGTCCTGAAAATGATGAACAGACATCAGTTAACTGTTAACTCTTTAACGTCCAGAACAGCAAATGTAAAAGTCCTTCTTCCTGACTCAGATCTTCCAATAAGTGTAAATCATGAAGAAAAGCTCCAGTTTAAAGCCCCTCCAGCAGGTCGTCAGGAAGATTAGAAGCAGCTGAATGGATGAGATGTGGTGGAGAGGAAAGGTGAGCAGTAAGCAGTCAGTCAGCAGGTGTTCAGCTGGTGGACGCTCCCGTGGTTGTGAGGCTCATGAGCAGAGAGAGTCCACAGCAGTACACCAGGCTCTTCACGATCAGCAGCGAGTACAGCAGGCACAGCAGCTTCACCCTGCACTCACTCTGGAAGGACTCGCACCGAGCTGGTGTCTCTGCTGGCTGTCTCTGCTGAGGACAGGAGGCTGCTGCAGCTGGACGCTCTGAAACACACAAGGACACAAAGGTTTAGAGCGGCAGTAGAAGAGTGTCCTCTGCTCTCTGTGACATGAAGCTGGATCCCTGCTGAACACCAGCCTTCATTACCTTGAGTTTGGACCTCCACTTCTTCTTTCTCGTGTTTGACGAAGCAGCTGTATTTATATGAGCTGTCCTCCTGCTGATCGACCACCAAGATGGAGGCGCTGCGTCGCCTCTCTCTGAGCTCCAGCTGCTCCTCCTCTGCAGAGCTCAGCTCCTCCAGAGGACCGTTCTTCTTCTGTCTTTTCCAGGAGAACCGGACCTCAGGAGGAAACATGTCCGAGGCCAGACACAGCAGGGAGGTGGTCCCCTCCTGGGCTCTGGATGCTGCTGGGTACACGCTCACCACGGGCTTCAGCAGCTGCTGACCTGCAGTTTGACAGCAGCAACAACATTCAGCAGCTTCCAGCACTGCACTCAGTCTGACCCTGGAGACCACATGGACTCTGATCCCTGAACTAGATCCACTGGATCCACCTCACAGCTCACACCGGCAGGGACTCAGG
>NC_056506.1:50645523-50648584 GCF_014905685.2 Nematolebias whitei | reverse complement strand
GTCCAGGTCATTTTTGATTTGAGAGTTTATCAGTTTTTCTAGAACCTAAAGGCTCCCACATACTCAGGCGTACTTCACTCTGCGGAGGTCTGTGCGTACCCAATCAGGACTCGATGCGGTCTTGAAGCAGACGTCCACAAGCCATGTCCACACAAAGATCAATTTTTACAACCACGTGCACGTACGCAGTGTCGCACAATAAACTGCCCGGGGATGGACTGTTTTGTATGCAACACCAATGTATTAAATTCCCCTTCTTCATCCGTGGTCTGTTTTAATGGCCTTTTCTTTTCTTTTGTTTTTTGCCATGCAAGAGTCAAGCGATCTTTTCCTCCTCGTTCATTGATGCCATGACTGAAATTGTGAGAAATTAAGGAATTTGTCACGAGAGAATCAAAATCAGGCCCGGCGTGGCTGCAGGAGAGTCTGGAGATTTCCCGGTGGACCGGTCTGATTTGTGGGCTGCAGGGCCAGCGCTCCCTGTTTTTTTTTTTTTAAGAACTTTTTATTAACAACTAATAAACACAGGACACAGCTACCACTCCTCCTGGGCTGCCAGCTGCCTCTACCCAGTTCTTTTTTGTGTATGTGTGTGTGTGACCTGTCAATCAATCCAGTAGGTGTGTCAGCAAGTAACCAATCGGCGACCTCAATTTGTCCCGAAGGTAAACGCCCCTTTCCTGCAGCGCTGGGCTGCAGCCCATCAGGGTGTACGCTCACGTATGAAGTCTCAACCAACAGTGCGCGCAGTGTCAGCGTGGCTCATGAAGTACACACAGTACACCCGAGTATGTGGGAGCCTTTAGCAAGAATACAGAGTTTAGAGACTGGCTGATAGTTGTTCAGTGGGGTCACCTCCCTTCAGTAAAGGTGGAACAAAAGATATCAAGGTTCATACTCAGTCATCCAGGTAAAAAATGAAACAATGTTCCATCAGGTCACGTAGAACAAAAGCTGTTTTTCAGGCGTTTCAAATGCTATTTTGTCTTATGGGCAGATTAAAGATGTGAGACATTGATTCTGCGATGATATGAGCAGCCAGCCTTACGAAAGAAGAAGGTCATCAGGGCCTGCAGATTTTTAGAATCTAGACTTTTTAACAATTTATTAACCTCGCTAAGAGAAAACAGTGAAAATGAAAAGGTGTGATTTCCTGAAGATTGACTTGTAGGAGAGATTTGATTTGTAGATGTTTGGATTAAAAGCTGTTTTTATAGTAACTGGCAAACAAGGAACTAGAATCAATACAATGTTTGTTGAAACAGTTCAGAATCTCGTACTTATTTGACACAGGAACAGAGTTAACAAGTACCTGTGGTTGTGGTGGCAGGTCGACTGAGTGGGAGCTGCTGGAATGTGATTTGATGGTTTTCCTGAATCTTTTAGGGTCACTGAGATCTTTGGAGGTCTTAGATAAAAAATATTTACATTTTGCAGCTTTGACGGAAGCTGTACAATGACTCCACAGCTGTGGAAAATGCACCTAATCAGTATCTGAACCAGAATGTCTGGCTGTTACCCAAAGTTGATCTCTCCTGTGCAGGAGAACAGCTAACTCAGGAGTAAACCAGGGTTGTCTCGTCCTTTTACTCTGAACTGGATTGAAGAGGCATGTTTATTTACAAAGTAGATTAAACTGTTCTGAAAGTAGTTCCAAGCAAGATTCACTCCATCATTTAGGAGAGTACGTTGCCAGTCCAAATTAAACAGATCCCGAAGGAAGGCCTGTTCGCTGAAATGCTTCATGTCCCTTTTTAGAATTAATCTCGGCTTGTTGTGAGGCAGTTTGGTGTCTCTGATGACACCGACAATGCAATGATCACTCATGTCATCAGAACAAACACCTAACCCAGAAAAATTAAGAGATATATTTGTTACAAAGAGATCTAAAATAGATGATCAGCCTGGGTATTTTTTTATTTGGGCGAGTGGGGGTGTCAATGATTTGAATGAGATAGAGTGACAAGCAACATTTTTTAAATTCTTCAGACACTGGAGACTTCCAGTCTAGGTTAAAGACACCAGCAAAAATAATTTCATTGAAATGTAAATTTGTTAGGAAGTCCATTAAAGACGATAGGGCCTCAGGGATTACTGGGGGAGTGGGGTGTTTAACAGTCCACAACAGATAAAATCTGGCCTCCGTGCAAATTAACGTTTATTGTCAGGATTTCAAACAGATTTGGGAGCGTTTTAGTTGACACCAGGTGAGAAGCCAGGCTTGTTCTGATATAGATTGCAACCCCACCTCCCTTACTTTGACAATAAGAATGGTAGATATTAAATCTGTCAAATTTACCTGTCTAAATAAAGGTTGAATGAAAACTGACACATCTTTATCCAAAGATGATTTGGATAACCAGGTTTCAGAGATAACAATCAATAAGTTTTCAATCAAAGATCTTAATTTTTAGAACATCTTGCAAACAGACAGACAGAAAGACGGACAAAACAACCAACATTACAGAAAATATAATCTCCTAAGAGGTAATGAAAATCAATGCAGACATGTTCCTGTTTTTAGTATTCTACACCGCCTTACAATCTACAATCGCCTTACAATCAGTTTTTTTGTTGCTACTTTTCCTTTTAGTTATCCTTTTAATTAACATTTAATTTTCATTTGTTAAAAAAAAATTGTATGAATCCTTTATGATTGTCTGTTGTTGTCGTTGTTGTCCACTGTTGTCATCATTCTTTGTTAAAATCAGGTCTCTCTTGTAATTGAGTCCCTGTGGCTCAATGGGACTAACCTGTAAAAATAAAGGTTGAATGGAAAAAAAAGTTAATAAATATAGATTATTTATAATAACACAATTCTTAAGCAGCCATCACTTAAGACCCTGAGGAGCTGAAGACCTGCTGCTTTGTGGAGGTGAAGTGAATTAATTAATTAACTGATGTATTTATTGAACCAATGAATGGACTTTCTAAAGCCTGCAGTGAACAGATCTATCTATCTATCTATCTATCTATCTATCTATCTATCTATCTATCTATCTATCTATCTATCTATCTATCTATCTATCTATCTATCTATCTATCTATCTATCTATCTATC
>NC_056506.1:50645330-50645513 GCF_014905685.2 Nematolebias whitei | reverse complement strand
ATCTATCTATCTATCTATCTATCTATCTATCTATCTATCTATCTATCCATCCATCCATCCATCCATCCATCCATCCATCCATCCATCCATCCATCCATCCATCCATCCATCCATCCATCCATCCATCCATCCATCCATCTATCTATCTATCTATCTATCTATCTATCTATCTATCTATCTATC
>NC_056506.1:50645228-50645320 GCF_014905685.2 Nematolebias whitei | reverse complement strand
TCTATCTATCTATCTATCTATCTATCTATCTATCTATCTATCTATCTGCAGCCTGCAGTGAACAGATCCCACCAGCAGGTGGCGGTGATGCG
>NC_056506.1:50635084-50645128 GCF_014905685.2 Nematolebias whitei | reverse complement strand
CTGCAGCCTGCAGTGAACAGATCCCACCAGCAGGTGGCGGTGATGCGACTAAATGATCCAAACTGCCCTCAGGACTTCCGGCGGAAGTAAGGACAGAAACAGCGCTAGCCTCCTAGCAGCGCTAGCTTCACTGTGGTGTTGATCCAAGTGGAAGATGGTTAGTTGTTCTGTTCCATGTGAATCTTTGAGTGGTTTCAGGAACAATGTCTTCAGTTCAGCATCTCAGAGAGTTTATCGGCGAGCGGCGAAGTTCAGAAAAACTACCCGGATGTAAAGAAACGATCGTCCAGAGTGAAGAAGACACAGATCGTCAGCACAGACTGCTGCACATCAGCTGGAAGCCTCCAACAACCTTCAACACAACAGGTATGAAGACTCACCTGAATGAACACATGAATCACTCACTGTTGCATTCGAGGCCGAGCAGGCCCTGAACGGATGCGTATCGCCCGCCGCTTTGATGTCGAAGGAAACCTGTGAATGTGAAGCTGAGTCCGAGTCGGTCCAGTAGTTCCAGTGTTTGTGTGTTTCGAAGCTTGTCCGTCCAGAACCCATCAGAACTTTCCCAGTTCTCTTCAGCCATTTCCTTCAAACTGGACTTAAAACAGACCCTGAGCAGGAACATCTCTGGAGATGAACTCAAGAAGGACAAAGATCTTTAGTCCTGCAGAACCAGAGGAGCTCAGACACTCAGAGGAATGTTTTGGACCAGGCTGCCTTTTAAATCTAGTCCCACATCAACACAGTCGGAGCCATCTCCATTCTGACGAGCAGGAAGGCAGAAATCTGAGGATGTGGAGTCTTTCCGTCATCATGCAGCTGAAACTAGTCTGGAACAGGAACCGCTGTGGGACTGGAGACACGCAGACAGACAGCTTGGCAGGATTCCTACAATCACCCTTGTGTTAAGATCCCATGTTCAAACTGTAGGAAATGAAAACTAGGAAGAACAATAAGAACGGTGTGTCAAATATCTGTCAGAACAAAGAGCAGCTACTGATGAAGTGTAGCTCCTCCGTCAGATTTGGCTGGTTTATTGACTACAGTCACAAAAATCAAAGCAGGAGCAGAAGTTAAACAGACTCAAAAAGACCAGAGTTTCAGGTTCTGTAGATTCTTTTTATTGTTTTTAATATTTATTGTGGTTTAAACTGTTGTATTTATCATCACATTAGTAACATTTTTCTGTTTTTTTTTTTTTGTCCTCCCAGACCAACAGCAACAAGTCCATAAAGAAGAGGAGGAACCAGAACCTCCACAGATTAAAGAGGAACAGGAGGAACTCTGCATCAGTCAAGAGGGAGAGCAGCTGGTTCTGAAGCAGCGGACTGGTACCTTCATAGAGACTTGTGAGGAAAGTGACCTCAGAGAACCAGAACCAAACAGCCACCAGCTCCTCGCTCACGTCTCTCCTGTAGCTGAGAGTCCAAATCTGAAAGAAAGCAACCAAGTGTGCAGGTCTTCTGGGTCCAACAGTCAGTTCAGAACTAAGTCTGCTACAGACTCTCCTGAATGTGACGTTTGTGGGAAAACCTTTAAAAACAATTACGAGTTGAAGCATCATCAACTAACCCACACTGGTCAAAAACCACATGTTTGTAAATTCTGTGGCACCACTTTCAGACTTAAGCACCATTTAAAGCGTCACCTGAGAACCCACACAGGTGAGAAGTCCTATCCTTGTGGAACATGTGGAAAATGTTTCAGTAAAAATTATAATTTAAAAATTCACATGAGAACCCACACAGGCCTGAAGCCATATGTTTGTGGAACATGTGGGAAATGTTTTACTCAGCAGCAGAATTTGACCCTTCACATGAGAACCCACACAGGTGAGATGCCACATATGTGTGAAACATGTGGAAAAAGATTTACTTATCATTATAGCCTGACCGCTCACATGAAAACCCATACGGGTGAGAAGCCTTATTTCTGTGAAACCTGCGGTAAATGTTTCAGCCAAAATTGTCATCTGGTCAAACACACAAGAACCCACACGGGTGAGAAGCCCTATTCTTGTGAAACATGTGGGAAAAGTTATAGTCATCGTTTTAGTTTGACTCTTCACATGAAAACCCACACAGGCCTGAAGTCATATGTTTGTGGAACATGTGGGAAATGTTTTACTCAGAGTCCAAATTTGACCCTTCACATGAGAACCCACACAGACCTGAAGCCACATTTGTGTGGAACATGTGGAAAAAGTTTCACTCTTAAACAACATTTAATCGGCCATTTGAAATCCCACACAGAGAGTAAACCTTATTGTTGTGAAGTATGTGGGAAATGTTTCAGGTTGAATTCTTATTTGAACAATCACAGGAGTGCCCACACAGGTGAGAAGCCCTTTTTTTGTGAAACGTGTGGGAAAAGTTTCCGTTTCCGTCAAAATTTAACCACCCACATGAGAACTCACACAGGTGAGAAGCCCTTTTTATGTGAAACATGTGGGAAAAGTTTCAGTCAAAATCATTCTTTGATGTACCATATGAGAACCCACCTGGATCAGAACATATTGCAGTAAAACATCTGTGACTCCAGTCTTGTTGATCCATGTAATGATCTGAACCAGACTGACACATGGAGCTTTGAAATGCTCCTGGTGAAGAGTCTGATCAGACCCACACCCCCAAACCTGTCAATGTTTAATTAGTTTGAGTAATAGTATAGGGAATAGTTGAAAAAATGGTATTACAATATTAATGAAATGCTTCTGTTCTATTTATTTATTTATTGTTGGTGAGAAACAGATTTTAAAATACATTACGTTATACCTGGACCTGTCATTCTGTGTTAATTTGTAATTGAAGATTCAACACAATGTGCTGCTTCCTTAGGTAACTTTTACTGACTGGCTTTTTATGTATGTGAATGTTCTTGTACAGTACCCTGAGACGACTTCTGTTGTGACGTGGAGCTATAGAAACAAGCTGGAACTGAATTGAAAAATGTAGTTTGGTTCTGAGAAGTACACCATGATAACTTCACAATCAGGAGTTTTATTTAACTCTGTCCTGTAATCAAATCATTTTATTAACCCACACAAAGTCTAATGGGGAAAAAATAGCCAAATATTATATTTGTATGTTTTTATTTATTTTGTGCTGTCAATAAACATCACTTTTTTTTCTGTCAAAGTATCTTTCTAATTTTTATGTTATCAGAATTTGTTTAAACGTTCTCATAACCTTTCATTACTGCCCTCTATGGATCCTTAGGGCCAAATTTACCACAAGGAAATCCCATTATAAATGCATTTTAAACATTAGAATGATCATATGAAATAATTATTTCCTTTAAATAATGTTTTTTTTATTTGACCTTTATCTCTATACTTCATATTTTCAGATCAGCTCACTTGGTGATGTTTTGGTTTTTACGTGCTGCTTTCTGTAAAATAAAAGACCGGGACAGACTTCAACTCACCCCAGTAGAAATCCGTCTTTCCCGGCTGGACTTTACTGTCGAGTTCAGCTTTTCATTTCATCCAACACAATAGTTTTAGTTTGGATGTAAAGAACAAAAACACTTGCATGTTGCACAAGTAAACATTTATTAGAAAAATCAGTTCCACATGGATGCAGGCTGCAGAATCAGACGCTCCAAGGCTCAGAACAGCTGACTCCCATTGAATGAAATCAGGACGTCAGTCGCCGAAGCACTAAGACGAAGCAGCTCACTATCTCAAATTCAATGCAAAAATACTTTATTAATCCCAGAGGGAAATTATTTGTTGTTGTAACTCGTTATCCTCATTTCATTAAGAGATGTTATAGATGCTGATGCTGTAGACAGGAAGGATCTCTTGTAAAGGTCCATCCCACAGTGGATTCTAAGAAACTGGCTGCAGATGCCGTCTGATCCGTCCATCCAGACTCGGCTGGCCTCTCGGTTCCCCTGGTCTATAGGACCACCGGAATGCAGAGCAGAACTCCTCCCAGAGCGATGGCCACTCCTCCCAGCAGTCTGCTGAGCTCCTCGTCGCTGTGGACAGACAACTGTAGGTGCTGAGGGACGATCCTGTCCTTCTGCTGTCATGAGCCGTGTTTCCTGCTAGTTCCAGGATCTCAGTGGTCAGGCACTCGAGCACAGCAGGCAGGTAGATGAGAATGTATCCACAGAACATCCTTTCAACTCATTTGAGATTTGGGGCTGTAGTTGAGATATTATTTGAGCTTTTGAGATGTTAATCAGCTGCTGTTGGTTGTAGAAAACTGCCTTGTTGCCATGGTTACGCATCATAACAAATGTCTAAAACTAAAAAAGTTTCAGTAAAAATCCTTCCAGCTGCACAGCATCTGATACCAGAGGAAACAATCATCCAAAAAATGTGATTTACATCCAGAAAAAGAGGAATTAAAGTTTCCAAAAGCAAAATCTCAGAATGAAACAGAGCTGCTCCAACATGCAGCCACCTGGAGCGGAGCAATAATAATCTGTGATAGAAAAATAATTTACTGTATATCCTGTTACTTTTTTTTTTTTTATATATTCTGTTCTTTTTTTCTACCATGTTAAACTTTATAAATCTACATGTGTTAGTAAGAAAAACACCAAGTCACAGTATTTTGTTTACTTTTCTGACTTTTCAACTACTTAAAGGAAACGTTCTTTTCAGCAGACGATCCAAACTGGAGGAGGAGATGAGGCGTCTCCCAGCTGGTTGGAATGAGGAGACAGTGGCTGCAGAGGGGGAGCACCTTCTTGGTGCTGGGATGTATACAATTATCTCGTAGTATCTAACAAAACAAAGTGGCGCTGAACACGAGTTTTAGAAACAACAAACAAAAAATGAAATCAGTCCTCCGTGTTGGACCAGCGAGCCACACGTAAGTTTTGCTGAAAACAAGGCGTCAAGAACTGCTGCCTGATCTGGAGGGGCTTCTCAAAACTTAGAACTGGAATTTTATATATATAAAAAAATAATAATAATACTTTTTAAACGTATTAATGAATATAAAGGATTTTTCTTTGTGTGAAATTTACCTTAGAATAAATACTTTAGTGTCCATTTAAAATGTGTTTTTTTTATTTATCTAAAGGCCTTGAAAGAATTCAAATTCAATAAAAAGCATTTAGTTTCAATAATTTAATTTAGCTCTTAAGACAGAATAACTCACAGTAAAAAATAAAAGAAAATTTAAGTAGTTGTGTTTGGTGGCCAATTTTTCCCAGAAAGAACGCTTAGTGTCATAAACTCAAAAGAACTTTTGAGAATTACTCGAATCAACCTGTTAATATTATTTCTAACAAATTATTTATTTATAGTTAGTGTCTCCAGTAAGTGGATCAGAACTCCAGGTGATGGAGTCAGAACCTCCACCTAAAAGCTGAGTGAAGCTGATCAGACAGTAGAGGACAGCGTTGCTCCACCCGTGAGAACAAATCAGTGTTTGAAGGTGAACAAGCTGTTTCTGTTCTTCATCATGTCTTTGCTTTAGAATCCGTCACAGTTCAGTCTTTGTGTTGGACACAAGCAGTGGACCTGTCTTTGTTTCACATCAACTGGAAACTTAAAACCAGCTCTGGACTCTGCTGATGATCTTCAGGAACAATGAACCGTCCACCAGCTGAACACCAGCTGAATGCTCATTTCAGCCTTGGACCCTCAGCTGGATGGTGAGAAGATGTAGGCACGAGTTTTGAAGCCAGATGATCCATAGCTGCTTCCTGTGTTGTCTTAGCATGTGTATACAACACAGTGTCATCTGCAAACAGCTGAACTTTAACACAAACATTTTGTAAATCATTAACATAAAGACTAAAATAATAGGCCCCAATACAGAGCCTTGGGGGACCCAAACTTGAACAGATAAGACGTGATGAAGTTAAATCACCAATCTGTAGTTTGTATTCTGTCAGATCTGATCCAGCAGGGGGCGCTGTTTGAACTGTTCAAACAAGAGAGCTCTGATACCAGCTGAGCTGTCAATCAGCAGCAGCAGGGGCTGATGGGAGTTTTGAGGAGCTCTTAGAAACCACGTGGTCCTTGTCTGATCTCACAGCTCGTCCTCGTTTGTCCTCAGCTGCATCAGAGCGCCACTTCTGCCCCGGTGCACCAGAGGATAGACCCGTGAACACGATGCTGATCCTCCCAGCTGCTGCTCTGTGCTGTCTGTGTTCAGGTGAGTGTTTCAGCCAATCAGGAGCCACAAAGTCCACCTGGAACCAACACGTCACACTGACCTTCACCTGTCTGTGTCTCTGCAGCGCTGGTTGCCATGGCAGCAGAGCTGGTTCAGGACATGACACTGACCAGGAGAGTTGGACAAAGTGTCTCCTTCAGTTGTGGACGGACTGATCAGTGTGGCTCAGATTTTGTTTCCTGGTACCAGAAGAAAGAAACGGAAACATTTAAATATATTCTTTATATTGATAGAAGTGATTCTAGCGTATATAAAGATTATTCAACTCATCCTCTGAAAGATGATTTCTCAGCTGAGACAACACCAAACGGCTGTGACTTGAAGATAAATCAAGTTAAACTCGATCATTCAGCCTCCTACTACTGTGGTTGTTGGACCGGTCCCCACAGTGAGAAAATCTTCCTGCAGGCTGAACAAAAAGCTGCAGATGAACAGAAGTCAGATTTTGTGAGAGGAAGAGAAGAAACCACAGCCCAGATCACAGATTTCACCTCCAGCCCCCCCCCCCCCCCCCCACACACACACACTTTAATTCACATTGTGTATCAAAGGTGGACTGGTGAGGAAAGCTGGTTCTGTGCTGGGAACAGAGCTGGAGTCCATTACATCGGTGGCAGAGAAGAGTCGTCAGGAAGCTGCTGTCCATCGTGGACGACGCTGACCATCCTGTGCACGGTGCCATCATGAAGCAGAGGAGCTCCTTCAGTGTAGACTGCTGTCCCAGTCCTGCTCCATGGACAGATTCAGGAAGTCCTCTGTCCCTCAGAACATCAGACTGTTCAACTCCTCTCGTACAGTAAAAACAGAGCCCTGTCAATGTGCAGCACCTGGACACTGATCTATGTGTATCTATCTACCGTACTTTTCGCTGTAGAAGTCGCACCTTTTTACATAAATTAGCGACTTATACAGTGAAGCAACGTATTTGTTTTTTCCCAAATTTATAAACCAATTTTTGTCTGAGATCTGATGATTTCATTCATTCTGACATGTAAAATATTGAACACTACTATTTTCAGCCACTAGAGGGCTCTTGGCTGTGGCAAGCCAAGTGTCTCATTAATGGGTAAAAGTGGCTATTAATGACTCACTTGGCTTGCCATACAGGCACCGTCGTCTCGCTCTGGAACTCCTGGAGCAAACGTCAAATCAGCTGCATGTCGCCGCCCAAGTGCCATGCAGCTGATTTGACCATTAAAGTGCATTTATTAAGGAAAAGATCAACTGAGACACACCTTTACTATAATGTCGAGCAAACAAATAATTGTTTTTAAGTGTAAGTCTAGGTAAATTCTTGTTAAAGTCCTCCTGTGTACGCTCCCGCGACATTTGGCAGCCAATTGATTTTTGGTACACCAGCCCACATTTCTGGTGACGCATAATAGATGTGACATGTACGATCTTTCTGTCTGTCTTTCTGTCTGTCTGTCTGTCTGTCTGTCTGTCTGTCTGTCTGTCTGTCTGTCTGTCTGTCCTACCTACTCACTGTGATTCTTGACTTGCCATTGTGTATCTGTTCCTACCAAACCCAGCTGGTCAATGGTGTCAAAGGCGTCTGTGAGGTCCAACAGGACAAGCAGCACAGGTTCACCAGTATCTGTGAATCTGAAGATGTCGTTAAAGACCTTCAGCAGGGCAGTTTCAGTGCTGTGGAGAGGTTTAAAGCCAGATTGGAAAAGCTCTAAGATGGCGTGATCCTCCAGGAAGCACTTCAACTGGGACTCGACTATTTTCTCCAGTACTTTAGTAACAAATGGGAGTTTGGAGACAAGCTGGAAGTTGGAAACGACTGAGGGGTCAAGGTTTGGTTTTTTCAGGAGATAATAGATGTGTACGATCCGTCCGTCCGTCCGTCCTACTTACTTACTCTGATTCTTGACCTGCTTGAACACATCTTCATCACTCAACGTCTCAACGTGTGTACATAATTTCGCTCCACCACATGTACCACATGAGGTGCGAATGACAATAAAGAAACTCTGACTCTGACTCACTAAACTTCATCACTTTCAACATCCAAACACTTCTTCAGTTTTATTAGGACCAGATGAAAACCTTGGGACCTTCAAGACCAGCAGAAGGTTCTGACAAGTTCCTGTTCCCAGACTCAGCTCTCTCTGCTTCATGACACCTTCAGCGTTGAGGAAACCACAGAGCAGCTGCAGCTCACAGACTGGACAGACTGAAGACTTTCAGCAAGACAACGTCCAACAAGAGGACACACATCCTGAGCTACATGTCCGCTCAAAGACAAACTTCCCTCAGAGCACCGTTCTTCTTTCTCTGTCCATGGTCCAGAAAACTCTTCAAGCTTGTGCAAACAGAAGCGTTCAGCTTGGATCGTCTGACCAGGAGCTCGTATTAAAGGACGGTTGGACCCTGACTGGAACCGTTTGACCTCATCTTCATGTGAAGACTCAGAGGATCAGCGAAGTCCTGGTGGTTCCTCCTCAGGGGAACATCTGAAGCACTTTCAACCAGAATCCATCTGAGTTGAGAGATTTCAGTTGAACACACGAATGTTCAGCTGCTGGAGACCAAAGAGAACAAGTCTCTTCATCAGCTTCATCCTCCGGGGACCAGGACCGGCTCAGAACATCTCAGGAGTTCTTCAATGTTTTTATCTTCTAATTCATTTTGTTCTCTCATTACTGTAATTACAAGTTTCATATTTAATGTTTATCATTCTGTGGTTCATGTTGCTGCTAAAGGAACACATGAAGCCTTAAAGAAGAACTGAACTCAGGTTTTTGTAGCAGACTGTCTCACAGTGTGGAGCCTGGACCTTTGGTTCTGGAACTAAACTTTATGTTTCAGGTAAGAAGAAACATTTCTTCTCCTTCAGCTGTTTGACTGTAGAACTTCAAATGTGTTTAAAGTCACTTTCTGCTGTTTCGCTCTTTACATGTTGGTTTTTTATCAGCACCACAGGATTCTTCCTGCAGCTGCTCCAACAACAAAACATCAATAAATTAATAAAACGTCTTATGAATTTAATCTTTTATACACATCTCTGTGAAGCTGCTAAAGTAGATTTATTATTTTTACTTTGATCAAATATGTCCATTTTTAACAAAGTTATGTTTTTATTGCTAAAAGTGAATTATCTCATTTTTCAACTTTATGTTTTTTTTATCATTTAAACCTGAACATTAAAAAATAAACATTAACATAATATATACATACATATATAAACATAAACATTTAAATAAACATTTAAATAAACATTTAAATACAAAATCAGCTGAAAAGATAAAATAATAAAAAAGTTGTACAAATAAAAACACCAACAGTTCCAGTTTGAGGTTGTTGAGATGAAACGTAACGTTTTTAAAGACTAAATGTTCGGTGTTGGTTTGTGTCTCTGTTGCAGCTGAAAACAGGCGAAACGCACAAAACTTATATTTTAACATTCAAGTCAATTATTTAATTAATAAAAATCTATAGATTTTGTGAAAAACTCTTCACTTTGTGTTCTATTTAGTTTTTTATTAAAATAAAGTTGTTGTTTTTTTATACAACAAATGTTCCCAACTTAAAGTTCAGTCAGGTCCTCTGGACCGATTGAAACAATAAAAAATAAAATAAAATAAAATAAAAAAATGTTGAAATTTTTCATCTTTCATCCAAATGACTTCATCAGTCCGAGGATCCACAACAAACTCAGTCCCATAATCAGCTGTTCCCAACATTTTAATGTTGCCAAAATCTTATTTTATAAAATGTGCAAAAGTTTTGATATGAAAATATATTTTTGTTCATTTAGTTTCAGATTGTATTAAATTATTTTTAAACACAAGAAGATCACAAAACTCTGTAGACTTAACAAAATAAAAAATAAAATAATTTCTCCTGAGTCCCTGCCGGTGTGAGCTGTGAGGTGGATCCAGTGGATCTA
>NC_056506.1:50631745-50634984 GCF_014905685.2 Nematolebias whitei | reverse complement strand
AAGGTTCAGACACAAACTAAATGATCAGAGGACAAACTGCTCAACCTTCTCCTTGAATTTGTAGCTCTTCATGACGTCACGCACCTTAAACTTTCTAAACCCATCCAGACTAGAGACTTAGCCTACTATTGTTAGATGAGAAGGATTTCCATGAATATTTAAAAAGACTAATCTCTTTGTATTTTGATGTACTACACCTGATCTGTTATGGGACGCCTTTAAAGCATGTTTAATAGATATCATTTCTTTTGAATCTTCCAGAAGAGAAATGGGACAAACTTGTTGAAATGGATAAACTAATGAAAGAGTTCGATAAAGAGAATGCCCAAACATTGTCCATTACACTGCATAAGCAAATTCTGTCTTTAAAATATGAATATAATAATTTTGTTTCAGCAAAAATCAGTAAATTTTTTTGGCTCATCAAGTAGAAATACTTTGAACTGGGTGATAAACCACACAAAATATCATCAAGACAACTGGAAAAACAGCAACGAGTTTGTGCAATACATAAAACGAAAGGTGGGGTTTAACTAATCCTAAAGCTTTTAACTAGTCATTTATACAATTTGACCAAAACGTAGGAAACACATTTGAAAGTCCAGAAAGGAAGGAGGGTTGGCACTGCTTAACTTCTTGTTCTGTTACTGGGCTTCATGACGTATTGGCCAGCTGACACTGGGGAACCCCCTGCATGGGTGCAACTGGAGCAGGAAGCATGCCAACCTTAGTCTAAGAGCTATACTCTTCTCTCCCCTGCCGTGATACATCTCTATACAACTGCAATGTGGTGATACACAGTGCCATACATGCGTCCAAGTAGATTAAATCACATTTTAGTTTTGAAGTCTTTGTCCTTAGACCTACCCATTGCAGAAAATTTGTCTTTTAAACCATTTATTCTAGACAATACGTTCAGAGTTTGGAGACAGACCGGACGCTGTAAAATTTGGGACCTGCGTGTATACCGAGACGGCGTTTAGCTTTTTTCAATCAGATACGAGAAACATGCAAGTTACCAAGGAGGGACTTCTTCAGATACCTGCAGATAATAGACCATGCCAGGAACTACGTACAGAACTCTGAACTCTCAGAGTTTTGTGTCATCATGATGTCATGCCTTCAATTTCCATCTCGTTGTGAACAATTCATCTCTCATATCTTTGAGAGTCTGATGTCCATGAATCTTGTGAACTTGTCTTTTATCAAATCTAAATGGGTAAATGAATTGTGTATCACAATTACTGATGGTCAGTGGGAAGACCTGGAGAATACACACAAATGCTCTTACAATAAAGGATACTGTTTGACTCGGTTCAGCACTCTACATCGCCCACACTTCTGGAGAAAGGTTACAGAAAATCCACCCTCAGATCTCCTCCATTCGTGAGAAATTCTTCCTTGCTGAAGATATCTTAAGCCATAATGTTGTTTTTGTACCATTGTCCAAAAATATTAGGCTAATGTCTTTGATTTAATATAAATGAGTCCTGGAGGCTCAATGGGATTAACCTGTCTAAATAAAGGTTGAATGAAAATGTCTCAAATTCTTCACATACAGTTGAATCCTGATCCACTAACAATCATTCTTGGCACTTCCGATAACATTATGATGTTGAACAGTGCAAAGCAGTTCTTTATATCCTATTGTACAATTGTTGCAAAGAATCATCTTTTTACTCACTGAAAGAAAACCAGATGCTCCTCCCTTAAAGTTCTGCCTAATAACCTTGTAAAAACATAACATCTGGAAAGGATAAGTTTACTCTGATGGACTTTCCTCCTGTAATAAAATTTGGACACCTCTCACTAGATTTTTGCCGACATAAATAATAACAATGTTTTTGGCTCCTCACTGTGAATTAGAGTGGTGGTTGTAGTGGGAAGAGGTGGTGCAGAAGTTAGAGAAGGCGATCCTGCGATTGGAAGGTCGCCGGTGTGACCCCCCCCCTCCCGAACCAAAATCAAAAATATGGTTAGAAAAGGTGAAGCACCCACACCTGCCTCCACTCTCATTTTCCCCAATCTGTGCCCTTGAGCAAGGCCCTGAACCCCCACCATGTGCTCCCCCTAGATGCAGCTGTCTGCTCCTCAGAGGCTGTGGTCGCTCGGTGTCTGCGGTTGAGTCAGGAAGAAGATCTGGTGTAAAAACCGTCATGAGGTCTCGGTACAAGTTAGTTTGCTGTGGTGACCCCTGAAGAAGGGAGCAGCCGAAAGAAGAAGAAAGAAAAAAGAAACCGTCCAGATGAGGTTGAAAAATAAAACTCACAATTTGTGCTGTAATGTGTCACATAATTTTCTTCTTGTTAGAATTAATATTAATTACAAAACTGGTACCGAAAAAAGAACCGTCCAGGAACCAACACCGAAGTGAAGGTACCGACACGAGTTTTGTACCCAGCATGTTGGCGTCAGGGGCTGATGTTAGGAACACGATAAGGTGTAGAAAATATATTCTTTGCCTTAAACCATGGAACCAGTTCATCAGAACCAAGGGTTCTGTAGAAATAGTCCTGTGCTCCATGGATGGAGGTGAAACTGTTTGATAAAAAGCTGCTTTGGTCCATTTATTAAGACCGTTTGGACTCTTTAAATTCTGCTTGTATGAGCATGGTTCTGGTTCCGGAAAGTCCTGTGAGATCTAAAGTTTATTTTATTTCACTCTTCCAGAACTTCAACAGCAACATGTTCCTGCTGGTAGGGCTGGGTACCTTTCTAAGAAGATCTGTACTGGTACCTTCACTTCAGTGTTGGTTCCTGAACGGTACTTCTTTCAGTACCGATTTTACAATTAATATTAATTCTAACAAGAATAAAATGATGTTACACATTACAGTACAAATGGTGAGTTGGCCAGCCAAAAGCTTTGTTCATGCACATTTTCAGCGTGTTGCTCATAAATTAGGTCTACCGGATTTTTCGATGTATAAGTCGTAGTTCTTTCACAGATTTCTCAGTCCTGTGACTTTATACGCCAAAGCGACTTATATATGTTTTTTTTCCATATTCATAATGCAATTTTTGACTGACTCTTTAAATTTCGAAGAACTGCAACAGCGAGTCCTCACGTGCATGCTCTCGCTTTATGCACTTTGGTAACAGTTCCTGTTTTAAATGTGCTATACAAATAAATTTAACTTGACTCAGCTGGTGCAGGCGGAGGAACGCTGGAGAGCTAGTGGCTCTGGCTGCGATGGATGGATGGATGGATGGATGGATGGATGGATGGATGGATGGAT
>NC_056506.1:50626821-50631735 GCF_014905685.2 Nematolebias whitei | reverse complement strand
GGATGGATGGATGGATGGATGGATGGATGGATGGATGGATGGATGGCGCTGTGCCGCCCAGGTGAAATGAAGCGGTTTTGACCATTTAATAAATGCATAATAAACACGACGGGTCAGCGGTGATGCATGATAAATGCGGCTTATACGCCGAAGTGACGCATGTTTTCTCCTCTTCATGATGATTTTTTTGAATGATGCAACTTAAACTCAGGAGCGACTGATACGCTGGAAAATACGGTAAGTTGCACGTCCACTACACAATTACCCAGCTGGTTTCCGACATACGTCATCTTCTGAGTAACTCGCATGTAACGTGTGTGAACTTGTGTCTTAACTGACCTGTCACGTACCTCTAACTTATGCTTGTCAACAACTCATCGACATGCACTGACAATTATGTGCATGAACAAAATTATTGGTTGGCATTGTCGCACAACAACCTCATGCCATCATATAATATTGCGTTACTAACTTATTCAAAACTTATACGTAACTTCTATGACTTACATCAGCGTGTTTGACCATTTCTCCATACGCTGATGCTGCGCTGTGTGACAGCCGCCCTCGTTGCAGTGCGCCCCAACATGCTCTGCAGGGGTTACACTAATGATCATCACAAGCGCCGACATACGCTTGACATACCAAAACTTCCAGTTCTTTTTGGTGTTCGGACATTCAAGTTCACACCAACAGTTAAAAACTTGGGAGTAACTTGATAAGAACCTGAAATCCAAGAAACCAACAGTCTCTGTAGTCGAGGCCGTCTTCTTTCACTTTGTCTTTTCAACCGTCCTGACCTGGAACAGGCTCAAACATGATCCGCTCTTTATGTTGGACCCCCCCAGTCCTCCCTCAGCCATCTCCAGTTTGTCCAAGACACCGTGGTCTGTCTTTTAACTAACACTACAGTTTGAGAATTGATTTTAAGCTTTTATTGTTTGATATTAAAGCTTGTAATAGTCTTGTTGCACCTCATTTAGCTGTTTAAGTAGTTCTCTGTGGTTATAAATGGGAAGTTAATACACATTTACTACATGCTCCAAGGTCCAAATGTAAACGTTGGGGGTCCCGGGTCTTTTCAGTCGCTGCAGCCAGACTGGAACCAAGTACCTCAGGACTTACATCACTGACCTGGACTTGTTCAAACTTACCTTACAAGCTTTTTATTCAGGCAGGCTTTTGATACCTAGCAGCACTCTGACATTTTATTCTCTTCTTGTGAATCTTTTGTTTTATTGTTTGAACGTCCGTTTTAACTTTTGTACTGTGAAGTTCTTTGGATGTCGTACAAAATAATAAATGTTTTAAAAACACTCCGTGGCTCCAGTCGAACCAGTTAGAGTAGACCTGTGGTAACACTCATGTTACACCTCATTTATCAGCCAGAATGGAGAAGGCAGAATAAAAAGAATTAAAATTATGATGACACTAATCCGTATGGACCTGGACTTCCTGCTTGCTGAGTAGGGAGGGATTTGTGAGGTCACTGGGGAGTCTTGCTGTATCTGGGGTCCCGATGCGACCATCTCACATATGTACACCGACATTTGACAGATTTGTTGGCATCAATGAAAGCACGAGACAAATCCAGCGAAGGAGGATGGAAGCTGTGGGGCTGGCTGACCTCAGGACCCCGGCAGCAGTTCACTCATGGTGTTCATGCTCTTCTGCTTGTTCTGTATTTTTGTCCTGTCAGAATCATTGTTAAACACGTTGTGACCTTCGTGCTCCCACAGACAGCAGAGCGATACTGTGAAGAAGACGAGCTTACTTCATCTGATTATGAGGAAGCAATGTAAAAAATATATATTTCAACATGGCTGAACCCGCTATGATCCTTCTTGGTTAAACTCCCGAGGAAGGAGTGACACTGAGATGATGATAATGTGAATGGGGATGTACGGTGCTGTACTGAGTTTTATTATTACATCTTTTATTCATTATTGTTTTTATTTGTTTATATGTATCCTAACTCCACCCAGCTGAGATACTGACTGCACCATACAGTCGCTGCTGAAGGGCAACAGGGCGATGTGGCGTTTTCCACCTTGAACTGATTGCCTTCTCATGCAGGGCATCACTACTTCCAAGGACTGCAAATGATAATGAAATAATAAATCCCTGGGGGGGGGGGGGGGGGGGATGTTTGATATATTTAATATCATGGGTCATGAATGTCTTTTTATTGTGTCTGAGAATCTGGCCTGAGAACCTCTGCCCTCCTGTGTCAGAACGATTTCATTATCTTGGCCTGGAGGCCGACTCCGCACTGAGCCCATCGTTGTCGGCGGCGGCGCCCTGCGCAGATGAGGAAAGCAGAACAAGAGACAGAGAAACACCCACTGAAATGTTAAGTTTTGATAAAGTTATAAAAGTCAACAGAAGACCAGATTCGAGGTGCACTCAGAGAAGATCAAACTAACTCAGGGATATGTTTGAGGGTTTGATCATCACAAAAAAGGTTAAATCAGGTCATCTGGACCAGTTTTTTTAAGGGAGAACTGTTTCGTCTTCCATTCAGAAGTCTCCATCAGTCTGAGGCCTGCCGACCAGCTCTGTCTCACAAGTAGCACCTCCTTGACGTGTTCTAAGACAGCCCTCTGTGGAATCCAAAGAAACTACACCTGCAAAGAATGGCTTCGGATTCTCCCTTAAAGAAACTGTCCAGGTGACATGTGTAGTGAGTCACGTGGGTACGTGCCACTAGTTGTAGTATGACAATATATCCCCGTTTATATGCATACTATATTCACGAGTTCCTCATCTTTCTGACTGTAATGTCGTGCATTGAATTTTAACAGAAATGCGAACGAGAGACGTTATTATCTTTGACCCATCAAAATAAATGGAGTCATTTATTTTCAGAATCAAAGTTTAACATCAAACATTTACATTAATTTGGCAAAATATGAAAATAATAACAGACAGTTTCACAAATAATGAACTTCAAATCACTCGGCGGTGATTTGAGGACTTTGCTTCAGATATTTCTAAAATATCTGTACTGATTTATGAGAGAGAGGTGAGTTTAAGATGAAACGGAGATTTATCTTACAGAGGAATATGTGAGGGAATTTAATCTGTTTGACCAGAAATTGCACGCTTCGTCAGATCTCAGCTCGTCCACGGTACACTTGGTCGAAGAAGAACTTTACCTTGTTGAAGTTCATCAGCTCAGTAAGATTCCTTCAGACTTTTCAGCGTCTCCGTTGAGACTGCTAAAATCCTTGGAGAGTCGTGCGTGGGTCGTTCAAACAGAAATTATAATTCCAACACGTCTCTGGACCATCTTGAACGCGTTCTGCATCCAAGAATTCTGAACTCCTTTCATTCTTTAACTCTCAGCAACTCTTCATTGTCTAAAACTCTCAGACTCATAACTCTCTGGAAACTCCAACGCTCCAACGCTCCAACGCTCCAGAACTTGAGAACTCTGGAATCTCTTGGAACCGACTGCCCTCTCTGAATTCCCCATGAATTCTCTTCAGAACTCCTTGAGAACTAACTGCACTCTGCCAGAACCGGGAAGTTGTCCCATTTTAAATGAGTTTACTTCCGAGTTTACTTCAGAGCTTTCTGATTCGTGGATGGACCAGAAAGAGGAGTGGTTTTGACGTAAGGTGTTTATCAAAAGTCGAGGTCAGAGAATGAAATTTGTTTAACAACTGACAGAGATTATTGCAGAAAAGCAGACTTCGTGGAGTCTCCACTCTGATATCTTCTCAAATAGTTAAACATGACATTTCTTCTTCAGTAAACATTTAGTTGACCGAAGCTTCAACTTTCACATACTTACGACTTGGCTCATTTCAGACAGAAAATCAAGAAATGCATATTCAGGTGATTTCTTCTTTGAATGAGGAATAAAAATCATTACTTACTGTTTATGTAAAATAAAAATGAGTAGTTCTTTTCAACCTGTAAAGCATTGAGTGAACTAACACAATTTGATTATCAAAACATTTGTAAAACAGTAATGATTATAGAGGATTGTCTTTTCTGCTTGATTAATTCAAGAAAGAAAGCCATCAGATGGCTCAGACTTATTCAGATCAATGAAAATAACAGTCTCTGTCCATCTGGTAGATTTGAGGTCATCAGGGTCAGATGAGGGTCAGATCATCAGGTCATCTGGTTCACTACACATGATCTGTTCTTTTTATATCTTGTGACATGTTGGATGTTTTTATTGTATCAGTTGAACAAAGTGTGGATTTGTTTTGAGTATTTTTATTTTTCAGGACAAATGAAAAAAGAACAAAAGAGGAAAAAACCAGGACCAGAACCATGAAGTCAGCTGATGTGAGAACATCACATGGTCTTCACCAGGAAGCAGCTCTTGTAGTTTTATGTTATCCAGTTAGAAAGTGTCTCCAGTAAGTGGAACAGAACTCCAGGTGATGGAGTCAGAACCTCCACCTAAAAGCTGAGTGAAGCTGATGAGACAGTAGAGGACAGCGTTGCTCCACCCGTGAGAACAAATCAGTGTTTGAAGGTGAACAAGATGTTTCTGTTCTTCATCATGTGTCTTTGCTTTAGAATCCGTCACAGTTCAGTCTTTGTGTTGGACACAAGCGGTGGACCTTTGAGGATTCTCAAATGGTACTTTGGACACACTTTGTGAAATTTTCATTAAAACTGATATTTAACGTTCAATTTAAAAAATTAGCATGACTTTTCTTGTAGAATACTGTATTTATACAATGTTGTAGTTTGTTTAGCTGAAACTATTGTGTGTATTAAGCTGCTGTTTTTGACTGATTGTAAGTTTTGTATTGTCTAAATTCTCCATGATCCTAATGTGTAAAGTAGAAACTGGAATAAAGGAGTTTCTTCATGGTAAATGTGTATTTTGTGAAAAAGCAGCAGGTTGAGCAGTTTGTCCTCTGATCATTTAGTTTGTGTCTGAACCTT
>NC_056506.1:50625139-50626721 GCF_014905685.2 Nematolebias whitei | reverse complement strand
GGGGGTTCCGCAGGGGTCCATCCTGGGTCACCTCCTATTCTCTTTATACCTGCTGCCACTTGGTGCTATTTTCCGGAAACACAACATGCCCTTCCACTTCTATGCCGATGACTGTCAAATTTACTTCCCCCTAAGACACAATGGTACATGCTCTATTCAACCGCTGCTCAACTGCCTGGCTGACATCAGGGACTGGATGGCTTTAAACTTCTTAAGTTTCAATGAAAAGAAGTCTGAAGTCATGTTGTTCCCTCCGAATGACACGATCACAAACCACTGCATCGACCTCTCCGCTCTAACCATGTCAGAAAAACAAAGAGTCACTAATCTGGGCGTGATAATGGACCCTTCCCTGAAGCTTAACAATCATGTAAACACGATTGTTAAATCATGTTTCTTCCAACTGAGGCGGCTGTCTAAACTGAAGCCCATATTGTCCAAAAAGAACCTGGAGACAGTAATACAGTGCCTTGTGGAAGTATTCGGCCCCTTGAACTTTTCAACCTTTTGTCACATTTCAGGCTTCAAACATAAAGATATAAAATTTTAATTTTTTGTGAAGAATCAACAACAAGTGGGACACAATCGTGAAGTGGAATGAAATTTATTGGATGTGTCCAACTTTTTTAACAAATAAAAAACTGAAAAGTGGGGCGTGCAATATTATTGGGCCCCTTTGACCCCATGACCCAAAATGGAATAAGCGAGTAAAAGATAATGGATGGATGGATGGATGGATGGTATTATGCGTCACCAGAAATGTGGGCTGGTGTACCAAAAATCGATTGGCTGCCAAATGTCGCGGGAGCGTACACAGGAGGACATTAACAAGAATTTACTTAGACTTACACTTAAAAACAATTATTTGTTTGCTCGACATTATAGTAAAGGTGTGTCTCAGTTGATCTTTTCCTTAATAAATGCACTTTAATGGTCAAATCAGCTGCATGGCACTTGGGCGGCGACATGCAGCTGATTTGACGTTTGCTCCAGGAGTTCCAGAGCGAGACGACGGTGCCTGTATGGCAAGCCAAGTGAGTCATTAATAGCCACTTTTACCCATTAATGAGACACTTGGCTTGCCACAGCCAAGAGCCCTCTAGTGGCTGAAAATAGTAGTGTTCAATATTTTACATGTCAGAATGAATGAAATCATCAGATCTCAGACAAAAATTGGTTTATAAATTTGGGAAAAAACAAATACGTTGCTTCACTGTATAAGTCGCTAATTTATGTAAAAAGGTGCGACTTCTACAGCGAAAAGTACGGTAGATAGATACACATAGATCAGTGTCCAGGTGCTGCACATTGACAGGGCTCTGTTTTTACTGTACGAGAGGAGTTGAACAGTCTGATGTTCTGAGGGACAGAGGACTTCCTGAATCTGTCCATGGAGCAGGACTGGGACAGCAGTCTACACTGAAGGAGCTCCTCTGCTTCATGATGGCACCGTGCACAGGATGGTCAGCGTCGTCCACGATGGACAGCAGCTTCCTGACGACTCTTCTCTGCCACCGATGTAATGGACTCCAGCTCTGTTCCCAGCACAGAACCAGCTTTCCTCACCAGTCCACCTTTGATA
>NC_056506.1:50621940-50625039 GCF_014905685.2 Nematolebias whitei | reverse complement strand
ACACTAACTATAAATAAATAATTTGTTAGAAATAATATTAACAGGTTTGATTTGATTAATTCTCAAAAGTTCTTTTGACTTTATGACACTAAGCGTTCTTTCTGGGAAAAATTGGTCACCAAACACAACTACTTAAATTTTCTTTTATTTTTTACTGTGAGTTATTCTGTCTTAAGAGCTAAATTAAATTATTGAAACTAAATGCTTTTTATTGAATTTGAACCTAGTATATTATATATTATACATATGTATATAATGCGTGTGTGTGTGTGTGTGTGTATATATATATATATATATATATATATATACACACACACAAATAACTAAATGATGCATACAATATCAGAATTTATTATTTTACAACAACTGAAAATGCTATTTAAAAAATATAATAAAAAAAAGCAGCTAGGTTGTAAGGCGATGAAGGATAATAAAAACAGGAACATCTGCAGCAACTTAGCAGATGTTTGAAGCCACTTAGAGAGGTCAAGGTCGAGAGCTTCAGATCTTTTTCAAGATATTCCAGGAAACAGGAGCGGAGTAGGAGAAGGCCCTTTTGTCTAGTTCAGTCCTCACTGAGGGAACACTGCAGGTAATGATGTCCTGAGAGCGCACGCTGTAGCTGCACTCACACAGAGACATGGAGGAGGAGATGTATGAAGGCAGCAGACCAGGAAGTGATTTAAAGATGAAGATGTACCAGTGGGAGAGTCTGTGCTGAGTTAATGGTGACCAGTTAACCAGTGAATACTGGGTGCAGTGGTGGGTACGGTAGTTACAGCCAGTTATGAATCTTAGTGCACCATGATAGACAGCATCCAACATCTGCAGCATCCAACATCTGCAGGGTTCTTGTAGGAGCGTTCATGTAAATAATGTCACCGTAATCAATGGAGGGAAGGAAAGTCACAGATACAAGGTGTTCCTCAGGGTTCAGAGTTAGACAGGATCTGTTTCTGAAAAAGAAACCCAGTTTAACTTTCAGTTTCTTTAACAAGTTTTCCACATGGAGCTTAAAAGAGAGATGTGAGTCGACCAAGATACCCAAATATTTATAGGAATCTACAAACTCAATGGGGACACCATTTGAGGATGAGATCAGAGGAAGAACTGCTGGGACCGACTTCCTGTTTGAAAAAAGCATCCCTTTGGTTTTATCAGCATTTAGGACAAGTTTGAGGTGAAACAAATCTGACTGGATGTTATTGAATGCAGAATTCAAAAGCTGGAAAGCCTTAGCAACAGTTTTAGCTCGACATAAACAACTGTGTCGTCAGCATAGAAATGTATGGATGCATCAGGGATGCTCTGACCTACATTACCTATGTAGATAATAAAGAGGGTGGGTCCTAAGACTGAGCCTTGTGGTACACCATTGTTGACTGTTAAATAACTGGAGGAAGTACCATTATGTAGAACACATTGCCTCCGGTCTGAGAGATAGAGACCCAACCAATGGTGTGTTCTGAGAAACCGATTTCTGAGAGTTTATGACACAAGATGTTCTGATCCACAGTGTCAGAATTTTTAGACAGGTCTAAGAAAAGTGCAGCACAATAATCTTTAGCATCCAGTGCTTCAACAACATCATTAAGAACCTTCAGTGAAGCAGTGGTTGTGCTGTGTTGTTTCCTGAAACCAGATTGATGTGGAGGTAAGATGTTAAATGAGTCCAGGTCATTTTTGATTTGAGAGTTTATCAGTTTTTCTAGAACCTTGGCTAAAATGCAGAGTTTAGAGATTGGTCCATAGTTGTTCAGTGAGGTGGGGTCACCTCCCTTCAGCAAAGGAAGAACAAAGGCTGTTTTCAAGTGTCTGGATGGAGTTTTGGCACGTGTTGAATTTTTGTCTCTCCCATAAGCATTTCATTTTTAATATAAATATATTGGGGCAGCGCGGTGGCTTAGTTGGTAGAGCTGCTGCCTCTCAGCCAGCAGGTCACCGGTTCAAATCCTGGCCGGGGGGGGGGGCCTACTGGGTGGAGTCTGCATGTTCTTTGCTTGGGTTTTCTCTGGGTATACTGGTTTCTTCCCACAGACCAGCAAAAACATGCATGTTCATCTGATTTGAAACTCTAAATTGTCCGCAAGTGTGAGTGAAAGAGCGAATGGCTGTTTGTCTAATTTGTCTCTACGTGTCCCTGTGATGGACTGACAACTGTCCAAGTTGTCCCTCGCCTCTCACACAGTGATAGCTGGATATGGGCATCAGTGACTCCACACTAGAAAAGAAAAAATGGGTAAAGATAATGGAAGAATATAATTGATTGTTTATTCTCTTATACAATATTCAAACCGATTCAACATTTTGTTCAGCAGATAAAATAAACACAATTTTAGAAAATAAACAAAAAAGATCAATGTCTCAAATCTCTAAACTTTAATCCAGCATTAGACTGATCTTTTCTACTAAATTTAAATGGGTACTGAATCCTCTAAAGGTTGGCAGGTTTGGGGGGTGGGGTCTGATCAGACTCTTCGTCAGGAGTATTTCAAACATTCATGGGTTGGTCTAGTTCAAACTGACGTGTATCAATGGGACTTCCCCACAGCTACAGGTTCTGAATCGGGTCGATGTTCCTGTTAACGTTTGTTTACTTTGAAACATTTATCAGATGTTCTTCAAGAAAACGGTTTCTTACCTGTGTGGATTCTTTTGTGGACACTCAAACTTTTACGATTGTTAAAACATTTACCACATGTTCCACAAGGAAATGACTTCTCACCTGTGTGGGTTCTCATGTGAATAGTTAAAGTTTGACGCTTAGTAAAACATTTACCACATGTTTGACAAGAAAAGGGCTTCTCACCTGTGTGGGTTCTCTTGTGAACAATCAAACTATAACAATTGTTAAAGCATTTATCACATGTTCCACAGGTATACGGTTTCTCACCTGTGTGGGTTCTCATGTGGACAATCAAATTACAACGAGTGTTAAAACATTTACCACATGTTCCACAGGTAAACGGCTTCTCACCTGTGTGGATTTTCATGTGGACAATCAAATTACTACGAATGTTAAAACCTTTACCACATGTTCCACAGGTAAACGGCTTCTCACCTGTGTGGGTTCTCATGTGAACAGTTAAAGTGTGACGT
>NC_056506.1:50618845-50621840 GCF_014905685.2 Nematolebias whitei | reverse complement strand
CTCCTGACTGATGCAGAGTTCCTCCTGTTCCTCTTTAATCTGTGGAGTTTCTGGTTCCCCCTGGTCCTCTTGAACATGTGGCGGTTCTGGTTCGTCCTGTTCCTCTTTAATCTGTGGAGGTTCTGGTAACCCCTGGTCCTCTTGAACCTGTGGCGGTTCTAGTTCGTCCTGTTCCTCTTTAATCTGTGGAGGTTCCGGTAACCTCTGGTCCTCTTGAACCTGTGGCAGTTCTGGTTCCTCCCGTTCTTCTTTAATCTGGGGAGGTTCTGATTCCTCCTCTTCTTTACAGACTTCTTGCTGTTGGAGGTCTGGGAGGACAAAGAACAACAGAAAAATGTTACTACAGTGTAGTTGCATTCAGGTCCAAAAAATCCGACCCAACCCGGCCCCAGACAGTAGCCATCATTTCCAAACCCCACCCGACCCGACGAATTAACAGTAATTACAGGTCTGAACCTGACACCCCCCCCCCACCATTTTTAATTAAGCTTTGACCGCTTATAATGTTAGTAACGGTCGGCAGACGTGTGTGGCTGAATAAATGGGGCAGAAGATCGGAGCTGAGGGGGTGTTTGTCCTTTCATGGCCGTCAAAGCGCATTAAATCCCTGCTTCTGCCGCATTCTGCATTATTCAGACATGGACCCTGCTCTGACATGTGGGATATTTTAGGATGTCATCTGTGTGGGTCGTCAGCTGCGCGTGTCCACTGAGTGCAGCTGAATATTTTTTAATTTACACCACCACCTTCTAAAGGAAGGAACAAAGATGTCTAATTTGTTTAAATGTCTTTCTTTACTTTAACTGAACTTTTTTTCTTTACCTCTTTCAAAGTTGGTCAGCGCACGGTCAAATGGTCGCATGCAGCTGGTGACTGTATGGCAAGCCATGTTGCCATATAAATTGGATTGTCTGCCACGCGCGTCCGCTGATGCAATCAAAAGCTCGACACCACCCCAGCCCGCACATTAAGCACATTTTTATGGCCCAGTCTGGCCCTAATCCAGGTCGGACCGGGCCAGGCTCCTGGCTCTGGTTAGAAATGACAGCTCTACTACAGTATTCCCTCGCTATTTTGAGATTCGACTTTGGCAGACTTGCTATAAGGTGGTTTGTGAACGTACAGTCAATAATACTGTACAATAAAAAAGTTGTACAGGACATGATTGTCAACTTTAATATTACTCATGGGATTGTGACAGTACTGGATACAGTACTGTACAGCTTAAAGTTAACGAAAAAATAAAATACTTCGGACAGGCACAGCCATTGTGTAGTTTTCTCTCACTAAGCCTACATTGTATTCCCACTCTTAACGACTACATTTCACTGAAGTCAATAGGACCCCGCCCAGAAGACCTGTTTCCTTCTGCCGAAAAACTAGAGGGAAAGTTTTGATCTGACCGGAAAAAGTTTGGCATTTATTAAAGTGACTTCAGTGTCCAGAGGATGCAGACAGCTGTACGGAACCCACCGAACTGCACCAGAAGAGGAGCAGAACCAGACCTCCAGACCCCTCGGTGAATCTTGACAGCTGGTAGCCGGCCCACGAGGACTACTGAAAGGGGACGCACGCAGTTGTAGGAGTTGTTTCCCGAGCCCATCAGGACTTCTCTCATCCAAACTTGGGCTTAATCATTTACCTACGGTTCAGCACCGGCCAACTGAATGTTTTCACCCCCATAAAATGCTCTTCAGCGCTCAAGAGTTGCACTAAACCAGACCAGAACCGGACCCCCAGACTCAGCGGTGAACTCGAGAGATTCTAGCCAGCCCACAAGGAATTCCAAGTGGGGAAGTGGCGCCATAGGTCGAGGGTTGCTTCCCGAGACCATCTGTACTTTTTCATCCAGACTTTGACTCAATCGTCCACCTATGGTCCCACGCCAGCCAATCAAAGGTCCCCCCCCACCAAAATGCACTTTAGTGCTCAAGAGCTGCATTGAACTGGACCAGAACCGGACCCCCAGATTCAGAGGTTGAACCCAAGAGATAATAGCTGGCCCACAACGACTTCCGAGTGAGGATGCACCGCCTTAGGTCAGGGGCAGTTTCCCAAGCCCATTGAGACTTTTTTTTTTCATTCATTAAGTCATCCAACCTTTATTTAAACAGATAGTCACATTGAGCCTTAAAGACTCATTTACAAGTGAGACCTGTTTGGACAGACAATAAAAGTGGTAAACTGGACACGTAGTAATTGGAGGCGAAAAATTCCTATCAGACTTTTTTTTTCCTGCCTGAGAAGAAAAAACTGATATTAAAAAAACACCTCACACAAACAAGCACACAGTGATGTAGACATTCTGCAGAGGGGGACGACGAGAGCGGTGAGCATGATTCATAGATGCTCTTGAGAGCACTGTAAGAGTTCTGATAAAGATGTAATAATCAGCCAATGTCCTCCGGTGAGATCCATAAACATTCTTGAGGTATGTCGAGGAATGGCCAAGAATAACGACCATGAGAATCCAAGAGTCATGAAATGATGACAAAGTTTATTCATCTGGTTTCATATGGTTATCAGTTGGAAAATCCTCAGGGAGGGGTGGTGAGCGTCAGATTACGTTTTCCAGGCGAATTCAGATAAGATGACCTTCAAGGCCAGCCAAGGGAGCCAAAATTCGATAAACACACAGTTGTTTTGGGACAGGCAGAACTTAAGGACATCTACCTTGAGTCTGTGTTGGTCCACTCAGTTCCGAAATGTCCAAATTACAAACCGGATTCCAAAAAAGTTGGGACACTAAATAAATTGTGAATTAAAAACTGAATGCAATGATGTGGAGATGGCAAATGTCAATATTTTATTCGTAATGTAACATAGATGACAGATCAAACATTTAACCTGAGTAAATGTAACATTTTAAAGGAAAATATGTTGATTCAAAATTTCACAGTGTCAACAAATCCCAAAAGAGTTGGAACAAGTAGTAAGAAGTGGCTGGCAAAAGGAAATTGAGCATATAACGAACAGCTGGAAGACCAATTAACAC
>NC_056506.1:50617265-50618745 GCF_014905685.2 Nematolebias whitei | reverse complement strand
ATTACGAATAAAATATTGACATTTGCCATCTCCACATCATTGCATTCAGTTTTTATTCACAATTTGTTTAGTGTCCCAACTTTTTTGGAATCCGGTTTGTACAAGATTGAGTTTGCTGCAGGGTCTCAGACTGAATAAAGCCCCCAGTATACTCCCACGTACGTACATCCGCGCGGAGGTACGCGCATACATACGCAGAGGGTTGAGACTTCATACTCGAGCGTACACCCTAAGTGATTGCAGAGCAGCTTTGCAGACAAGGGGCGTTTACCTTCGGGACAAATTGAGTTTGCCGATTGGTCATTTGCTGACACGCCTACTAGATTGATTGACAGGTCGGGGTTTTAAAAAACGAGAGCTGGCAGCCGCAGCAGTGTTCTGTGTTTATGTTGTTAATAAAAAGTTCTAAAAAAAACAAAAAAACAAGGAGAGCTGGCCCTGCAGCCCACACGTCAGATCAGCCAAACAGGAAATCTCCAGACTTTCCCGCAGCCACGCTGGACCTGAGTTTAATTCGCTTGTGACAAATTCCTTCATTTCTCACAATTTCAGTCATGGCATCAACGGAGGAGGAAGAGATCACTGCCTCTTGGCAAAAAAAACAAAAGAAAAGGCCAGATCAGGGATGAAGAAGGGGAAGTTAATACATTGGTGTCGCATACAAAACAGTCCGTCGCCGGCAGTTTATTGTGCGACACAGAGTGCGTCTACACGGTCGTAAAAATTGAGCTTTGTGCAGACATGCCCGCGTACAGACATACGTGGGAGTATACTGGGGGCTTAAGGCAAAATATTTCAACAAATGTTGGGGATTCCCCTGAAAAGCTCCACTCTGAGACCTGGATTCAGAAACCTTCGGTTCCAGAGAACGAGGGCTGTTGTCGTGTAAATTAACAGCCGAACCGCATCAGAAAGGCTGCGGTTTCACTCAACCTGGGCCTTAACCTGGTTTGATTTATCTACCTGGATTATTGAGCATGCATCACGATTCCCTTCATCTTGTAGTTTTTCAACTTTTTTCCTGCCTTTCGGCTACTGTTCAGCTGTTTTCTCTGATAGTTTTAGCCTTTTTCTGCTAATTTAAGATTTAATGTTATCTTCAAATTTTCTGTTTAGTTCAGCAAACATGCTCTTTAAGCCTCTGTCTGCTCGTTTCAGCATTTTGTTCAGTTTTTCATCCTCTGTTCTTATTTTACCTGTTATTGGCTGCTATTAGCTTCTTTCTGCTAATTAGAACATTTTGGTTTCTGTGTTCTCATCTAACTTTAATGATGAGCTTGCTTCCTCTTTGCACTGTAGAGTTTCAGCTGGCAACGGCGGATGGCACGGTGGATTGTATTCACTGACAATGCTTTCTGGAAGTATTCCTGAGCCCATTCTGTTATTTCCTTGACAGTGGCATTCCTGTTTGAGGTGCAGTGACGTTTAAGGGCCCGGAGATCACGAGCATCCAGTAGAGTTTTACGGCCTTGACCCTTAC
>NC_056506.1:50591481-50617165 GCF_014905685.2 Nematolebias whitei | reverse complement strand
GCCAACCTTTAGAGGAATCAGAACCAGATTAAATTTAGTAGAAAAGATCAGACTAATGCTGGATTAAAGTTTAGAGATTTGAGACATTGATCTTTTTTAATGTATTTTCTAAAATGTGTTTATTGTATCAGCTGAACAAAATGTTGATTTAGTTTGAATATTTTATAAGAATAAATGATCAATTTTGTCCATCCATTAACTTTACCGATTTTTTTCCTTTTCGGGTCGTGAGGGGTCACTGATGCCCATATCCAGCTATCACTGTGCAAGAGGTGGGGGACAACTTGGACAGTTCTCAGTCCATCACAGGGACGCATAGAGACAAACAACCATTCACTCTTTCACCGAGGGACAATTTAGAGTTGCCAATCAGCCTAACATGCATGTTTTAGGTCTGTGGGAGGAAACTGGAGGACCTGGAGAAAATCCACGCAGCACAGAGAGAACATGCAAACTCCACTCAGAAAGGCCCCTGGCCAGGATTTGAACTGGTGACCTGCCAGCTGAGGCAACAGTTCTACCAACTGAGCCACCGTGCTGCCCCAATAAATTTATATTAAAAATGAAATGCTTATGGGAGGCACGAGATGGAGGGACATTACGTTGTTTTACGTCCGGCTCCCGCCATTACAACCTAAAACCTTTTATTTTTTTTATGTGTATTGATAACTGTCGTGTAATATTTTACTTTTAATATATATATTTTTAATTACCACCTAAAGACCACCTTTCGGGAGGATACTTTCTGTGTTGGATGCTCCAAGACTTTACCCTCACTAATCTTTCCCACTTCCTGGTCCACAATTTCTATGGCCTCTACTCTTCTTTCTTTTTCATTCTCTTCATTCATTAGCTCCTCAAAGTACTCCTTCCATCTTCCCATCACACTCTCCTCACTTGTTAGAACATTACCATTCCTATCTTTAATAAGCCTAACCTGCTGCACATCCTTTCCAGCCTGATCCCTCTGTCTCTCCAATCGATACAAGCCCTTCTTGCCCTCTTTAGTGTCCAGCCTCCCATACAACTCATCATGCACCTTCTGCTTTGTCTTAGCTACCTCCCTCTTTGCTCTACGTCCCATCTCCTTATATTCCTGTCTCCTCTCTTCAGTCCTCTCTCTGTCATATTTCTTCTTGGCTAACCTCTTTCTTTGAACAGCTTCCTGCACTTCACTATTCCACCACCAGGTTTCCTTATCATCCATTCTCTGTCCAGGTGACACACCAAGTACCTTCCTACCTGTCTCTCTAATTACTGTTGCTGTAGTAGTCCAGTCATCTGGAAGCTCTTTCTTACCACCCAGAGCCTTTAACAGCTCCTCTCTGAATTTATCACAACATTCTTCCTTCTTCATCTTCCACCATTTGGTCTTCTTCTCTGATTTTACTCTTTTTCTCGTCTTCACAACAACAGTCATTCTACACACAACCATCCGATGCTGTCTGGCCACGCTCTCCCCTGCCACAACCTTACAGTCTCCAATCTCCCTCAGGTTTCCTCTTCTACACAGAATGTAGTCGACCTGCGTACTCCTACCTCCACTCTTATCACTCTTTGTTCCTCCCTCCTTTGGAAATAGGTGTTGACTACAGCCATTTCCATTCTCTTGGTAAAATCCACCACCATTTGTCCTTCCTGGTTTCTTTCCCTGACACCAAACCTACCCATCACTTCCTCATCCTCTGTTTCCTTCACCAACATGTCCATTCAGGTCTGCTCCATCACCACTCTCTCCTCCCTGGGAATACTCTCTATCACTTCATCCAGATCTTTACAAAAAGTATCTTTCTCCTCCACATCACATCTAACCTGTGGAGCGTAACCACTGATGATGTTTAGCATCAGACCTTCTACTTCGACCTTCAGACACATCACCCTATCTGACACTCTTATCTGACACTTAAATAAAAGGTGTGTACTCCTTCAAACAATTCAGAAAGTGAGGAGGATCAACACGAAGCCAAACCATGTTTCATGCATCACGTTTAACGCTGTGCCAAAAGTGAATTCTGTTAACACGTTACGGGCCCAGGGTGTTTGAACAGTTTGGAAAATCAGTAAAGCAGGCTGTCTTTTTGCTTTTGTACACCATGCCAGAGAAGATGGAAAACACTCCACAATTTTTTGAACATCCATCTTTGTGGAATGATAAAAAAGCCAAAATTCACTGTTGTGTTCTGCATGCCAGAGGTCTCACCATCCAAACTCGACGTCTTAAAGAAGGGAACAGATTCGAACAGACACATTCCAAACAGTTTGATGTCTGTTGACCTCAGACATTATCTTGACGATACAGATGGGGACGGAGCTGCAGCCCAGTCTCATTGTGTCTTCAGCTGCCTGGATGCTTGTTTTCATGACAATGGCCCAGAATTTACAGGGAAAGAGTACCAGGCATTCTTGAGCAGAAATGGTATCAGACACGAGACCTCGGCACCATATTCTCCACATCAAAATGGTACAGCAGAACGAAACTGGAGAACCTTATTTGACATGGCCAGATGTATGTTGTTGGATGGTGGACTACCAAAAATGTTATGGCCATATGCAGTTCAGACAGCTGCAGTGCGAAACAGATGCTTTAATAACCGCACAAAGGAAACACCCTACTTCATGTTGACAGGCAGACAGCCCAACATTTCTAAGATGCAAAAGTTTGGATGTGTTTGTTCCATTTACAAACAGGTGAAGGGAAAGCTGGATTCAAGGTGTGAAAAAGGCATTTTCATATGGTTTGACAAGAATAGTCCAGCCTACATGGTCTATTATCCAAACAGCAGGAAAATACAGAAGCACAGGTTTGTGGAATTTGTATCCAAAGGGAAAAGTGAGACAGATGTAACTTTGGATGATGATGAAGATCTAATTAGAGTTACTCCCAGAGCAACCAATATTCCAGATGTTAAACCAGAAAATGGTCCTGGAACCTGAGAGATGATACCCTGTCAGAGAGAAAAAGAAACCAGGTTATCTAAATGACTGTGGGATTGATGATGATGAGGATATAGCCAGCATTGATTACTGTTACAGGCTGATTAGTGTTTGCCCCAAACCTACAAAGAAGCTGTAACATCAGTGAATGTAAAAGAGTGAGTTACAGCGATGGATGAGGAAACGCAATCATTAAAAGATAATTTTACTTTCACCCTGACCAACTTACCACAAGGCAAAGCTGTGTGTGTGTGTGGGGGGGGGGGGGGGGGGAGAGAATGGGTGTATGCAATCAAAAAGAATAGTGATGGATCAGACAAATATAAGGCTAGATATGTTGCCAAAGGGTTCAGTCAAATAAAGGTGTAAACTATGATGAGACCTTTTCACCAGCTGCTAGCATGACAAGCATCAGAGTATTGATGCAAAAGGTGGCACAAGAGAACGTGGTTGTTCACCAGATGGATGTGAAGACAGCGTATCTACATGCCCCCACTGAGTGTGAACTCTATATTAGCCAAGCAGAAGGTTATGAGGAAGAATCTCAGAAAAATGAAAGACTTGTGTATAAACTGCAAAACTCCTCTATGGACTTAAACAGTCCGGCAGAAACTGGAACAAAATGTTGCATGACTACTTATGTGATATCAAGTTTGTTCAAAACCCTGCTGACTATTGTGTTTACACAAAGATTACTGATACTGGAAAGGTGTTTGTTATCATATGGATAGATGATTTGATTATTGCTGCCAGTGATGTGAATACCCTTGGAGATGTGAAAGAGAAGCTTGCATCAAAATTTACGATGAAGGATTTAGGAAAGTTGACACATTTTCTTGGTAGTGACTTTGAGCAAGATGCTGACAGTATTAAAATGTCACAGTCAAAGTATGTGGGAAAATACAAGAAAAGTTTGAAATGCAAAACTGTAAACCGAGAACTACACCCTGTGAGCAGAAACTTAACTATACTGATAATGCTGAAGTAATGAGTGATGTCAGAAAGTACAGGGAGGCAGTAGGAAGCCTAATCTGTCAACATGCACAAGGCCAGATTTAAGCTTTGTAGTAAGTAAACTGACACAGTACTTTACAAACTCTACAACAGAACAATGGAGTACTGTAAAGCATGTGTTCAGATATCTAAAAGGCACACAAGATAAAGAACTTTGTTTCAAAAGGGGTGCATGAGTCTCAATAAAGAGGGTCCATTAGTCTCATGGAAAACCAAAAGCCAGTCTACTGTAGCACCATCTACATGTGAGGCGGAGTACATGGCACCAGCTGCTACTGTACAGGAATGCTTAGACTTAAGACAACTGTTATTCAACGTGGATAGTCTGGATTATTTGGCTAAGATCTATGAGGACAATCAGGGTACCATATCCTTAGCCAAAAATCCTGTACACAGGCAAAGTTGTAAGCATGTTGATATTAAATATCATTTCATCTGATCAGTTGTAAATGAAGGAAAAGTTTTTCTGGAGTACTGTCCAACTAATGATATGGTTGCAGATGTACTAGCCAAACCAGCAACAAGATGAAGTTGAAATGTATGAAATGTTTATGTTTGGTGTATGAAGAATGTATTTAGGTTGAAACATTAATAAAGTCTGAGGGAGTTACCCAGATGTGAGCAGGTGGGGGGGGTTGACATTATGAATGTGTTTGTCATGTGATGCTCTCGTTTGTTTAGATTTTCTTCTTTTTTTGGTTTATTGTGCGTCACGTGACTTCTCTAATTTGATGCACCTGTGTTAAATAAAAGGTGTGTGCTCCTTCAAACAATTCAGAGCGTGAGGAGGAACAACGCCAAGCCAAACCATGTTTCATGCGTCCCAAAAGTGAACTCTGTTAACACATTTATTGGAAAAGTGGCAGAAAACGTGGAATGAGGACAAGAAAGGAAGAAGATTATTCAAAGTACAAAACTCTGTAACGATAAATAATTATAGAGAAAGAAGCAGAAGAGAAAAGGTGATAATAATGAGACTGAGGGTAGGCCATACACTTCTAAATGACACATGATGGGGAAACAGTGTAACAGTAGCTGTGAGGAATGTGGGGAAACAGAAAGTGTGGAACATGTGGAACATGGGTGGGACAGACCAATTTTACTATTGAGGCCTTGAAGGCCAAAGAAGAGCACATTAAACAGAAACTAACTATGTGTCTAGATCAGACCACACTTCAGCAAGTGTACTGGACTGTACAGATCAGGCACGCTTAGCACAGCATGTCAAGTCCAAGACTCGACAACAAAATAAGTTTAACGTACTAATAACTCATCAACACCATCACTATTCCAATAACAACACATTCAGTGTAGAACAACACTCCAGTAGTCAATTACATGCCAGGGAGACAGAAAAGTGGGTGAAGAATTTATCTGACAGACAGCTCACCCAGCCAGAGACAGAGATTCTTGCCAGGGGACTGAACTTTGCGGTTGCACCAAGTAGAATTCCTCTGGTGGAGATGATCACAGCCACTGAGTCAGCCATCCGCAACAACAAAATGAAAGAGGGTGAAGCAGAACAGCTCAGAATCAAAGTTTCATCCTGCCTCAGCAATGCCAAACCACCACCTTCCAACATCAGTAGAGAGGAGAGGGACGCACTCAGCACTCTTAGCAAGGACAAAAACATCATCATTCTCCCAGCAGACAAAGGAAGGTGCACAGTGATTTTGAACCAGAAAGACTATCATGAGAAGGTTATGACACTCCTTAGTGACTTAAACATTTATGAACCTCTGAAAAGAGATCCAGGAAGTGGTTACAAGAAGAAGTTAATAGATTGCCTGAAAAATTTGGAGCAGGACAAGGCTATTGACCGTTTTCTGTACCACAGACTGTACCCAGGGGAGGCCACACCTAGTCTGTATGGTTTATCTAAAATCCACAAACAAGGTGTACCTTTAAGACCTATTGTTAGTATGATTAACTCTGTCACTTACAATGTTTCCAAATATCTGGCGTCTGTACTCATCCCTTTAGTTGGCAGCTCAGAACACCACATACAGAACACCATGGACTTTGTGGACAAGGTGAGGGATGTCATCATGGAGACTGATGAAACAATGGTCTCTTTTGATGTCACATCACTCTTTACGTGCATTCCTGTTGATGATGCAGTAGAGGTGGTCAGTTTAAGATTAAAATCAGACACCACTCTGAGCAGCAGGACCACGCTTTCCACAGAACAACTGTGTCAACTCTTGAAACTGTGCCTGCAGTCAACCTACTTCACATAGGGGAGCAATATTATAGGCAGAAACATGGGTGTGCTATGGGGTCTCCAGTTTCTCCTATTGTTGCCAACCTGTACATGGAGGAGGTAGAAAAGAGAGCCTTGACGTCCTTTTCAGGGACACCACCAAGTCATTGGTTCAGGTATGTTGACGACACCTGGGTTAAAATCAAATCTCAGGAAGTCCAACATTTTACTGACCACATCAACTCTGTGGATAAATACATCAAGTTCACACGAGAAGATGGAAAAAATGACAAGTTGGCTTTCTTGGACTGTGAGGTCTCAGTCTCTGATAGAGGACATTTGCAAACTGAGGTGTACCACAAACCCACCCACACAGACCAGTATTTGCAGTTTGACTCCCATCACCCTTTGGAGCACAAGTTAGGAGTCATCAGGACTCTGTACCACAGAGCAGACAGCATCCCCACTAGCTCAGGAGCCAGGCAGAAGGAGAAATCCCACACAAGACAGGCTCTAGAGCAATGTGGATATCCTAACTGGGCCTTCCTGAAAGAAGAAACTCAAACAGGACTCCAGTCAGCCATCAGGTGAAAAGGAGGAACCCAGACCCAGACCAGTGGTCATTCCATATGCTGAGGGAGTATCAGAGAAACTGAGACGTTTATTTTCTAAACACAACGTCCCAGTGGCTTTTAAACCCCTAAAGACTGGTTCATCCCAAAGATCCAGTCCCCCGGCACAGAGTAATGTTGTGTATGTTGTTCAGTGTCAGGAGGGTGATCAGTCTTACATCGGGGAAACTAAACAGCCACTGGCCAAAAGGATGGCCCAGCACAGAAGATCAACATCATCAGGCCAGGACTCTGAGGTCTACACTCATCTCCAGGTCAGAGGTCACTCTTTCAAGGATGAAGATGTTCACATCCTGGACAGAGAGGAACGATGGTTTGAGAGAGGAGTAAAGGAGGCCATCTTTGTGAAAAGAAACCGTCCATCATTAAACAGGGGTGGAGCCTCCAGGTTCAACTGTCCCCCTCTTACAATGCTGTGATTGCTAGTATCACTCAGCCCTCTGTGAACAGTAAACAGCCATCAGGTGCTAATGATCCATTGTTAGGCTGATGGTCCTTCTTGATCATGTGATCAGCTGGTTCTGGTTGTCAGCAGCAAACTGGTTGATCCACTCTAAGAAGGTGCTATTTAAGAGACTGAGCTGAATACAGCACCTCAGACTGAGGAAGTCCTTTGGATGAGAGACGAAACGTTTCTACATTTTTTTGGTTGTTTTGCTTTGATTTTTGTTTTTTGTGAATGTCCAGAGGACCAGATTTAACTTTTTTTTTTTAGAGCTTTCTACCTGGATTATTGAGAATGCATCAGGATGTGTACTGATATGTATGAACATGTACTGATGGAGTGCACTAAATACAAGAAAGGACGAGACTGGAAAAAAAGTCAAAGAGGCAGAGTATGTAGTTTAAGTGGGATCTGGGGAACAGAAGGGGATAAGGATAAAGTAAGACAAGTTAGAAAAGTGTTGTTTATTTATAAATAAATTTATATAATTTAAATGTTAAAAACAGAATTTAGGGAAGGAGGCTATAGGCCACACACTCTTGCTCAGTAGGTGGTGGTATGCACCTGAACGTTGCTTGCAATCCGCCAATAAAATAAAAGAAGAAGAAGAAACAGACTTAGGGAAGAGTCAGAGGAAGGTGAGCTCTGCTCGAAGCAACGAAAGCGTTCTGGCGGTCTGTTTAAAACTTTTCTATTTTTGTCGGTGGTTGGCAATAGCTGGTTTGTGACTGGATCAGGATGTTAGGACAAGATGTAGATGAGGATGAAGATATGAATTCAGATGAATGGATTTCAGCATCCAACAGAAAGCAGCACAAGATAAATAAAACACCACCTAACAAGAGCAGTAAAAAGGGAATGGGGAGAAATAAGTTCAGATGAGGGAGAGAGGGGTGCTCGCAGAAAGATTGTGAAGGAGGAGATTAAAGTGATAATAAAATTTAGAAAGGAAGATGAACATATTTATATTAGTCCGATAGCAATATCCAAAGAACTGAAGAAAAAGATAGGTGATGTGGAAATGGCCAAGACTTTGAGGGATGGTAATTTACTGATAATATGCAAAACAGAAGAACAAAAAAATAAAGCTATGCAAATTAACAATGTGTGTAAAAAAGTTGTGTTTGAAAAAAGGATTCTTGGAGAAAATAGGATCACACGAGGGGTGATAACTGGGATTCCTGTAGATGAAGATTTGGAAAAGCTAAAACGAAGCATTCATGGAGGGGAAATAAATACAATAAAACGACTGATGAGAAATAAAAATGGTCAAAGAATAGAAAGCATGTCAGTGCTTCTAGAGTTTAAGGGATTGGAACTACCGGATAGGGTCAAGATTGGCTATTTGAGTTTCCCAGTTAGGGCCTATATTCCCCCACCACTGCGTTGCTTCAAATGTCAACGATACGGGCACATTGCTGCAGTTTGTAAAGGAAAACAGAGGTGTCCCAAATGTGGTGGTGACCATAAGTTTGAAGAATGTGAAGATGATGTGCAGGAAAAGTGTTGCAACTGTGGTGGTCAACACAGAGTGACATCTAGGGAATGAGAAGTCAGGAAAAGGGCGGTGGAAATCCAACAGATTAAAACAGTTACTAATGTAAGCTATGCAGAGGCAGTAAAGACGGTGCAAAGAAAGAATGAAGATTTGAGAACTCCCCATAAACCAGCATCGGAGATGAGTCAAAAAGAAGGCAGTGATTCAAGACTGATAGTGGACAATCTGAGTTTGTTCATCGCTTATGTGATCAATTGCACTGATCAGGTCAAAAAAAAAACAGAAAAAATAAAAATAATTGTAAGAGGAGCAGAGAAATTCTTGGGAATGAAAGATCTTTCATGGGAAAAAGTTACTAAAAAACTGGAGGCAGATGGGAAGTCAGGTGAACCAAATGATAGGACAAACTGATTATTTTACAATGGAATGCAAGAAGTCTTATCAAATGGACAGGAATTCAAAGGATTTGTTAAAGAGCTTAAAGAGAAACCAGATATTATTTGTGTTCAGGAAACATGGCTGAAACCCACACTGGATTTTGGTATAAAAGGTTATGTTAGCTTACGGAGAGACAGGGAAGAGGGAAATGGAGGGGGATGTATAACATTTATTAAAGAAGGAATACAATACAGATTAATACAGATAGGTATTGATTTGGAATATATAGTAGCTGAAATATGGACTGAAGATGGAAAAATGAAAATAGTAAATTTTTACAACCCATGCAAAAAGCTTTATGTGGAATCATTAAACATGATTAATTCAGACTTGGATGATAAGGTTATTTGTTGCGGGGATTTAAATGCACATAATACACTATGGGGTAATTATGATGATGAAAATGGAAGGGTGATTGAAGAAATTATGGACAATAAAAATTTAGTATGTCTTAACGATGGACATGGAACAAGACTGAATATTAGAAATGGTTCAGAATCAGCTATAGATCTCACAATAGTTTCTGACACATTAGCAGCTAAATGTACATGGCAGATTATTTCAGACACAACAGTAGGAAGTGATCATTATCCAATAGTCACAACAATAAATTTTACATTGAGAAACTCTGAAAGAGTAGGAATACAAAGATGGTTATTTAATAAAGCTAAATGGGATATGTTTAAACATATTAGTGATCAAAAAATGAGTAAAATTAATATTAATCAAAATATTGACAATTTAAATAGTTGCATTTGTGAAGCAATCCTAGAGGCAGCAAAACAAACTATTCCAAGATCGAGTGGTGGAAATAGGAAAAAGATTGTACCATGGTGGACACAAGAATGTGACAAAGTCATTAAATCTCGAAATAAAGCTTTCAAGTTACTAAAAAGAAATCACAACTTCCAGAATTTAATTGAATATAAAAAACTGCAGGCTGAAGTACGGAGGACAATTAAAAGTGCAAGGAAAGAGTTCTGGACATCCTTTTGTAATTCGGTTGGAAGAGAAACTGATATTAGTAAAGTTTGGGGAATGATTAGGCAAATGAATGGGATTAAAAAACAATATGGATTACCAGTTTTACATGAAAGTGAGAGAACAGCAATATCAGACCAGGAAAAAGCAGAAATGTTAGGAACAAACTTTAGCAAGATTCATAGTTCAGAAAACATTACTAAAGAAAGGCAGCGAGGGAGACAAATGACTTTAATTGAAAATGAACACTTATTAACCCAACATGATGAAACTTCAGATTTACTAAATGTTGCATTTTCAAAGTCAGAACTGAATCGAGCAATAAATAAATTCAGAGAATCCGCTCCAGGCAAGGATCAGATCCGTTATACAATGATATATCATCTTAATGATTCATCCAAAAACATACTGCTTGAACTCTATAACAAAGTATGGGAGAAAGGGGAAATACCACAAAGTTGGAAGGAAGCCATAATAATCCCAATATGCAAACCAGGGAAAGATTGTACTAACCCAGGTAGTTACAGACCCATTTCATTAACATCCAACATCTGTAAAATCATGGAGAAAATGATCAATAATAGACTGACATATCATATAGAGATGAAAGGTTACTTAGCTGGATACCAAAGTGGTTTTAGGAAAGGAAGGAATACAATGGATCCATCTATATGTTTAGAACATGAAATAAGGAGGGCTCAAGTAAATAAAGAAAGTGTTGCAGCGGTCTTCTTTGACATTGAAAAGGCGTATGACATGATGTGGAAGGAGGGGTTGTTAATTAAGCTGTGTAAATTGGGTATTTCAGGTCGTATGTTTAGATGGATCAAGGAATTTTTGTTGGGCAGAACTATCCAAGTTAAAGTAGGAAAGAGCTATTCTCAAAAATATTTTGTTGAGAATGGGACACCTCAAGGAAGTATAGTGAGTCCTCTACTATTTTCGATAATGATCAATGATATGTTTTATGAAATTGGAAATGAGATGGGAGTTTCTCTTTTTGCGGACGATGGAGCAATTTGGAAAAGAGGAAAGAACTTGGAATTTATTGTTAAAAAAATGCAGGAAGCTATTACAAAGGTAGAAGAATGGTCATATAAATGGGGAGTAAAATTTTCAACTGATAAAACGAAAGTAATGTTTTTCACAAGAAAAAGAAATGAATGCAAATTAAAACTCAAACTCTATAACCAGGAATTAGAGAAAGTAAAATATATTAAATTTTTGGGAATATGGTTAGATGAAAAACTAACATGGAAGATGCACATTCAAAACATTCTAGATAAATGTAAGAAAGTTCTAAATATAATGAGATGCTTAACAGGAAGTGGATGGGGTGCAGACAGAATTGCATTAAAAACTATTTATACTGGATTGATAAGGTCAGTATTAGATTATGGATGTGTGGTATTTGGATCAGCAGCCGATTCGGTTCTTAAAAACCTTGATCGCATTCAACATCAAGCATTAAGACTTTGTATAGGAGCTGTTAGAACAACTTCAGTGGCAGCTTTGCAGGTAGAAATGGGGGAAATGCCATTAGAGTTAAGAAGATCCCAGTTATCAGTAACCTACTGGGCAAGTTTGCAGGGCCACAATCACTTTCATCCAACACATAACACCCTAAAACCCTGCTGGGAGAAGGAGAGGAAAAAAATAAAAAGCTTTGGATGGTCAGTAGAACAGAAAGCTGCAGAACTAGGAGTGGCTCAACTTGTTATTAGTCCAACTGTCCCATTACCTGTAATACATCCATGGATTCTCCCTGAAGTTAAAACTGACTTTTCAATACTTAAAAAGAAGAAAGATAAGAAATGCAACTTAAATCACCATAGTATACAAAGTTATATTAATAGCTATTATGACTACGTTCAAATCTACACAGACGCATCCAAGGATTCACATGATAAGACGGGAATAGCATTTGTTATTCCAGAATTTTATATCTCAACTAATAAAAGGATTAACGATAGACTCTCGGTGTATACAGGGGAACTGCTTGCAATACTTTTAGCAGTACAATGGATAGAGGACATTAGACCACTGAAAACAGTAATATGTTCAGATTCAAGCTCATCATTGCAAAGCTAAACAACAATAACTCAGAAAGTAGACCAGATATTCTTCTAGAAATTCAGCAGACACTATACAGAATACAAAAAATGGGACTCATAGTAGAATTTTTGTGGATACCGGCACATATTGGAATAAATGGAAATGAGATGGCAGATAAAGCAGCAAAAGAAGCCACAAAACATATTACTATCGATATGGAAATTAATTTCAGTAGATTAGAAACTAAGAACATCATCAAACAAAAATTGAAGGAAAAATGGCAGAAACAATGGGAAGAAGAACGAAAAGGAAGATGGTTTTATAAAATACAAAGGAAAGTAGGAGAAATTAGAAGTGGGAGGAAAAACAGGAGAGAAGATATAATAATATCAAGACTCAGAACTGGACACACTGGGTTGAACAGCACACTTTAAAATGGGGAAAAATAATACAGGAAATTGTGGCTTTTGTGGCCAGGAAGAAACAGTAGAGCATGTTATGTTAAACTGTAATAAATATAATAAGGAACGATATATTCTTACCCGAAATCTTGAAGAGATTCAAACAAGATACAAGTTATCAGAAGTGTTGAGGGAAGAAAAATGTTATCCATTGCTATTTCAGTTTCTTCGAAATACTGGTTTATTTGGAAGGATTTAATTAACGTTTAAAGTATTTTCTAGGATTTGTCTTTTTTATTTTATTTATTTTTATTTATTTATATATTTATTTACAGCCCCCCCCCGTATAATTAGTCTAGATATTAGAATCCTGATCCACACTCCTTACCAGTTGGTGGCGGTAATGCACCATTAAGTTGTTTGCCAACCGCCAAAAAACACCACAAGAAGAAGAAGAAGGCTTGGGGTGAGAGAGAGAGAGAAGGACCAAAAGTCGGACAGAGGAAATAATCAGCTAATGTTCCGATCGTACCGATGAGCTCACATGCTGGAAACCTGTGCAAAAGCTGAAGATCAAAACCATGTCAACAAAGAAAGCAGTAGTTAAAGGTAAGAGCGAAGCAGCCAGCCCTATTCATCTGAGTTTCATTTACCGGGAAGTGGACCTGCGTCTCTGTTAGCTAAACTGAGTCGTACGCTGCAGGTTTTACTGTCCTCAAATTTAACCTTTTTGTTGGCTATGTCTAGTTAAACTAACATGTACCTCAAGTTGATCGTTAACCTTTCTGTACCTGCCAGTAGGTGGGCCTTCGGTGACCAGAATAAGAGAAAACTCGATGTTGCGCACACATGTGAGTAAGAGTCATGTTTCTTTAACCTTTACTAAAGAACCAGAGGAATGTTTTTGAAAATGTATTTATTGCATAAATCTGGTGGCGTAGAAATTAGATAGGTTAGAGAAGATGGACCTGTGATCGGAAAGTCGCAGGTTCAACTCCTGGTACCGTCAACATCAAATTGTGGGTGGAAAAGGTGAAACACCCACAACTGCCTCCACCCTCATTTGCCCCACTCTGGGCCCCTGAGCAAGGCCCTTAACCCACCATCTGCTCCCTAAACAGGTCCAGCTGTGGATGTGAAATTTGGCTAATATTAGTATTAAATTTGCAACAAAAACTTTCTTTCTAGGAATATTCAAACAAAAAAAAAACCCAAACAGTATAGTTTTAGCGTCAAATGGTTGGTCAAGTTCTAACTTTCTATTCACAAACAAGAAAAAGTCTTTCCAGAACAGCTGAGTGTAATGACAGACCCAGAAAAGATGGGTGATGGTCTCCTCAGAGCTTTGGCACAGTGAACACATTGGCTCTACATTCGGATGGTACTTAGATATTATACGATTGACAGGATAGCATTTATGCAGAATCTTTAGGGACACTTTTCGAATCTTATTAGTTATGAAATATTTTCTAGGCACCAAACATTTTTCCAACAAATGTCATTAAATGAATTATCCCAGAAGAATACAGAAGCAGGTTTACTAATACAGTCTCTAATTATTAATTCTCCAATACATTTGTTATTTGTTTTTTCGCTTAAAAATGGGTCAGAGTTGCCAATTAATAATTCTTCATTTAAATAGTCTGTGTTATTTTGTACAGAGTTTGACATCAGTATTTTCACACCAGATGGAATGGCATCAAACACAATTGCAAATTCTCTCGGCAGTACTGGAAAATTATACGTAGTTAAAAATTCACTATAAGAGTAAGTGTTGCCCTCTTTGTTGAATAGTTGATGTACATGAACAATGCCTCTGTCAAACCATTTTTTGGAAAAAAAAATGGATTTGTGTTTAAAACATATGTCTTTGTTGTTCCAGATATAGTATTTGTGTGGGGAGAAATTGTGTTTGTGAACCAAAGTCCAACATAAAAGCAGCTGTTTGTGGAAATTGGAGAGTTTGACCAGGATTTTTTCAATGCTATAGTTGCACCTTAAAATATAAGATAAACCACCCAATGCTTCAAATACATGTCGAAATAAAGTTCCATAAAGAGTTTGGATTTAAGAGATATCTTTTGATCCACTTGATTTTAAAGGAAGAGTTTAGAGTCTTTAAATCTAGTACAGTAAACTCACCAGAGCACAGATTATTTATCATTACATTTTTCCGGATTAGATTAACTTTTTTCTTCCAAATAAAATCAAAGTTTTGTCCACTTTTGAAATTATATCCTTGGAAACCTCAAGGGCAGAAGTCGCATACACCAAACTGGAAAGACCTTCAGCCTTAGAGAGTAAGACACGACCAGAGATGGATAAATCTCTCTGGACCCATAAATTGAATTTCTTTTGGATTACAGTTACAAGGGGATTGAAGTTTTCACAATCTTTGGTCCTCTTCTTTTATAATATAAATACCAAGATATTTAACTTTTTGTTTTACTGGAATTCCTGAGATTTCTGTGTCATGACAAGTTTTAATAGGAAGTAATTCACATTTAGATAAATTAAGATTGAGACCTGAAGCTGAAGAAAATTCATCTAGCAGCTCAACAGCACACTTTACTTGAGAGCAATCTTTAAGAAATAATGTTGTCATCTGCCAGTTGGCTCAGACATATTTCTCTACCAGCAATTTGAATACCTTTTAAGCAACTGTTTTTTTATGAAATGTGCTAAAATTTCCATAGGAAGAAGGAACAAAAATGGAGAAATTGGACAACCTTGTCGAATTCCACGCTCAACGTTAAATCTACCAGAGGTCCCATGGGCTAGTTTAATTGAACTATTACCAAAGGCATAGAGGGTGCGTATTGATTTCTTAAAGGGCTCCCCAAAGCCAAATATATCTAAAGTTTTAAATAGAAAATCATGTTCCAGTGAGTCAAAGGCTTTATGGAAGTCAAGAAAGAGAATAAAACTATTTTCTGATATTAAATCTGAGTAGTCTAATAAGTCTAAAATAAGCCTTATATTATCAATTATGTATCTTCTGGCCATAAAACCATTTTGAGATTCCCCAATAACATCATGAAGTACTTTTTTCAATTTGTTGGCTAAGCATAATGCTAATATTTTATAATCATTATTTAACAATGTGATGGGGCGCCAGTTGTCTAAAACTAATAAATCTTTTTGTGGCTTTGGGATGAGTGTAATTAAGCCTTGACGTAGCGTGGACGGTAGTTGTTCTTTATGTATACTTTCTATAAACACATTCAACAAAAATGGAGCAAGTTCAGTTGAGAATAATTTGTAAAATTCAGAGGTTAGCCCATCAATACATGGAGATTTATTTAGTTTCAGTTTTTTAATAACATCTGAGATTTCTATAAGTGTAATGGATTTTTTGAATTCGCCGATTGTCTTAATATTATCTAGATTGTTAAAAAATCATCCATTTGAGTAGGTGAAATATTTGAGGTATATAGTTTTTTTTTTAATAGAAATTCTCACAAAGTTTAGATAGTTCTTTTGGATTTTCTATGATATTACTATTTGAAGAGAGTCTGTTTATACTATTTTTGTTTTGTCTTTGTTTTTCTAATTTAAAGAAATAGAGTTTTGCTCTCCCTCTACCACTTCGCTCTTGAGCGTACAAATGCACCTTTAGCTTTACTGATGTATAATTGATCAAGTTTTAGTTGTAAAGTTAGGAGCTCTGCTTGCTGTAGTTCAGATACATTTTCTGGCAATATGAAGGATAGAGAAATTAAATTGGCTATTAAATTATTTTCATCTAATTTCTTTTCTTTTTTTTGTTTAGCACTTGTTTCTATAAACAATCTTCTTAGTTCGTATTTTAAAAGCTCCCATTGTTTTTGATGTTCCCCTTTATCTTCTGCAGTTTTGAAATGCTCTAAAATTTTTCTTCTAATTATTTCATTTAAAGAGTCGTTTTGTAATAAAGAACTATTTAATTTCCAATATGCAGGGTATCTTTGAGTTTGCTTATCAGGTGATAAGTTTAAAGTTAGTACAATTGCTTTATGATCTGTTAAGGGAGTTGGCATAATTTCTGTCTTGCAAATTACCTGAGTAAGAGATTCCGAGATTAAACAAAAATCTATTCTAGATCGCAGAGAACCAGCCTTATTTGTCCATGTAAACTCTTTACTGTTTGGATTAGTAACTCTCCAAATATCAATAAGACTTTTTTCATTCATAAAATCTGTCAAAAAACAGTTAGTTTTATTTCTACCAGGCCATCTATCATGTCATCATTAACTGTGCAGTTAAAATCCCCTCCCAGTATTACTTTAAAATCAGTGAACCTTTCCATGATACTTTCAATAGTATTACTCAGTGTTTGGAATATCTCTTTGTTTTTTATTGTGTTAGTGTAACCATAGACATTACCTAATAGATAAAACTGGTTGCAGTAACAAAAACCATCAACATATAATGTCCATTTGGGTCAGATTGAATGAAAATAATCTTCTCATTAAATTTGTGCTTCAGGGTTAAAGTTCCAGCTGATTGATGGTTTCCATGGGACATCCACAGGTCCTCGCCCCATTGTGATTTCCAGAAGTTGTAATCTTCTTCAGCAGAGTGTGATTCTTGAACCAAGCAAAAGTCAGAGTCGAACTGTTTTGCATAAAGAAAAACTGCCTTGCATTTAGTAATGTCTCTTAAGCCTCGAGCATTAACTGAAATAAATTTTAAAGTAGAAGGATTCAAAGATGAGGTAAATGTCTTTATCATTTTGTGCTTGGATGATGTTGAGAAGCTTGACAATGTTGACGTGATCTCCAAACTCCTGGAGGAACATGATTTCTCTGTATGTTCGCTGGGCATCTGTTCTGTTTCTGAAAGCATCAAAGATTTTCTTCACTGCCACGATCTCCCCAGTCTGTCTGTCAACGGCTTTCCATATGATGCCGTAGGCTCAGCGCTAGGGTGGTTTTCCATGGATGTGATGGGAGGCCCATCTTGGTTCTTCTGAGAAAAGTCTATGATTCGGACTGGATCTAGTGAACGCTGTCTCAGTTGTCCACTGAGTGACTTTAGGCAATTGGTTTCATTGGTCATCCCTTTGGTCCTCCCTCTGATGGTGGATTGGTTCCTCTGAACAGCTTGCAGTGGGATGCGTGGATCCAGGTAGCTCACTCAGCCACCTTAACAGCTGTGTGGGTTGTCAACAGCACCTGGAATGGACCTGTCCGCTTGGGGGAGTTCCACCTTTTCCTCCTGAAAGATTTAATCATAACAAAGTATCCAGGGGTTATGTCATGCAGTTGTTCTTGAGCTGGGCCTGGGAGCCCTCTTTGGACCTGAGACCTGAGGGATTTTAGGTGATTTGTTCGTTCAATGTGTAGATGAACAGATGCTGAGATATATTCATCAATTAAAACGGATTCTCTCATTTTTCTGGACTGTATATAACGTGCATTGAATTTAATAAAATGTAACGTGAGACGTTATTTATCTTTGACCCATCAAAATGAATGTGGCCATTTATTTACAGAATCAAAGTTTAACATCAAACATTTACATTAATTTGGCAAAATATGAAAATAACAACATAATTAATCAGCTTTACAGGTAGTGAGAAACAATACGGCGATTGTTTCACTTTTCAGCAGAACAGCAGACATCAAATCTCACAGCGGTGATTGAGAACTTTGCTTCAGACATTTCTAAAAATATCTGTCAATGATTTCTACTTGATAGAAGAATTTTTAAAGATGGAAAGATGAAGTTTAGTGGGAGTGAAAGATGGATGAGGGAGAATGTGGTGTGTATGAGTGAAAAGTGTTGACAGGACGACACCCTCCATCCGACCCAGCTTTTCCTCGGTACGCTCAGTAGTGGACTAGACTCATTTACCTCTCTGACGATGAATCAGAAGAAGAGGAGCTCCAGTTAACGCTACCTTTCAGCGTCTCCATAGGATGGCTGTGACTCGTCCGAAGTAGTGACGATATCCCGTCTGACACAAGTTCACCTCAGCCAGTGGACCTCACATGAGTGGGGTTCGTCCGAGTTCCACTCAGAGGGAATAGATGTTATAATCCCAATCTCGGAAGAGCCTTATCATGGCTGGACTTCTGTTCTCCCAAACGACTGGAGCTGCAAACTCTCCAGCCCGACTCCAACGGCAACTCACAGAACAACGACTTCACAGAACTGCGAACATCTCAGAACTGCTACCACACAGAACTGGGAGAACTAGGAAGTACCGACATTTTAAAGGGCTCTATTCCCGGTTCATTTGAGAGTTTCTGATTGGTCAATATCAACCAGACAGGGGTGTGTTTTGTGATGTAAGGTGTTATGGAAAGTCAGAAACCAGCAAGAATGTTATGGAACAGATTGAAAATGTTTCCCAGACGAGAGAGAAATGTTTGGGCGAGTTTGGAGAAACAGGTGCCAACTTCTCTGTTTACGTCTGAGAGGATTTAAAACAAGACAGTTGTTCCAACACTTGTCTGCTTCGACTCCTGGCCTTGGAAAACGTACACTGCTCATTCAAAGACAGAAATCAGAAAATGCATAATTACTCTGTAACAGGCCTTAACATGAATTCTACTTTGCATAAGCAACTAAAAAATCATTGTTACTGTTTTACAGTTAATAAAATTGATTAGTTCACTGTAACATCTAAAATGTTTGAACTAAAACACTTTGATTATCAAACATTTGTAAAACAGGAATGATAATAGAAAAGAGAGTGTTCTTTCACTTGAATTTTCAAGAAAGAAAGTCTCAGGATGGGTGAACCTGTATTTCTCGATTCAAATCAATGAAATGACAGTTTCTGTCCCACAAGGTTCTTAAGGTCAAGGGTTTTGACCTTAGGCTTAGTTTTGACATCAGGTCAAGTTCACTACAAATGCAATAGGTAAGATCACAGTGTTTCAGAAGAGGTGCAATATAGGGTCTGGAGGTGAACCATTCTCAGAGGAAGTTGTTGATCCTCTGGAGTCTGCAGCTTGAAACGTTTTTTTTTTGGGGGGGGGGGGGGGACATGGCATCTCGGCGTGGGTGTCATTTTTACCCAGGATATAAATGTATCATTTACTCTTGACGAGAGCACACGTACCCCCTGAGCTGCAGTCAGTAGATCCAACACCATCTGGTTTTGCAGCACCATCAGTTTCAGCACTGCAATTTCTTCATTTTGTCCTTTGTCCACAGGAGGGAGAGGTTCACATAGGAGTGAAACCTGTAAGATAATGTTTCTACGTACAATGCAACCTTGGTCACTCTAACCCATGGAAAAGGAGTGTGCAGCGTGGTCCCAGGCGTTCCAATACCTGTGTTTGCGGGGTACATTGGAACCCAGGATGGGGTCGTGTGGTGCAAAGTTCAACACTTCTCTTTTTGTTCTTGGCCAAACGGTGGAGCGAGGTTGATGAGAGGGAGGGTTGGCTGTCACTGTGGCGGATGAGGATTGTGCCGTCCGACACCCAGCATAGTGATGTTGCCGGTCGCACTGTTGACAGTGAAGTACGTTATGTTTCAAGAAGGGGCGTAACACAGTGGATACCTTTTGATCTGGTGGTATGCTAGTCCAATAGGTGGGCGGTGTTGATCTGGTTTCTAGTTCAGGCTTCTGCAGAGTTGTGTTCTGGCATTCAACGATGTCTTGTCGTGGGCGGCCCAAAGAGTGGTTGTTCTAAGTCATTTTGTAGCAATTCAGTAAAGTCACTTTTAGCTTGGTGGTATGTAATGGTCATGATACAACAGAGGGCCCATCCTGCTTGGGATGGTCCCATCCTGGCTAGGTAAGTGGACTCTTGTAGCCTATTCAAAGTGTAGGACTGAGGCAAGTTGCTACACTCGGCGTTGATTTCTTCACTGACCTTGTGATGACTCACCCTAAGCAATGAGTCCCCCTTACAGTCAGGCTTTTTCAAACACCTTGGTCGATTAAGAATCCAGTACCTTTTTGCAGTTTGCAGTGACTTGGATGGATCAAACTGTTTTGTTCTGCTATCTTCACAGCATTTGGTGTGGTCAGTAGGATTTGGTGTGGTCCCACATTTTCTTTTTGATGACCTTAATGAAGACCCAAATTTGCTGGCTGGATTGTGATATTTTCTGTGGAGAGAGGAGATCAGGAGACAGTAAAATTGTTCTTTTTCTTTGTCAGTGTTACTGGTCTGCCAGTAGAGGTCAGCAGTGTATTGCTTGTCTTTGTACACGTCTGCCAATTTTATGTGTATGTCCAAAATTTCAGTTGTCTATTTTTTTTTTATATATATATGAAAATCCAATATTGTGCATCCCTAATACATATATATTTATATATATATATATTTGACTAGTTTTGAAAATCAACACTGAAACAATTACCCACTGGATTTTTTTCAAGTCTTAGTATAACTTTGAATTTTTTTATATATTTTTTTACAAAACCAGGTACACATGTATTTTTTAAAATTAGGATCAACATTTTTTGTTAGATTTTAGTTGAGTTTAGTTTTTGTGTTTATATGTCATTCCTGTGTAATTTGATCAAGATTTTGTTGCAGGGAAAATGACCTAAAAAGTTACAACTTTAATAGCAATCCACAATGGTCAGTTAGTTTCCGTTTTATTTGTAAATTAGTTTATTTTTAAAATCGGCATAAAATAATCAAATTGTGTTTATTGAATAAATTAAAAAAAGAAGTTGCCTGAGGTCTAAACAATAAAATAAAAAAAAAAGGTCTAAATGCATATTAAGATACCTCCCCCGTGTTGACACATGACAAACATCATGGGTCAAAAACAGTGGCATTATTATCTAATGTATATAAATGAATGCAAAGCTCCATTGTAATAAAGTACAGCCTATAAAAATATAAACATAGTGCATTTGTGGCAGTTTATATTTGGTTTTAGGAATTATTTAGGTCATATTTGGAGCTTTGATATTTCATGAATCATTTCCATTACAAGAATTATTGACCATCTGATTTTGAATTTTTTATTCTTTTTTCTTATTTTAAATGAGCGCCTTTTGTTTCCCAAAGTTGTATTTTTTATTTTTTTATGGCTTTGAATTGTATTTTGTTTCCAAAAACGGGTGAAGTGCTGCAGTTGTCATGCCGGGTCATTAGTTGGCGCTGTGGTTTTGTATCTTCGGTTAACGCGCATGCGTGTTGTCACGGCTTGCACTTCCTGTTTAGCTAATGTTTAGCTAAACCCCGCTGGTAAAAAGTGACGGGGCGAAAACTGGATCCTGGCTGGATTTATGGGGAAAAAGTCGACTTCTTGACCGCATCCAGGACCGTTTTGTCAAAGAGAAAGTTCACATCGGTTGTTGAATGGACCAAAACCGAGTTTCTGTACGAGTCGTGTAGTCCAGGAGGGACGTTTTGAGAGGGGGAGATGCCGGGTGAGTTTATATAACTGGAAAACTTTAGTTTATCTTGTACACTTTACTTTTTCCTGCACCCATTTTCATTCAATTTTCTGTTTTACTGTTTCACTTTGGTTTCTCAGGCCCTTATCGGACTTACCTCGATTCGTAAATCTACCTCGGTTTTAAATTAGTAAAACCTACTTTATATCAGTCCCTAATCAGGAACCTACCTCTATTCACGTTCTACGAATCTACCTCGGTTTTAAATTATTAAAACCTACTTTATCTCAGTCCCTACTCAGGAACCTACCTCGGTTTTATTTTGAAAACCTACTATTTAAAAAAAAAGTTTTTCAATTTATCTTAAGTAGTTGTTTGTCTCAGCCAAATGTTCTCAGTCTGTTTCGAATTCTGTCGAGGTCAAATCCTCCTGATAGAAAACCAGAACGTCCTCTCACTCTCAAAGACCTAGTAGAGGTTTAGAGGAAGAATCCTGTGATTCTTGGTGATCAATGCTCGTCCTGGGTCTACCGAGCAGACGGACCAGCGAAGAATCCGGGTCACGGCACCAAATTGTGGAGTTTTTTAAACCTATTGTTTAATAAATTTTGAGACTGAGAACTTGATAAAAATAAAAGAGTAAGATTTATTGATTTCTTCTGCAGAAGGAGAGAACACATGGAATGGAAACGCAGCCCAAGAATTCCTGTGTGTTCTCTAAAAAACATAAAAAACAGCTTCATTTATACATCTTCAGCCATTACCTCATTTGCAATCTTATCAGAGAAAAAAACAGACAGTACGTTTGTGGTCAGTGACTGGTTCTGGAGCTGGGTTTGAGAAACGGAAGTTACAAAGCTTCACACACTGATGCTGAAGGGATTTAGCTGATAAGCTTTAACAGAGTGTGATATAAAGTAAATGACTAATAAGTGTGATGATAAACTTGAACAAAGTAAACTGGTATCAATGTTTTACATTTCCACAAAGTACTGATCCTTTCTTAGACTCAAAGCTAAAACTTCAGGCAAATACTTTAATTATCAACTTAAAGTAAACTGTAAATTGAGTAACCATATCAAACTTTTATATTAACAACCCAGAAAATATCAACACTATCATGTTGGCGACCGTGAGTTATATACTATAAAGCTAGCATTAGAAGAGTGGAGCCATTGGCTAGAGGGAGCTGAACTCCCCTTCATAATTTGGACCGACCACAAGAATCTAGCCTACCTCCAGGGGGCTAAGAGACTTAACGCCCGACAGGCCAGATGGTCGTTGTTTTTTTGCTAGATTTAATTTTTCCATCACGTATATTCCAGGGTCCTGCAACGTCAAAACAGATGCTCTCTCACGACAATTCTCTACAGTCAAGGGTCCGGACACCCCTAAGAAGATCCTTCCTTCCTCTTGTAAGGTGGGTGTAATGACTTGGCCTATTGAAAAGGACATCCTGGAGGCCCAACAGACGGAACCTGATCCCGGTACCGGTCCTCCGGGAAAGCTGTTTGTCCCCACGGCCATGGTGGGTAAGGTGCTGGAATGGATCCATACAGCTAGATTTTCCTGCCACCCGGGTGTTAGACGCATGCTGCATCTTTTTGGTGGCCTAACCTTGTGAAAGATGTTAAGGATTTAATTTCAGCCTGTCCCACTTGTGCTCGGAACAAACACAGCAACCAGCCCCCTGCTGGCCTGCTGTTACCACTTCCCATCCCCAGCCGTCCCTGGTCACACATCGCCTTGGACTTCGTCACTGGTCTCCCCGTCTCTGATGGCAACACAGTTATCTGCAGACAGACATCGATCCAAGGCTCCTGTCTACAAGGTGGGTCATAAGGTATGGCTGTCTACCAAGGACATAACCTTAAAAGACACCCCCAGGAAACTCTCCCCCAGGTTCATCGGGCCGTTTCCTGTGGTAAAGGTGATTAACCGGTCAGCGGTGCGCCTACAACTCCCGCCTGCCATGAAGATACACCCTACTTTCCACGTATCTCACATTAAACTGGTAACCACCAGCCCTCTACACCCTCCAACCAACCTCCCTCCTCCCCCGCGTCTCATAGACAATGAACCGCCTTCTCGGTCTGACGCCTTTTGGTCGTACGCCGTCATGGTCGTGGTGTCCAATACCTGGTGGATTGGGAGGGTTATGGCCCGGAGGAACCATCATGGGTTCCCAGAGCTCAGATCCTGGATCCCGGACTCATTTCGTCCTTTTTTCAAGCTCACCCCGACAAGAGACTTAGATCGCCAAGAGACGATTCTTGAGGGGGATACTGTGGGATTACTGGGTTTTTGCCTGTCACTCACTCTTCCTTCCACAGCCAATTACCTCAACTCACTCCACCTGCTGCTGCTCTGAGGAGGACTGCCTGATGGGGTATTTAAACACCTGCCAGACACCTCTTCAGTGCTGGGACATCTTCTACCAAATGGTAAATTCGTGTACAGCCGACTAACCTTTGTTACAGCTGGTTCTCACCAACTGTGACTCCTCCAGGACCTTCCACGGCCTGCCTCTTGAGATCCTTCCTAGGATCTCATCGCTCCACTGGACTCCATCTGTGGATCAACGGTGTCAGAATCAGAATAAACTTTATTGACATTGTATCGAGACACAACGCAAATATGTACGTACAGTCGTCCGAAGATGGGCGGAGTGCACGATGCTTCGGCTATAAATAATAAGCGCAGCCTTCTTATTCTTATTCAGAATAATATTTTGCTTAGATAAGAAAAGGAAAAAACATGAGGAGAGACGCTATAAAAAAAAAAGATCTCTCACACCGTGTCCTAGACAGGGCACAATTTGAGGCATCAAAAAAACCTACCACAGCAAAGCAACATAAACAGACGTTATACATGTACATGTAGGCCGGTGAAGACATTACATTTTTAAGGGAAAGTCGTAGCATAGTCCAGAGCCCGCCCCTCAGCCATTGTCCAGATAAGAGGTGACGTTCATCTTCAGCTCACTTGAGGTTCTGTTACATGTCCACGGCCTTGGGGAAGGGAGGGGTGAGGAAACAGTCAAAGCATCTTTGTTGTTTTCAAAACATTCCAGGAGGAGTTGAGATAAGTCCGGCATCAAGGCCACAGTTTGGGTCAGGCAGAACTCGTGAATTGTTGTTTCTGCCTTTAAAGTCTTGCTGTACATATTCTCTGATGGAAACTCCAAAACAGCCGAATTGATTCTTTACTCCAAAAGTCGAGCTCACAGCTTCTCTAGATTATTCCACCATTCATGAGTGCTGCCAGGGAGATCACAGTCCTGATAACAACTGCTCCAATTCCCTGTCACAGCTCCACATTCAGTCTGAGCACTGTCAAGCTTCAACACCTCCACACGAATTTGTAGATAATCCAAGATTTCACCAACCCAAACAGTAGAATCTAGTTGTCCCTTCAACTTTCACCATTAAGGCATTCTCAACTGGGTCAACCTGCTCCTCTCTCCACTGCCAAATACTTCAGGACTGGATCTCCTACAAAAACCCAGGACCTCTCCTCTCCTTCTTGGCCTCCACCTACAGCACAAACTGTAAGGAGTCAGCTTTCTATCTTCAAGAATTAAAACATTCAAAGAGACACCAGAACCCATACTCTCCTATTCCTCTTCTCCCTTACAGCTGCGACGACAAGATTCACCTGTAAATAAAGTTCACTTACCCTGATGCATGGTCAATAATCCAGGTAGAAAAATCCAAAAAAGTTAAATCTGGACCTCTGGACATTAAAAAAAAAAAAAAAAAAAGCAAAAAAATGTAGAA
>NC_056506.1:50588830-50591381 GCF_014905685.2 Nematolebias whitei | reverse complement strand
CTCAGCCGTCTGAGGAAGTAGAGTCTCTGATGAGCTTTCTTCATCAGGCTGGTGGTGTTGTTGCTCCAGCTGAGGTTGTCATTCATGTGTACACCCAAGTACTTGTAGCTGGAGACCACTTCCACCGCAGATCCTCTTATGTTCAGGGGGGTGTAGGTGTTTTTGTTCCTTCTGAAGTCCACAATCATCTCCTTTGTCTTCTTCACATTGATGTGAAGGTTATTCTCTCTGCACCAGCTCTCCAGGTGTTCCACCTCCTGCCTGTAGCTGGACTCATCATTGTTTGTGATGCATCCCACCACCGCTGTATCATCTGCAAACTTTACAATGTGACAGCCTGGATGGGTAGCTGCACAATCATACGTGAGCAGAGTGAACAGGAGGGGGCTCAACACACATCCCTGAGGAGAGCCAGTGCTGAGGGTTATGGTGGAGGAGGAGAAGTTGTGGATCCTCACAGACTGTGGTCTGTTTGTTAAAAAGTCTAGTACCCAGTTGCAGATGGAGGGGCTTAGTCCTAGTGTGGATAGTTTGTCCATCAGGGTTTGGGGGATCATGGTGTTGAAGGCGGATGTGAAGTCCACAAAGAGCATACGGACGTAAGAGTTTTTCTGCTCCAGGTGGTTGAGCGCAGTGTGGACCACAGAGGAGATGGCATCCTCTGTTGATCGGTTCTCACGGTATGCATACTGATGAGGGTCCTCGTTGATGTTGATGGTTGTTTTGATGTGAGTCATGACCAGTTTTTCCATGTAGGAGTTGGAGGCGAAAAAAATTCCTATCAGACTTTTTTTTTTCCTGTCTGAGAAAAAAACCTCTAATGTTAAAAAAACGCCTCGCACAAACAAGCACATAGTGACGTAGACATTCTGCAGAGGGGGGAGATGAGATCAGTCAGCAATGTTTATAGATGCTCTCAGGTCACTGTAATCAGCCAATGTCCTCCGGTGAGATCCATAAACATTCTCGAGGTATGTCGAGAAATGGCCAAGAATAACGTCTATGAGAATCCAAGAGTCCTGAAATGATGACACAAAGTTTATTCAGCTGGTTCATCTGGTTATCAGTTGGAAATTCCTCAGGGAGGGGGTGGTGAGCGTCAGATCACATGTTCTCCAGGTGAATTCAGATAAGATGGCCTTCAAGGACAGCCAAGGGAGCCAACTTAGATAAACACACAGTTGTTTTGGGGACAGGCAGAACTTAATGACATCAACCTTCAGTCTGTGTTGGTCCACTCGTCCAAAATAACATGGCCACACCGATGGAACGTGACTGAGTAAAATCCCCACGATCTGATCCATTCAGCCCAAAGCATTTGAGTCCAGGTACTCGAGACACGAACCAAGCCATCATAAAGGCAAGCAGCGTGATCGGGTCCAAATTTGCTGCCGACGACTTCCTTGATTGTAGATAAAACCAGCACCAGCCGAATCCAAAAAGCAGGAACCAGTTATCGTAAATCCAATTTAATATGCGTCCTTAAAATCCACAGATGGCAGCAGAGATAGACACATCATCAAGTCTTCCAGTCGATGAGATATCCAGCTGCGTGCGTGCCAACAGGGTAAATCAGCTCGCCTAAAGCCAGTCTTCTCTTCGAAGAAATGTTGTAAATTGAGTTGAGGGACCAACTGATCAAAACAAGTCCATAATTATGGTTCAGAAGATGCAAGAGAGGCTCACAAGCAGTTTCACAGACAGACAGAGCAGCAAAGCAAAGCGGAGAGGGAGAGAGAAGTGTCCGATCTCGGCAAGAGCAAGTGGTGAAGAGAATCAGCACCTCCAAATCAGAGTCCATGGTCCTCAGTCAGAGGTGGATTGTTCTCTTCAGGTCCAGGGTGAGGTTCTGCCTCAAGTGGAGGAGTTCAAGTATCGCTGGGTTTTGTCCATGAGTGAGAGAAGAATGGAGCGAGAGATTGACAGATGGATTGGTGCAGCATCTGCAGTATTGCGGACTCTGTACCGGTCCGTTGTGGTGAAGAGGGAGCTGAGCTGTAAGACAGAGCTCTCTGTTTACTGGTCGGTCTACGTTCCTCCCCTCACCTCTGGTCATGAACTCTGGTAGAGACTGAAAGAATGAGATCGTGGATCCAGGAGGTTGAAGTGAGTTTCCTCTGCAGCTGGACTCTCCCTTAGAGACAGGCTGAGAAGTTCAGTTATCAGGAGAGACTCGGAGGAGAAACGCTGCTCCTCCACACTGAGAGGAGCCATTTGAGGTGGTTCAGGCATTTGGTAAGGATGCCTCCTGGGCGCCTCCCTAGGGAGGTACTTTGGTCATTTCTGAATGGGAGGAGACCCCAGGGAAGACCCAGGACACACTGGAGAGACTACGTCTCTCAGTTGTCCTGGGAACCCCTTGGAGTCCTCCCAGAAGAACTGGAAGAGGCTGTGGAAGGAGATGCTTGGACCTCCCTGCTCAAGATGCTGTCCCGAGACCTGAGTCCAGAAGAAGAGGAAGATGATGAATGGATGGATGGATGGATGGATGAATGGATGGATGGATGGATGGATGGATGGATGAATTGATGGATGGATGGATGGATGGATG
>NC_056506.1:50586536-50588730 GCF_014905685.2 Nematolebias whitei | reverse complement strand
ACAGCTTCTACCCTGAGGCTGTTAGACTCATGAATCTCTAACCAGGAGAATCACTGTGAAAAACCATATCATGTTGCTGCTGATCTGTTTCATGTTGCTGCTGATGTGTTTCATGTTGCTGCTGATGTGTTTCATGTTGCTGCTGATGTGTTTCATGTTGCTGCTGATCTGCTTCATGTTGCTGCTGATCTGTTTCATGTTGCTGCTGATCTGCTTCATGTTGATGTGTTCATGCGTGCACATCTGCTCACAGACTCATGTTCATGTTTGTGGTGATGTTCAATGTTTTATGTTATGAGTGCTTAGTGTATATTTAGTTGATGTTTTTCTTAGTTCATATCTTAGATGTTATTACTGTTTTTCTTATACATTTTATTGTTGGATGTAACTGGGACCCTGTGTACATAATTTCGCTCCACCACATGTACCACATGAGGTGCGAATGACAATAAAGAAACTCTGACTCTCTCTGACTACATGTGTCCAGTTAACCGCTGTTTTGTGTCTGTCCAAACAGGTCTCACTTGTAAATGAGTCTTTGAGGCTCAATGTGACTTATCTGTTTAAATAAAGGTTGAATGAATGAATCCCAGCTGCTTCACACTCGGCTGTGAACCGCTCCAGTGAGAGCTGAAGATCACGGCCTGATGACGCCAACAGGACCACATCATCTGCAAAGAGCAGAGATGAATCCTGAGGTCACAGAACCAGACTCTCTGCTGCACCAAAAACTTCCAACAGTTTAAATGAATGGCTGAAAATGAGAACTTTGTATTTCAAACACTTTTCACATTTTAAAGAAATATCCGGTCCCAGCAGTCCTTCCTTCTATTTTCTTCTCAAATGGTGCTCCTATTGAATTTGTCGATTCTTACAAATACTTGGGCATCTTGGTCGACTCACATCTTTCTTTTAAGCTCCACCTGTTAAACTTGGTAAAGAAACTGGAAGTTAAACTGGGTTTCTTTTTCAGAAACAGATCCTGTCTAACTCTGAATGTTAGGAAACACCTTGTAACTGTGACTTTCCTTCCCTCCATTGATCACGGTGACATTATTTACATGAACGCTCCTACAAGAACCCTGCAGATGTTGGATGCTGCAGATGTTGGATGCTGCAGATGTTGGATGCTGCAGATGTTGGATGCTGTCTATCATGGTGCATTAAGATTCATAACTGGCTGTAACTACCGTACCCACCACTGCACCCAGTATCCACTGGTTAACTGGACATCATTAACTTCACACAGACTCTCTCACTGGTACATCTTCATCTTTAAATCACTTCCTGGTCTGCTGCCTTCATACATCTCCTCCTACATGTCTCTGTGTGAGTGCAGCTACAGCGTGCGCTCTCAGGACATCATTACCTGCAGTGTTCCCTCAGTGAGGACTGAACTAGACAAAAGGACCTTCTCCTACTCCGCTCCTGTTTCCTGGAATATCTTACAAAAAGATCTGAAGCTCTCGACCTTTGACCTCTCTAAGTGGCTTCAAACATCTGATAAGTTCATGGCTGAAACAAACACAGACATGTTCCTGGTTTTAATTTTCTACATTGCTTTATAATGTAGCTGTTTTTGTTACACTTTTTATATAATTTCTTCTATTTACTTTTCATTTTACATGCTTTTTATATGATTGTTTTTTCTAGTTTGTACCTCACCTGTGTTCTTTGTTAAATCAGGTCTCTGTTGTAAATGAGTCCTCGAGGCTCAGTGAGACTCACCTGTAGAAATAACGGTTGAATTGAATTAAGAAACTACTCAACATGCATTTTATTGTCTTACAACACATAAAAACCCTCAAAATAACGTTGTTTCTGAGCAAATCAATAAAGTGTTTGACTGATAAAAATTATTGTTTTTTTTCTGTTTTCTTTCATCAGATTCAATACAAACTTGAGTGAAGGCCTTTAGCAACAGAACTGGTCACAGGTTTGTAGAATTTAAAAATAAAGAGTAAGCCTCCCATCTGGTGGTCACTTATAAAAAATACACAAACATAAAATGTCTTTTTCTACCTGATGACTGAAAACTGAAAATGTAATGATGACAACACCTGCCTCTCACACAGTGATGGCTGGACATGGGCCCCAGGGACAGCAGGGACCTGGAAAGGAAGAAGCGAGTAACGAGATGATGATACATGGATGGATGATAGATGGATGGATGGATGATAGATGGATGGATGAT
>NC_056506.1:50581714-50586526 GCF_014905685.2 Nematolebias whitei | reverse complement strand
AGATGGATGGATGATAGATGGATGGATGGATGATAGATGGATGGATGGATGGACAACATTGTTGATTATCAGTGGACGCCAAATGACTATATTTAAAAATGATCGGCTGGTTTTACAGCTTCTGCTTATATGACTATTATTTCAAATGATGGTTTCAAAACCACAAACAAAATACTAAAATTACATGAATAATAACGAAGTCCAATCTTAACAAGGAAAGAGGAAATTAAAAGAAATTGATTGTGTAATTTAAGCTAATTTTGCTTCAGTTCTTACTTTTAAAATCAGGTTTAACATTTTTGAAATATTATCAAATTGTCTAAACAAAAACTAAATATTTGACTGCAAAAATTTAAACAATACAAAATTATAGTTTAGAAATGAAGCACAATCAACACAATGTGGCAACAAATCAACTTTACTTTTCATATTTGGTCCAAATTAACTGCATTTTAATGGACCAAATATTATGACGAATTAACGAGAACTATGAAAAAATATCTAAGAGCTGTCCAAAATAGTGTTTTACAATGTCTAAATCCGTGAATCATAAAATGCACATATTTCTGAATGGAGTTTGGTGAGAGCTAATGATTTAGCGGGCTAAGCTATCCGGGAAACTCCTGTTATCGTAAACAAATAATCCAAATTTAAACAATAAACCACACCCATTCCAACAGCGTGCTCTCCTGCTGGCTGTGTCTGATATAAATATGTCTAAAATGTGTTTTCGGGACTGAATCATTTAAACACTTTGGAATAATTTGTTTATTTCTTTCCAAACTACCAGGACGCTCAGCTCAACTGACTTCCTGACACAACGTCAACGTCGTTGTATCGCGATGCCTCTTGGGACATGTAGTTATGTCAACTACACACCTATAGATTGTTTTTAAGCAAGTCTTTAGTAATGATTATATGTTGTCTATTAATTTTGTTTTAAGTCAGTGTGTTACAATAATGAAACAAAATCTAGCACTTTGAAAGGAGTGTGTAATTTTTTTTTAATATGCCTTGCAGAAAACTACATTTCCCACAATCCAAACCTTACGTTGGTACGTTTAGCAACGATGAGTTGCTAAAGGGAAACAGCAGCCGCTTCCGTGTTGTTCTTGTGTTATTCTGTAAAATAGTGTTGGGTAGCGCGGCGGGAGCTCTCCTGACAGCCTCTCGGAGCGACAATTATCATGGTTCTTTAAAGCTGAGGGACGTTTTCAGCTTTTCTGCCCGGAAATGTCGCTGCTACAGAGCTCAAAGAAAAAAGACAAGCGCATCTTGTCTGGTACCTGCCCAGACCCGAAATGTCAGGCGAGGCTCTTCTTCCCTGCTTACGGCTCCATTAGCATCGAGTGCACGGAGTGCGGCCAGCGCCACGAGCAGAGGAACCTGCTGAACGTGGAGGAGGTGACCGATCCAGATGTGGTGCTCCACAATCTGCTCAGGAACGCCCTGCTCGGCGTCACCGGGGCCCCGAAGAAGGGGACGGAGCTGGTGAAGGTGATGGGGCTGTCCAACTATCACTGCAAGCTGCTGTCCCCGGTGCTCACCAGGTACGGCATGGACAAACAAACAGGCAAGGCCAAACTGCTGAAGGACATGAACCAGGGGGACATCTTTGACTGCTCCCTCCTGGGGGACAGAGCCTTCCTGATCGAGCCAGACCATGTCACCACCATGGGCTACGGTAAGGACCGGTCCGGGAGCCTCATCTACCTCCACGACACCCTGGAGGAGCTCAAGAAGGCCAACGGCAGCAGGGAGTGTCTCATTCCTGTCCATGTGGACGGAGACGGGCACTGCCTGGTCCACGCTGTGTCCAGAGCTCTGGTGGGACGGGAACTGTTTTGGCATGCCTTAAGAGAAAACCTCAAGCAAAACTTTAAGCAGAACCTGAGCCGCTACAAAGCCCTGTTCCAGGATTTTATCGATGCTGTGGAGTGGGAGGACATCATCAACGAGTGCGACCCCCTCTTCATCCCGCCTGAAGGCGTGCCCCTCGGACTGCGCAACATCCACATATTTGGTTTAGCCAACGTCCTTCACCGGCCCATAATCCTGCTGGACTCCCTGAGCGGGATGAGGAGCTCTGGGGACTATTCGGCCACCTTCCTGCCCGGGCTGGTGCCTGAGGAGCAGTGCAGGGGCAAAGACGGGAAGCTCAACAAACCCATCTGCATCGCCTGGAGCAGCTCCGGCAGGAACCACTACGTTCCTCTAGTGGGAGTCAAAAACACGGTGCTGCCCAAGCTGCCGTCCCGCCTGCTGCCGAAGGCTTGGGGGGTCCCTCAGGAGCTCATCAAGAAGTACATCAAGCTGGAACCAGACGGGAGCTGCGTGATCGGCGGTGACCGCAGCCTGCAGGATAAATACCTCATGAGGCTGGTCAACGCCATGGAGGAGGTGTTCATGGAGAAGCACAGCATCCACCCGTCTCTGGTGGCCGACGTGCACCAGTATGTCTACCGACGCACCGGAGTGATCGGCGTCCAACCTGAGGAGGTGACGGAAGCCGCCAAGAAGTCCGTGATGGAGAACAGGCTTCACCGCTGCCTGATCTGCGGCGCTCTCTCTGAGCTGCACGTCCCGCCCGAGTGGCTGGTTCCAGGCGGAAAGCTCTACAACTTGGCCAAATCCACACACGGTCAACTCCGGCCCGACAAGAACTACAGCTTCCCCCTCAACAACGTGGTGTGCTCCTACGACCCGCAGAGGGACGTCCTCCTCCCGGACTACAAGCTCAGCGCCCTCAACACCTGCAACTGGTGTCACGGGACGTCGGTCCGCCACATCCGGGGAAACGGGTCGGTGGTTTACCTGGACGGGGACAGAACCAACACCCGGTCCCAGGGGGGGAAGTGCGGTTGTGGATTCAAGCACTACTGGGAGGGGAAGGAGTACGACAACCTGCCCGAAGCCTTCCCCATCACGCTGGAGTGGGGGGGGCGGGTGGTGCGAGAGACTGTGTACTGGTTCCAGTACGAGACGGAGCCGGTGCTGAACAGCAACGTGTACGATGTGGCCATGAAGCTGGTCACCAAGCACTTCCCTGGGGAGTTCGGCAGCGAGATTCTGGTGCAGAAAGTGGTCAACACCATCCTGCACCACACGGCCAAGAAAAACCCGGACGAGTACAACCCGGTTTCCATCGACGGGGCTCACGCCCAGCGCCTCCACGAGACCTCAGAGCCCCAGCCTGCGGTGGACCCGCAGCCGCCCACTAAGATCATCCTGACGGGTCAGAAGGCGAAGACGCTCCACAAGGAGGAGCTGACGATGAGCCGAGCGGAGCGCAGCGTCCAGCAGAGCATCAGTGAGCAGGCCCTGGTCACCCAGAAGAGACAGACCCAAAAACTAAAGCAGGATCAGAAAGATCCAGGCCGGACCTCTTCCCCTGGTGGCTCTCCAGAAACCTCTTCCTCCTCAGCTCCGGCCACCCCCACCAAATCCTCCTCCCCCTCCTCCATTAAGGAGAAAAAGATCCGAGTGACCACCGGCGACGGCCGGCAGGCCATGCTGACCCTGCCGGCCCACTCCACCTTCTCCGACCTGCAGAGCAGCATCTCCAAGCAGCTCGGCGTGCCGCCCCCGCAGCAGAGCATCCGCTACGGCTTCCCGCCCAAGGAGCTGCTCCCCCCGAAGGACGGCAAGGAGAACGAGCCCGTGGCGCTGCAGCACGGCGACAGGGTGACGGTGGAGATCCTGAGGGGCCCCGAGGACAAGGACCCCGCCACCTCCACAACCGGAGCGTCCAGCTCGCTCTCCTCCCTGCACTCGGCGAAGAGCGACGCCGCGACGCCCGGCAGGACGAGCGGCCGGGAGCTCCAGGAGAGCATCGACCTGGAGATGTCCTCCCTCTGTCTCCTAGCAACCCTGATGGGTAAGCAAGCCGGGTGAGACGAGGAGCGCCTCCCCCGAGGTTCCTCCCCTCCTCACAGTCGCGTCTTCTCAGATGCTCCAAAGATCCTGAGAAATAAAAACGAGTTAATTCATCAACAAACTCAAATTAAGACATTTAACCAGCAGAATTTATTTCTAACAGAAAAATAATGAAGATGCACGTTTTTATTTTTATTAAGGCTGACAAGTTGAACTAATAAACATTACTGGTTTTAATGGTTTACAGGAAACGCCCAGTTTAGTTCCAGCTTTATGTCTGTCAGGACGGCAGCCCTAAAAGCTCTTCTGAAGAAATAAAACTATAAAATAATAATAATAATCTAGAACTTGACCAATATGAGTTTTATCTGGTCAGTAACCATCGTTAGAAATCAGCTAATATACAACAATTAAAATTTAAAAAAGTCAGTTTATGATTTGAAATTAATAAAATAATAATTGATTAACTTCAATGTGTTTTTAAAAACATTTAAAAGAGTTTGGACACCAACAAATAACAGAAGAGTTCTTTAAAAACACTGAACTGGGGGCTACAGGTTCTATCAGTCTCCTGAGGAAAGGCACGGCAGAGCGCCGGAGCGTGCACGTGCACGTCCACTCCTCACGTGTCCAGGTGAGCAGCAGGTGTGTGTGTCCCTGAGCCAGCAGCTGATACATCAACCACAGGTATCGTCAACTGGCTGGACGCTTCCAGAAACACTTGGGGGGGGGGGGGGGGGGTCGGAGAACGAGCTGACTCAGTCTGAACTGCCAGAAGGTCAAAGGTCACCGCTGCTTTCAGATAAACAGACAGAGCAGCTGTACACAACGCCTGACGCTGCACTTCCTGTCAGCTCCAGTCCGAAACATCCGACTGTCCGTGAACGCATCCAACGTGGAGCCACACACAGCTGACATGACCGACTGTCAGTGAAC
>NC_056506.1:50580924-50581614 GCF_014905685.2 Nematolebias whitei | reverse complement strand
CACCTCATGTGGTACATGTGGTGGAGCGAAATTATGTACACAAGGTCCCAGTTACATCCAACAATAAAATGTATAAGAAAAACAGTAATAACATCTAAGATATGAACTAAGAAAAACATCAACTAAATATACACTAAGCACTCATAACATAAAACATTGAACATCAGCACAAACATGAACATGAGTCTGTGAGCAGATGTGCACGCATGAACACATCAACATAGAAACAGATCAGCAGCAACATAGAAACAGATCAGCAGCAACATGAAACAGATCAGCAGCAACATGAAACTGATCAGCAGCAACATGAAACTGATCAGCAACAACATGAAACAGATCAGCAGCAACATGAAACAGATCAGCAGCAACATGAAACAGGTCAGCAGCAACATGAAACTGATCAGCAGCAACATGAAACAGGTCAGCAGCAACATGAAACAGGTCAGCAGCAACATGAAACAGATCAGCAGCAACATGAAACAGGTCAGCAGCAACATGAAACAGGTCAGCAGCAACATGAAACTGATCAGCAGTAACATTGAAACAGGTCAGCAGCAACATGAAACAGGTCAGCAGCAACATGAAACAGATCAGCAGCAACATGAAACAGGTCAGCAGCAACATGAAACAGGTCAGCAGCAACATGAAACAGGTCAGCAGCAACATGAAACAGGTCAGCAGCAACATGAA
>NC_056506.1:50579272-50580824 GCF_014905685.2 Nematolebias whitei | reverse complement strand
CAGCAGCAACATGAAACAGGTCAGCAGCAACATGAAACTGATCAGCAATAACATTGAAACAGGTCAGCAGCAACATGAAACAGATCAGCAGTAACATTGAAACAGATCAGCAGCAACATGAAACAGATCAGCAGCAACATGAAACAGATCAGCAGCAACATGAAACAGGTCAGCAGTAACATTGAAACAGGTCAGCAGTAACATTGAAACAGATCAGCAGCAACATGATGTGATTTTTTTCCCAGTGATTATTCTGGGGTTTTTTTGTGGGCCGTGGTAGCTCGGTGGTCAGCGCTGTTATCTCAGAGTCCTGACGCTTCAGGTCCGAGTCTAGTTTGTGTGAGGGGCCTCCACTGAAGAACTGTTAGCGCTCTGTGGAGACTTCTGCATGAAGGAGCAGCCCAAAGAACAACTGCTATTTTCAGCTTTTAGGTAGCCTTTAGCTATTTTTAACTAGCATTTTGCTACTTTCATCCAGCTTTTAGTTAGTGTTTTGTTTGTTTCAGCTTTAGAGGCTAGTTTCATCTTGTTCAGCGCTCACACCGTATTTACAGTTTTGTCTGGTTCCACCTGAACCCAGCGAGAACTCAGGCTCTCCACTGGACCTGACGGGTTCTGGGTTTATTTTTATTTAAATTAATCATTTAAATCTTCTCTGATCAATGGGAAATCATCTTTTCAACACGTGAAATGTTCTGCTCACTGATGCAGGAACAAGTTCACAACAATCAGATTAAATGTTTAATTTTTCACTAAGTAAATAAAACTGATACATTTTTACTGTTCACCGGTCGGTCTACGTTCCTCCCCTCCCCTCTGGTCATGAACTCTGGTAGAGACTGAAAGAATGAGATCGTGGATCCAGGAGGTTGAGATGAGTTTCCTCTGCAGGAGCTGGACTCTCCTTAGAGACAGGGGGAGAAGTTCAAAATATCCTGATGCTGCTCAATAATCCAGGTAGAAAAATCCAAAAAAGTTCAATCTGGTCCTCTGGACATTCAAAAAAACCAAAACAAAGCAAAAAAATGTAGAAACGTTTCGTCTCTCATCCAAGAGACTTCCTCAGTCTGAGGTGCTGTATTCAGCTCAGTCTCTTAAATAGCACCTTCTCAGAGTGGGGGAGAAGTTCAGTTATCAGGAGAGACTCAGAGTAGAACCTGCTCCTCCACATCCAGAGGAGACAGTTGAGGAGGTTCATCTGGGAAGGATGCCTCCTGGGCACCTCCCTAGGGAGGTGCTTCAAGCATGTCCAACAGGCAGGAGACCCCCGGGGAAGACCTAGGACACGCTGGAGAGACTGTGTTTTGGTTGGTCTGGAAACACCTTGGAGTTCTCCCAGAAAAGCTGGAAGAGGCTGTGGAGAGAGATGTCTGGACCTCCCTGCTCTGATGCTGCCTCCGAGACACGACTTCAAAAAATAAGAGGAAGATAATGGACGGATGGTTGGTTGGATGGTTGGTTGGATGGTTGAGTTGTGTTTTCTGATCGGGACTGGTTGGTTGGATGTTGGTTGGATGGTTGAGTTGTGTTTTCTGATCGGGACTGGTTGGTT
>NC_056506.1:50577715-50579172 GCF_014905685.2 Nematolebias whitei | reverse complement strand
TCTTTTCTACTAAATTTAATCTGGTTCTGATTCCTCTAAAGGTTGGCTGGTTTGGGGGGTGGGGTCTGATCAGACTCTTTGTCAGGAGTATTTCAAACATCCATGGGTTGATCTAGTTCAAACTGACGTGTATCAACAAGACTTCCCCACAGCTACAGGTTCTGAATCAGGTCGGTGTTCCTGTGAACGTTTGTTTACCGTGGGCGGCCGTGGTGCAGTGGTAGTGGCAGCCGACCTCTGATCGGAAGGTTGGAGGTTCGAATCCCGACTTCCCACACCATGTGCCGTTGTGTCCCTGGGCAAGACACTTAACCCCGAGTTGCTCCCGGTGGGACTGGATGGCGCCTTGCATGGCAGCCTACCGCCACCGGTGTATGAATGTGCGTGTGAATGGGTGGATGGCTGGTACTGTAAAGCGCCTTGGGGCCCCTCATAGGGGGCTGGAAGGCGCTATAGAAGTAAGCTCCATTTACCATTTACCATTTACTTTGAAACATTTACCAGATGTTCTTCAAGAAAATGGTTCTCGACAGTGTGGGTTCTCATGTGGACAATCAAATTACTCTGATCAGTAAAACCTTTACCACATGTTCCACAAATATATGGCTTCTCACCTGTGTGAGTTCTCATGTGAATAGTTAAAGGGTGACTCTTAGTAAAACCTTTACCACATGTTCCACAGGTATACGGCTTCTCACCAGTGTGGATTCTCATGTGAATAGTTAAACTGTGACTCTGAGTAAAACCTTTACCACATGTTCCACAGGTATACGGCTTCTCACCTGTGTGGGTTCTCATGTGAAGAGTTAAAGGTTGACGCTTAGTAAAACATTTACCACATGTTTGACAAGAAAACGGCTTCTCACCTGTGTGGGTTCTCATGTGGACAACAAAATTACTATGATTGTTAAAACATTTACCACATGTTCCACAGGTATATAGCATCTCACCAGTGTGGGTTCTCATGTGAAGAGTTAAAGTGTGACGCTGAGTAAAACATTTACCACATGTTTGACAAGAAAAGGGCTTCTCACCTGTGTGGGTTCTCATGTGAAGAGTTAAAGTATTACGTACAGTAAAACATTTACCACATGTTGGACAAGAAAAGGGCTTCTCACCTGTGTGGGTTCTCATGTGAATAGTTAAAGTTTTACGTATAGTAAAACATTTACCACATGTTTGACAAGAAAAAGGCTTCTCACCTGTGTGGGATCTTATATGGACAATCAAATTATTATGATTATTAAAACCTTTGCCACATGTTCCACAGGTAAACAGCTTCTCACCTGTGTGGGTTCTCATGTGAACAGTTAAAGTTTGAGGCTGAATAAAACTTTTACCACATGTTCCACAAGAATATAGTTTTTCTCCTGCGTGAATTCGTAGATGACGTTTTAAAGTATATTTATTTTTAAAAGTTTTCCCACAAAGGTCACATTTAGGACACTCTGTAGCAG
>NC_056506.1:50567963-50577615 GCF_014905685.2 Nematolebias whitei | reverse complement strand
CATCCATCCATCCATCCATCCATCCATTCATTCATTCATTCATTCATCCATCATCCATTTATTTATTCATTCATTCATTTATTCATTCATCCATTCATCCATCCATTTATTCATCCATTCATTTATTCATTCATTCATCCATCCATCCTTCCATCCATCCATCCATCCATCCATTTGTTCATTCATTCAGTCATTTATTCATTCATTCATCCATCCATCCATCCATCCATCCATCCATCCAACCCTCCATCCATTCATTCATCCATTCATTTGTTTATTTATTCATACAATAATTTATTCAGTCATTAATTTTTATTGATTAATTTGTTTTTTTGTTTATTAATTCATTTATTATTTATTCATTCATTTTTTTGTTAATTAAATTAATTCATTAATTCATTAATCTTATTAGTTCATTCATTTATTATTCATTTGTGCAATTATTTATTTATTTAATTAATTAATGTTTTCATTCATGTATTAATGTATTTATTTGTTTCAATGATGATACTTGGCTGTAACGAGTCTCTCTCTCTCCCTCGCTCTCTCCCTCTCTCTCCCTCCCTCCCTCCCTCTCCCTCCCTCCCTCCCTCCCTCCCTCCCTCGCTCTCTCTCTCTCGCTCCCTCTCTCGCTCCCTCCCTCGCTCTCTCTCTCCCTCCCTCCCTCCCTCCGTCCCTTTTACTATGTTTGAGGAAAATAAAGATCAATTAAAGACTTGATGCAGTACTGTCTGTTGCCACCAGTTGGTGAGGACAATGAGGACACGTTAGAGGACAGTTTGTGGACAGGAGTGTCTCTAAAGTGATAAAGTCACCACGCTGAGGGCACAGAGAAGATCAGCTGAAAGTAAAGACTAGAACAAAAAGAGCTGCGAAAAGTTCAAATTAAAAGTTTTAAGATGGGACATGTCCTCACAGTGTGATGTCGTCATCAGGTGAGACTGCTTTAAGAAGACGTTGTCTCACTGTCTTAGGTTGGACATGTGGTCTTCCTGTCCCTGTTGTTATAGCTCTGATGAAATGAAGAGAGGACGGACAGAATCGTACCTCGTCCTGCTCAGTGAGACACAGATCAGGTTCTGAACCACTGCTGTGGTCCACATTAGGCTCGTCAGGACCAGCAGACAACGAGCTCATGGAGCCTCAGGAGACACTGAGAACTGAAGAGCTGAAGAACTGAAGAGCTCAAGAACTGAAGAACTGAAGAGCTGAAGAATGGAAGAGCTGAAGAACTGAAGAACCGAAGAGCTGAAGAACGGAAGAGCTGAAGAATTGAAGCGCTCAAGAACTGAAAAGCTGAAGAGCTGAAGAACTCAAGAGCTGAAGAACTGAAGAATTGAGGAGAAGAAGGTTCAGTTTTGGTGAGTGGCAGGTTGTCAGCAGGTTCAGGTCTGGACAAAGACCATCAGACCTAAATCCTGTCAACCAGCCCAGTCTCCAGACCTGAACCTCTTGATGACCTCTTGGATGTGATGAAGAGGAAGATGGAGGGTCACCAGGTGAGTTGTCACCCAGAGAAGGACTCTTGAGGATTAAAACTCAGAGTTTGTGAAGCAGATCCTGATCTCGACAGAACAAAACCTTCATGTTTCATTTTACGAAGTCGTGTCAGAGAAAAGAATCTGTGGATTTGTTTCAGAGTTCTGAAGTTCTGAACGGAGCAGAAGACACCTGCAGACAGGTGGACGTCCTGCAACAGGAAGTTCAGGACGTCCATGTCCTGCTGATGGGAGGGACAACAACGTTTGGACCCAAAATGTCTGAGAGACCTTTAAAGATATGGTGTTTTTCGAACTGTGGTACAGTGGTCAGGGCTGCCGCCTCTCGGTGAGGAGGTTGAAGGTTTGCTGTTTTTTTTACAATCACGTTCAAATACACCAAAGTGCAGGAAGTCATGTTTACTTTATTCAAAATGTTCAGTGATTAGAGCATCATGAAGCAAACACAGTTTAAACCTTTAATTTAAAAAGAACAAAACATCAAGTTTCAGAACTTTTAACTTCCAGCTGCAGCAAATCTACGGGTGAAACATCTCAACCGATGATCTTAAAACTGTAGTTTTTCTTTTTTCAGCTGCTCCCCCTTCAGGGGTCACCACAGAGAACTAACTCATGAAGACTTGGTGATTGTTTCACACCAGATGTCCTTCCTGACACAACCACAGACCACGGAGCACCCGGGGGAGCAGATGGGGGTTGAAGAGCCTTGCTCAAGGGCTCAGAGTGGGGCAAGTGAGGGTGGAGGCAAGTGTGGGTGCTTCACCTTTCCCATACACATTTTGATGTTGTCGGTACTGGGAGTTGCACCAGCAACCTTCTGATCACAGGCCCACCTTCTCTAACCTCTGCACCACCACTCCCCCAACTGATAACCTTTAAATAACGACCTTCAGATGTAAAACCATCGACGTCTGGAAGTCCTTGGAGCGGCGGGTCCACCTCAGAGGGTGGAGACGTGGATGTGAAGCGGTAAAATCCTGAACGGGACTTCAGAACCGGTCCAGATGTAGGGGAACACTCTGCCGGTGAGCGCGTCCGTGAAGGTGTGGAGGTGCTCGTTGGTCTCAGCGTCGAAGAACGCCACACTCTTCTTGTTCAGGTCCAGGTCCACCCGGACCCTCCGGAGCTCCTCCACGGCCAGTAGAACGGAGGTCCGAGGTGGGGAGATGGCTTGGTGTTTCCCGTCACACAGCTGGACCCTCCACAGTCCAGACCACAGGTCTCTCTTCCTCTGGGCGGACTCCTGCAGCACCCCCAGCTCCCACCGGCTCTGGTTCTCCACGCAGACCACCCAGCTGTGGGTCCCGGAGCCAAAGGCCTCCGAGCCCAGGACGGAGCAGAAACCGGTGATCCTCTCCGGGTTCTCTGGAAGCTGCCGCTTCCTGCCACACCTCACGGTGGTCAGATCCTCCGACAGGACCAGTTCTGGGCTCGCCGTGTTCGGGTCCAGGATCACAGGAGTGAAGGAGACCTGGTCCTTCATCTTGGTCCAGATGTTGAAGCCCAGGTTGCCCAGATGTTTGGCCTGATCGATCAACGCTCCCGGGACCAGCTGGGGGTCGTCCAGCGGGGGGCAGTGCTGCACCCGCTCCACGATGGTCCGGTACTTGAGCAGGACTGAGACGTCTGATGCTCTCAGTTCTTCTTCGGTGGTTTTGATGGTGTCCAAAAGAGCCACCATGGCTGCTTTCAGAGCCTCCATCTTGTGCTTCATGACCCGGCTCTTCTGCTGCTCCTCCTCCATCAGAGCAGCCAGCCGCAGCTTCTCCTCCTCCTCCAGGAAGCGGTGGAGCTTCTTGAAGCCCTCTTTGATCTGGACCCCGGTGAGGCGGGTCTGGACCTTGATGTGCTCGGCCGTTTGATGGAACTTCTCCTTGAACTGGCTGAAGAGCTTCATTTTGTCCTGCAGGGCCCTCAGGGCGTCTCGAAGCTCTGTCTTGTGCTGCAGCGCCGCCTCGTCCAGGGGCTTGAACCGGTGGTCTTTGTGTCTGTCGGAGTCCCTGCAGACCAAGCAGACCGGCTCCTCGTGCTGCAGACAGAACAGCTTCAGCTTCTCCCCGTGCACGTAGCACACGTCCGCCCGCGCGCTCGGAGCCCGCTCCGACAGGAACGTCTGGCACAGGTTCTTCAGCGCCAAGTTGCAGAGTGCGTCCTTCTTGTTGGACACGTCCTTGCAGAGGGGACACTGCCGGATGTCTTTCTCAGCCCACCAGCTCTGCAGACAGTTCTTACAGAAGCTGTGGCTGCAGGGCAGGATGACCGGGTCTCTGAAGATCTCCATGCACACGGGACAGTGGAGGTCCTCCTCGGCTCGGTGCGCCATGCTGGCTCAGAGGGACGCAGGGGAGATGTGTTGGAGACGTAAAAGACGTCCTGTGTCTCTAGCAGTGCTGAAACTCACAGACTGACAAGAACCAAACGCGTCTTTCTGGATCCTACGGCCCGATCCGAGGCGGAGCTTCATCCGTTCAGCCGGCCAAGCTTCATTCCAGACCGATGACTCGCGTCACATTCAGGGAAACTCTGAGCCTATTTACTGAAAACACTGAAGTACTCTCAACGTGCGAACGTTTAAATCTGCTAGAATCTCTTTCAGGACAGGTTTTCATGAGCGAGCAGGAATGTTGTCTGTCCACACAACAACACGCTGAATCATCACGGCCATGAAGTAACGCTGCTAACGTCACAAACTCTTTTAGTTTTGGGGACTGCCTGAAGGCAGCACCCTCTTGTTATCCACTTGACAAGGGTCTTGCTCTTATATCAACTTTAATGCAGCCCAAACCTCAATGTGTCTCAAGTGCTCTCTGTTAGTAAAATATGGAACAATAAGATCTGTAATATAAGATGGAGCTAGGTTGTTGAGAGCTTTGTAGGTTAGAAGTAAGATTTTGAATTCTATTCTGGATTTGACAGGGAGCCAGTGGAGAGAAGCTAAAACTGGAGAGAGATGATCTCTCCCAGTAACTCCAGTTAAGACTCTGGCAGCAGCATTTTGGATCAACTGAAGACGTTTTAAAGAAGTATTTGGACACCCAGATAATAAACCATTGCAATTGTCCAGTCTAGACGTGACAAATGCATGGACCAGTTTTTCTGCATCATCTTTAGATCAGATGTTTCTAATGTTAGTGATATTACGCAGGTGGAAGAAGGAGGTTCTAGTAACGTTTTTAATGTGGGGGATAAAAGACATGTCCTGATCAAAAATAACACCAAGATTTTTATCATTAGAGCTGGAGGACAGATTAATGCATCTAAGGAGGGAGAAAGACTGAAACATTCATTCCTAAGGTGCTCAGGTCCAAAAACCAAAACCTCAGTCTTGTCTGTTCAACAGGAGAAAATTAAGGGTCATCCAGGTTTTTATGTCTTTAAGACATGCTTGTAGTCTAAGTAGCTGATTGGATTCATTGGGTTTAATGGACAAATATAATTGTGTGTCATCAGCATAACAATGGAAATTTATCCCATGTTGTTTAATAACTTTACCTAATGGAAGCATCTGGTACCGTCAACATCAAAATGTGGGTGGAATAGGTGGAACACTCACACCTCCCTCCATCCTCATTTGCCCCACTCTGGGCCCCGGAGCAAGGCCCTTAACCCCCACCATCTGTTCCCTAAACAGGTCTCTCTTGCAAATGAGTTCTCGTGGCTCAATGAGACTACCTGTATAAATAAAGGCTAAATGAAAAAAAAAAAGAAGAGTATTGGTCCAAGCACTGAACCTTGAGGAACTCCATGACTAACTTTGGTGTATGATGAAGATTCATTATTTACATTTACAAACTGGAATCTATCAGATAGATATGATTTAAAACATTTTAGAGCTGTTCCTGTAATCCCAACATCATATTCAAGCCTCTGTAGTAAAATATTGTGATCAACTGTATCAAATGCAGCACTGAGGTCTAACAGGACCAGTAGAGACACAAGTCCATTGTCTGAGGCCATGAGAATATCATTAGTGACTTTTACTAGTGCTGTTTCTGTGCTATGATGAGCTCTAAACCCTGACTGAAACTCTTCAAACAGATTGTTTCTTTGTAGATGTTCACACAACTGACCTGCAACTATTTTCTATAGAATTTTTTAAGATGAAAGTTAGATTAGATATAGATCTATAGTTGGCTAGACTTCCTGAGTCAAGGTTATGTTTCCTAAGTAAAGGTTTAATTACTGCAACCTTAAAGCTCTGTGGTACGTAACTGTTTATTAGAGACAAATTAAGCAGATCCAAGACGTGATTATTAATTAAGGGAAGTACGTCTTTAAACAGTCTGGTTGGGATGGGATTATTATTTTTGACAATTCAGAGCTCAACAGGACAAAAACTGTCCAAACATAAATCAGGCTCTAGTGACATTTTTAAAGTTGTCTCATCTGACACAGAACCAGAGGTGATACTAGGAATGTTGGTTTGAATTTTTTCTCTAATTGAAACAATTTTATTTATAAAGAATCTCATGAAGTCGTCACTGCTTATAGTTGTAGGGACACATGGTTCAACAGAGAGAGGATTTATCATTAGACTAGCTTTGGTACTGAAAAGGGTTGTTTTTATTCTCTTCAATTAAAGATGAACAATATAAAGTTCTAGCTTTATGGAGAGCTTTTTTGTACATTAGAAGGCTGTCTCTCCAGGATAAGTACGATTCCTCAACACAATCTGAATTCAAATCTAAAACTCCAAGATGGCCACCATAGCTTAAAATTGAAGATGACTCTAACTCATTGATTTTTTTTGCCGTGTTGATCTGAAGTTTGGTGTGATGGAAGCTGAGAGTGAACTCCAACACAGCACTGTCATATTGAAATTTAAAAAGGGCCACAATGTGGCAGTCTCCCTCAGTGTTTCTCCAGGAACTAGTTAATAAATAAAATGATTGGATTATGAAATACGGTTCACACCATATGTTGTTGGTCCCTTTTACTTTTTAACACATATTAAAGCTGAAAACGTGTTTACAAGAGGTTTTAAGTCTTAAAGAGGAGCGGATGATTATACATTTTTTGTAAACTTTGGATAAAACTCTTGTCCTGCGTTGAATATTACCCAGAATCCTCGATGTCCACACATTTGGTGTAGCTGTCGTTGGAGTACAACACCACTGTGGCCACCTGGTCCACTGAGAGGGACAAGAAGACAATGAGACATGGTGTCCACCAGCTGTGGTCCAACAGGACCCCCACACCAGCAGAACCAGCACCGAGCCGCCGGGTCCTACCTGACAGGACGATGTTCTTCACCGTCTTGTTGGAGTTGTTGGCGATGTTGACGTGAACGTGGATCGTCTCGCCGTGGTAGTACAGCTGAACACGGAAATAAGAGTTTATCAGGGATTTACTGAACGGATGCTTGTTAAGCATTCACACTGTTGTGATCCTGTTCATATTTTTATTGTTCCGTATTCTTCATTCTTCCAGTTATCTTAAACTATTACGTACATTTTTCAACGTATTTCTCATTCCACAGTTTTTGTGCTATTTCAACTAATGATAAATCAAAACGTTCGGCTCTTTCAGGACAATCCTGCTGTGACTTCTGGTGTTGGAGCAACTTTAGCTTTCTGAAATATTTAGCATTTTCTGCTCATAGATAATGAATTGAGCTCATTTTACATCCTTCAGATGTTTACAGCTGTTTACAACCTTTTACTGCTCCTTTCACATTTTGCTCTGCTTCAGCTTCTTTCAGGTTTCTGCTGCAAATTTAATCTTTTTCAGCTACTTTCAGCTCATTTCAGCAGTTTTTTTCAGCTGTTTGTGCTCCTTTCAGCTTATTTCTGCTAATTACAACATTTTTGTGCTTCTTCTAACTTCTTTCTGTTAATTTCAGCTTGTTATGCTCCTTTCAGCTTATTTTTGCTATTTCAGCTACTATAAGATAAGATAAGATAAGATAAGATAAGATAAGATAAAATAAGATAAGATAAAATAAGATAAGATAAAACATTATTGATCCTGCAGGAAATTGTTGTGCCAGAGTTTCAGTTCGAAGGAACAAACACAAGAATCACACAAGATATGAAAAACAACAAAGAATTTAAAAATGCCATAGTTCAGTTCTAAAAGAGGTGCAGACAGAAACATTAAAGTGCTTATTGTGGTGCAGGATTAATTTTATTGTCTTATGTGTAGAAAAGGGGAGGAGTTGAAAAGTTTGATAGACACATTTTGCAGTTTTTATGCTAATTTGAGCTTTTTAATCTAATTCCACATTTGTTGAACTCATTTCAACTTTTTCAGCCTAATTCAGCAAAAATGTGCTTTCTCCACTTCCTTTTGATAATTGGAGCTTCTTTCTGCTTTTAAGCTACTTTTCGGCTGTTTTTCTTTTTGTGTGCTAGTTTTAGTTTTTTCCAAATAATTTGCACTTTTTGAGCTCATTTCTGCTTCTTGCAGCGTAACTGGACGAACATGATGTTTTATCTTTTCAGCTACGTTTTAGAATGTTTTAGTTGATTTCAGATAAATTCAAGTTCACTTCTGCCACTTTCAGCATAATTAACTTCTTTCTACTAATTTCAGCTTTTTATGCTACGTTCAGCTCATTTCTACTAGTTTCAGTTATTTCAGCTACTATTTGTCTGTTTTATGCTATTTTTAGATTTTTCAGCTAATTCCACTTTAATTTAGCTCATTTCAGCTCTTTCCGCTTCCTGCTGGTAGTTTAAGCTTTTTTCTGCCTTTTCAGAAACTTTTCATCTATTTTTTGTTGCTAATTTCAGCTTTTTTTTTTTTTTTTTTAGCTAATTTCATTATTTCTGTGCTCATTTCTGCTGAGTTAAACCCAATTCAGCAAAAATATGTTCTTTCTGCTTTCTTCTGCTAATTTAGGCTTGTTCTTTTCAGCTAAAACTCAGGATGTATTTTAGCTGAATTTCAGCTGTTTTTCAGCAACTTCTTCTTGAATAAACATTCACACTGCATTTTCACAGGAAATGTATTTTCTCTAGTTATAGTTTTAGTTTTCTTTTGCAGTGAGAGACCGTTTCATCTTTAGCTGTAACTTCCTTCCACCAGCTCAGATTTTCTGGATTATTCTGACGTTTTCTCGTGAATTGTGTTGCAGCTGGATGAGTCAGTCAGATTAAATCAGCTCAACTCGTTCCGGTGCTGGCGGTGCTGATCCTCTCGGACGGGCCGCTGCTGATTTGAAAGCAGCTTTGATTGTTCCAGGATAAACACCTGACCTGTTTGTCCAGAGTGGCCTTGACGAGCAGCGGTTTGTCTGACATGACAAAGTCCTTGGTGACTTCAAGAGAAGGTGGCGGGCCCTGAGTCTCTGGAGCGTACTGGACCTTCCTGATCACCAGCTTCACTGTGCTCCTGTTGGACCAGCAGACGAGAAGTTACAGACGGGGTTAGACCTGGTTCTGTGTTGTTAGCACAGCAGGACAGTGGAGACTCACCGTTTGTGCACTTTTGCATCCTGGCTCTCAGCACTGAACGCCTTGATCTCAAACTCCACGGCACATTGCTGCAGAAGAAGAAGTAGAAGAGACGTGTCCTACAGATGGAAACGCTTCACTCTGAAGACAGAATGTGTTGACTGAAGCAACGCTGCAGCTCATCAAGTTTTTAAAAGAGCGTTTGGGGAGTCTGAGTCCAAGTGTCTTCAGTCCTGCGACCTTCAGCTCTGTCAGTGAGGTGGGAAATCTTCAGAAGAACATGAGCTGGAAGAGGCAAAATCTAGTTTCCCTCAGAGAACATCAAGGCTCAGAATCAGAGATGATCATCTGCATCAAATGGAGCCAGCTGGCCCAGGTCACCTCCGGGGGGTGGGACACCTTTAACTGGGAGGAGAGCCAGAGCTCACTGAAGGGACTGTTCCACCTGGTCTGGGAACACATTGTAGGAGCTGGAGAGTGTTGCTGATGAGGATAGTCTTTAAAATTCTTCTGTTGACCTTCAAATGCCTAAATGACCTTGCACCCCTTCACCTCTCTGAGCTTCTGGAACCTTACGTTCCCTCTCAGGCCCTGAGATCATCTGATCAGCTGCTTTTAGATGTTCCAAAAACAAGAAGCTCAGAGGAGATCGGGCTTTTTCAGTCATGGGCCTCAAACTCTGGAACAACCTGCCCCCCAACATCAGGCAGACCACCTCCCTTCAACCTGCCCCCCCAACATCAGGCAGACCACCTC
>NC_056506.1:50562708-50567863 GCF_014905685.2 Nematolebias whitei | reverse complement strand
CTGCTACAGAGTGTCCTAAATGTGACCTTTGTGGGAAAACTTTTAAAGATAAATATACTTTAACGTGTCATCTACGAATTCACTCAGGAGAAAAACTATATTCTTGTGGAACATGTGGTAAAAGTTTTATTCAGCATCAAACTTTAACTGTTCACATGAGAACCCACACAGGTGAGAAGCCGTTTACCTGTCGAACATGTGGCAAAGGTTTTACTGATCATAGTAATTTGATTGTCCACATGAGATCCCACACAAGTGAGAAGCTGTTTCCTTGTGGAACATGTGGTAAAAGTTTTCATAATCATAGTAGTTTGATTGTCCACATAAGAACCCACACAGGTGAGAAGCCCTTTTCTTGCCAAACATGTGGTAAATGTTTTGCTATACATAAAACTTTAACTGTTCACATGAGAACACACACAGGTGAGAAGCCGTATACCTGTGGAACATGTGGTAAAGGTTTTAACAATCATAGTAATTTGATTGTCCACATGAGAACCCACACAGGTGAGAAGCCGTTTTCTTGTCAAACATGTGGTAAATGTTTTACCAAGCGTCAACTTTTAACTGTTCACATGAGAACCCACACAGGTGAGAAGCCGTATACCTGTGGAACATGTGGTAAAGGTTTTACTCAGCGTCACACTTTAACTATTCACATGAGAACCCACACGGGTGAGAAGCCATATACTTGTGGAACATGTGGTAAAGGTTTTACTCAGCATCATACTTTAACTATTCACATGAGAAGAACCCACATTGGTGAGAAACGTTATACCTGTTGAACATGTGGTAACGGTTTCAATCAAAATAGGCTTTTGTTCAAGCACATGAGAACCCACCCATCCATGCCAGAATCCACATTTGTGTTGAACGTATGGAAAAGGTTTAATTCAAAATGGTTCTTTGAACATCCACATGATAACCCACACTGTCAAGAACCATTTTCTTGAAGAACATCTGATAAATCCAAAAAAGTTCAATCTGGTCCTCTGGACATTCAAAAAAACAAGAAAACAAGCAAAAAAAAAAAAAAAAGCAAAAAAATGTATAAACGTTTCATCTCTCATCCTGAGGACTTCCTCAGTCTGAGTTGCTGTATTCAGCTCAGTCTCTTAAATAGCACCTTCTCAGAGTGGATCAACCAGTTTGCTGCTGACAACCAAAACCAGCTGATCACATGCTCAAGAAGGACCATCAGCCTAACAATGGATCATTAGCACCTGATGGCTGTTTACTGTTCACAGAGGGCTGAGTGATACTAGCAATCACAGCATTGTAAGAGTGGTCCTTCTTGAGCATGTGATCAGCTGGTTCTGGTTGTCAGCAGCAAAACTGGTTGATCCACTCTGAGAAGGTGCTATTTAAGAGACTGAGCTGAATACAGCTCCTCAGACTGAGGAAGTCTCTCGGATGAGAGACGAAACGTTTCTACATTTTTTTTGTTTGTTTTGTTTTTTGTTTGTTTTTTTTTTCTTGTTTTTTGAATGTCCAGAGGACCAGATTGAACTTTTTTGGATTTTTCAACCTGGATTACTGAGCATGCATCAGAACATCTGATAAATGTTTCAAAGTAAACTGTTAAACGTTCACAGGAACACCGACCTGATTCAGAACCTGTAGCTGTGGGGAAGTCTCGTTGATACACGTCAGTTTGAACTAGATCAACCCATGGATGTTTGAAATACTCCTGACGAAGAGTCTGATCAGACCCCACCCCCCAAACCTGCCAACCTTTAGAGGATTCAGAACCAGATTAAATTTAGTAGAAAAGATCAGACTAATGCTGGATTAAAGTTTAGAGATTTGAGACATTGATCTTTTTTATGTATTTTCTAAAATGTGTTTATTGTATCAGCTGAACAAAATGTTGATTTAGTTTGAATATTTTATAAGAATAAATGATCAGTTTTGTCCATCCATTAACTTTACCGATTTTTTTCCTTTTCGGGTCGTGAGGGGTCACTGATGCCCATATCCAGCTATCACTGTGCAAGAGGTGGGGGACAACTTGGACAGTTCTCAGTCCATCACAGGGACGCATAGAGACAAACAACCATTCACTCTTTCACCGAGGGACAATTTAGAGTTGCCAATCAGCCTAACATGCATGTTTTAGGTCTGTGGGAGGAAACTGGAGGACCTGGAGAAAATCCACGCAGCACAGAGAGAACATGCAAACTCCACTCAGAAAGGCCCTTGGCCAGGATTTGAACTGGTGACCTGCCTGCTGAGAGGCAACAACTATCAGCTGAGCCACCGTGCTGCCCCAATAAATTGTTATATTAAAAATAAAATGCTTATGGGAGGCACGAGATGGAGGGATGTTAGGTTTTTTTTTAGGTCGGGCTTCCGCCATTACAGCCTAAAACCTTTTTTTTTATTTAATGAGTATTGATAACTGTCATGTAGTGTTTTACTTTTAATATATATATTTAACACACACACACACACTATATATATATATATATATATATATATATATATATAATTACCACCTAACGACTACCCTTAGGGAGGGTACTCTGTTGGAAGCTCCAAGTTTGTTGTTGTTGTTGCTCCATTATTGTGTGATTGGCTTGGCAGAGCTGAATTATGACATCAAAATTGAAGAAATATAAGACTATGGGTTCTGTGGCCGCTCCTCTCATTCCACAACTCTCTCCCAGATCTGCACTGTGTGACTCATCAACTTAATTCCCCTGTAGTTGCTACAACTCTGTACATCACCTTGTTCTTAAAAATGGCCACCAGCACACCTCTCCATTCTTCAGGCATTTTCTCAACCTCAAATATGCCATTGAATATTTGAGTCAAAACCTCACTGCCATCTCTCCAAGACATTTCCAAACCTCCACTGGTCATCAGGTCCTACTGCCGTCCTCTTCTTCATTATTTTCAGAGCTTTCCGGACTTCACCCTCACTAATCTTTCCCACTTCCTGGTCCACAGTTTCTATGACCTCTACTCTTCTTTCTCTTTCATTCTCTTCATCCATTAGCTCCTCAAAGTACTTCTTCCATCTTCCCATCACACTCTCCTCACTTGTTAGAACGTTACCATTACTATCTTTAATAAGCCTAACCTGCTGCACATCCTTTCCAGCCTGATCCCTCTGTCTCTCCAATCGGTACAAGCCCTTCTTGCCATCTTTAGTGTCCAGTCTCCCATACAAATCATCGTACGCCCTCTGCTTTGTCTTAGCTACCTCCCTCTTTGCTCTACGTCCCATCTCCTTATATTCTATATATATTATAGCCTCGAGGACTCTCTTGTAAATGAGTCCTCGAGGCTCAATGGGATTTACCTGTATAAATAAAGGTTGATTGATTTGAACATCTTCCTGCACTTCACTATTCCACCACCAGGTTTCCTTATCATCCATTCTCTGTCCAGATGACACACCAAGTACCTTCCTACCTGTCTCTCTAATTACTGTTGCTGTAGTAGTCCAGTCATCTGGAAGCTCTTTCTTACCACCCAGAGCCTTTAACAGCTCCTCTCTGAATTTCTCACAACATTCTTCCTTCTTCATCTTCCACCATTTGGTCTTCTTCTCTGATTTGACTCTTCTTCTCTTCTTCACAACAACAGTCATTCTACACACAACCATCCGATGCTGTCTGGCCACGCTCTCCCCTGCCACAGCCGTACAGTCTCCAATCTCCCTCAGGTTTCCTCTTCCACACAGAATGTAGTCGACCTGCATACTCCTCCCTCCACTCTTATAGGTCACTCACTATGTTCCTCCCTCCTTTGGAAATAGGTGTTGACTACAGCCATTTCCATTCTCTTGGTGAAATCCACCACCATCTGTCCTTCCTGGTTTCTGTCCTTGACACCAAACCTACCCATCACTTCCTCATCCTCTGTTTCCTTCACCAACATGTCCATTCAGGTCTGCTCCCATCACCACTCTCTCCTCCCTGAGAATACTCTCTATCACTTCATCCAGATCGTTCCAAAATGTATCTTTCTCCTCCACATCACATGCAATCTGTGGAGCATAACCACTGACAACATTTAGCATCAGACCTTCTACTTCGACCTTCAGACACAACACCCTATCTGACACTCTTTTCACCTCTACTACATTCTTTGGCAACTCTTCCTTCAGGACCGCCCCTACTCCATTTCTCTTTCTATCCACACCATGGTAAAACAGTTTGAACCCTGCTCCAATGCTGCGATCCTTGCTGCCCTTTCACTTGGTCTCTTGCACACATAAAACATCTACCTTCCTTCTCTGCATCATGTCAGCCAGCTCTCTACCTTTGCCTGTCATTTTCCCCACAATTAGAGTTGCAACGCTCAGTCCTACATTCTTGACTTTCCTCTTCTTCCTCTGTCTCCTGACACGTTTCCCTCCTCGTGATCTTCCACTAACAGTAGCACAATTTCCACCAGCACCCTGTTTGTCAACAGCACCAGTGGCGGTCCTTGTTCACACGAGCCTTAACCGATCCAGTATGGTTTCACTTTGATGAACTCACATTACAGTTTTGGCAAAGTGTTTTACGTTGGATGCCCTTCCTGACACAACCCTCACCATTTACCTGGACTTGGGACCAGAACCAGAGATACACTGGCTTGTGCGCTCTAGTGACTGGTTTCTGATGGACCAACACATTGAGCCCAATATTAACTGTTTAATGAATGTCTCAGTAAATCTAGACAAAACATTAAAAACACTAGATGAGGACCTAGATAAAATAAAAAAGATATGGTTGGTACAATGATAAACAACTTAAAAAGACTGTCAAAGACTTTTTTCCCCCTTGTCCTGTCCGGCACTGTGACTCTCAGAATTATTGTCTGAGTGTCAAAGTGATGCCCAACAGATTTACTTTCACAAGCAGAGCATAATGGCTGGCCTTAATGCTCCACTTGATATATAAATTAAATTTTATTAGAATTTGCTTTGGGCTTGTTTCAGATGTAATGGACATGGGGATGAAAAACAAAGAAGAAAAAGCAGAAAAGTGGGAGAAGGGTTAAAAGGTAAAGAAGGAGATAGGAATAGAGGAGAGAGATATATAAAGAGAACATAAATCAACAGCATTGAAGTCTGACTCAAGACCTGCAGAAAGAAAAAAAAAGACAAAACCGAGAAACCACAACAAGCAACATATATAATGATACTAATAACATCATT
>NC_056506.1:50540362-50562608 GCF_014905685.2 Nematolebias whitei | reverse complement strand
TGATGCAGAGTTCCTCCTGTTCCTCTTTAATCTGTGGAGGTTCTGGTTCCTCCCGTTTCCCTTTAATCTGTGGAGGTTCTGGTTCCCCCTGGTCCTCTTGGACGTGTGGAGGTTCATATTCCTCTTGTTCCTCTTTAATCTGTAGAGGTTCCGTTTCCTCCTGGTCCTCATGAACTTGTGGAATTTCTGGTTCTCCCAAGTTCTCTTGAAGCTGAGAAGATTCTGGTTCCCCCTGGTCCTCGTGAATCTGTGGAGGTTCTGGTTCCTCCTCTTCTTTATGGACTTCTTGCTGTTGGAGGTCTGGGAGGACGAACAACAACAGGGAAATGTTACTAGTTCGATGATTAAAAACATTTCTAAACAACAATCTAGTTTGAAAATAAAAAGATTCTCCAGAACCTGAAACTCTGGCAGTACTGCAGTGGTCAGTTTAATTTCTGCTCCTGTTCTGATTTTTGTGACTAAAGTCAATAATGTGTCATATGTCCAGTTAACCACTGTTTTTGTCTGTCCAAACAGGTCTCACTTGTAAATGAGTCTTCAAGGCTCAATGTGATTTATCTGTTTAAATAAAGGTTGAATGAAATGTCAGAGTGAGCATCTGTCCATTAGCATCTTCTAACTGCCTGTGGTTTTGATACAAGATTCCCAAGAATGTTGGGGGCGCAGCACGATGGAAGATTGGCGATAGTGTCTCATCGACTGCAGTGAATTTTAATGTCTGAACACGTAAAACGTGGCGGCTTAGATAAAGCTAGACGAAATGTTGCCGTCTCATTTGTACTGCAGATGTTTAAAGCTACTCATTGCAAACTATGAAACTAAACGTTATCGTGAACGATAGAAAAAGGTGTTTAAGGTGGTGGGGGTTAGTCCAGTAGTTTTCAAGATATACTGATATTGTAGAGGGACCCCATACCTCACATTGAGAACCATTACTATTTGTGCTTGAAACAATTACAAGATGACATTTATTCAGTCTACTCATCTTTTAAACATTCATGTTTCAGATTTCTACTTCGCAGGCTGAATAATAATGTAGTACAGATGTTATTGTGTAAATCGTTAAACCCAATATGAACTCAATAACCCAAGGCCTTCTTATGAACCTGAGATTTATTTTTTTTTCCAAAGAGACTTTTTATATGCGCCTAACCTTGGAGCTTTTGAAACATCCGAACCGATAGTTAACATCTTTCTTTATCTAAAAGGAATACTCCCAGACTTTTGTTCTCATGAAGTTAGTGCTTTGTTCATTTGACCTTCCTTCATCAGGAGATGAATGGGTCAACAGCAACTCTTCTCCGTTAAAAACATTACAAGTTATTTGAATATTGATTCAAAGATTTCATAATTATGAATGTTTGTTCATCCATCCATCCATCCATTATATTCCGCTTATTCCAAAGTCAGGTCTCGGGGGCAGCAGCTTGAGCAGGAAGGTCCAGAAACCCTTTTTCACAGTCACCTCTTCCAGCTCTTCTGGGAGGACTACAGGCCAACCGAGACATAGTCTCTCCAGTGTGTCATGGGTCTTCACCAAGGTCTCCTCCCAGATGTCCGTACCACCTCAACTGGCTCCTCTTGACATGGAGGTGTAGCGGTTCTACTCCGAGTCTCTCCCGGATAACTGAATTTCTCACCCTATCTCTAAGGGAGTGTCCAGCTAGCTACCCTGCAGAGAAAACTCATTTCAACCATCTGTATCCACAATCTCATTCTTTCAGTCACTGCCCAGATATCATGACCATAGATGAGGGTAGGAACGTAGTCTGACCTGTAAACAGAGAGCTTTGCCTTGCAGCTCAGCTCTTTCTTTACCACAATGTACCGGTACAGAGTCTGCAATACTGCAGATGCTGCACCAATCTGTCTGTCAATCTCATGCTCCAATCTTCCCTCACTCACGAACAAAACCCCAAGATACTTTAACTCCTCCACTTGAGGCAGAACCTCACCTTCGACATGAAGAGAACAGTCCACCCTTTTTCAGTGGAGAACTGTGGCCTCAGATTTGGAGGTGCTGATTCTCATCCCAGCCGCTTCACACTTGGCTGCGAACTGCTACAATGAGAGCTGAAAATCACGGCATGATGTTGCCAACAGGACCACATCAAATGCAAAGATCAGGGATGGAATCCTGAGGGCAGTGAACTGGAAATTCTCTACCGACTGGCTGCACTGAGAAATTCTGTCCATAAAAGTTATGAATAGAATCTGTGACAACGGGCAGCCCTGGCGGAGTTCAACTCCCACCCTGAAGGGGTCTGACTTACTGCTGGCAATGTAAACCAAACTCTTGCACAACTTGTATAGGAAATGAACAGGCCGTTGCAATGGGCCCTCAATCCCATACTCATGGAGTACCCCACACAGTATACCACAAGGAACACAGTCAAATGCCTTCTCAAAATCCACAAAACACAGGTAGATTGGATGGGCCAACTCCCATGACCCCTCGAGGACCCTAGTCAGGGTAACGAGCTGATCCAGTGTTCCTTAAGTGCCTTAAGGAAATCAAGGTGAATCTCATCCACTCTTGGAGCCCTGCCGCCTTTGCGCTTTTTAACTACCTTGGCGACCTCAGCCACAGTTATGGACGGATCAACCCCAAAGACCCCCGACTTTGCTTCCTCCATAGAAGAAGTACCGGTGGGATTGAGAAGGTCCGCGAAGTATTCCTTCCACCTCCTGACGAGATCACTGGTTGAGGTCATCAGCACCCCAACTTCACTGAATACAGTGTTGGTAAAGGCTGTTTTCCCCTCCTCAGCCGCCTGATGGTTTGCCAGAATCACCTCGGAGCCGACAGAGTCTCTATCCAATGTCTCACCGAACTCTTCCCACATCCTAGCTTTTGCTTCAGCAACAGCCAAGGCTGCAGACGGCATGGCCCACAAGCACTCCTCAACTGTCTCCAGAGTAACACCAGCCAAAAAGGACCAAGATAGGACTCCTTCTTCAGCTTGACAGCCTCCCTAACCCGGGGTGTCCACCACTGAGTTTGTGGATGGTCACCGCAAGAAACACAGACAACCTTGCGGCTACAGCTCAAGGCAGCTACCTCAACAAGCGAGGTGTGGAACATGGCTCACTCGGACTTAATGTCCCGCACCTCAGCTGGGATGTGGTTAAAGCTCTCCTGGAGGAGTGAGTTGAAGATTTCTCTGACGGGTTCTTCTGCCAGGCGTTCCCAGCAAACCCCTCACTACACGTTCGGGTCTACCGGGTCTGTCCAGCAACTTCTCCTGCCTTCTGATCCAACTCACTACCAGGTGGTGATCAGTTGACAGCTCAGCTCTTCCCTTCACCTGAGTGTCCAAAACAAACGGCTGCAAATCAGATGACACGAATATGAAGTCTATCATCCATCTACAACCTAGGGCGTCCTGGTGCCAAATGCACTTATGGACAACCTTATGTTCGAACATGGTGTTTGCAATGGACAAACTATGACTAGCACAAAAGTCTAACAGAGCACCGCTCGGGTTCAGATCAGAGAGGCCGTTCCTCCCAATCATACCCCTCCAGGTCAGACTTTCATTACCCACATGGGCACTGAATTCCCCCAGCAGAATAAAGAAGTCCCCAGGTGGCGCACCTTCCAGCACCCCTACCAAGGATTCCAAGAAAAAGGCACAACGAACAGTCACCATCCCCCCACCCGAAGGCAAAAGGAAGCCACCTTCCCATCTACCGGGGAAAACTCCAACACACAGGAACCAGGTCGGGGGGCTACAAATAGACCCACACCAGCTCGATGCCTCTCACTATGGACAACTCCAGAGTGGAATAAAGTCTAACCCCTCTCAAAGAGTTCGGTTCCAAAGCCCATGCAGTCCATCAAGGTGAGCCCAACTATATCTAGTCGGTACTGCTCAATCTCGCGCACAAGCTCAGGTTCCTTCCCCACCAGAGAGGTCACGTTCCATGTCCCAAGAGCCAGAATTGGTAAGCCAGGGTCAGAGCGCCAAGGTCCCCGCCTTTGGCCACTGCCCATGGCATCATGCACCTGGCTTTTATGGCACTTCCTGCAGTTGGTGGGTCCACAAGAAGGCAAACCCATGCTGTTCCTTTAGGCTGAGCCTGACCTGGCCCCATGGGTAGAGGCTCGATCACCAGGTGCTTGCAAATGAGCCCCACCCCCAGGCCTGGCTCCAGGGTGGGGCCCCGGTAACCCACGTCTGGGCAAGGGACACAGAGTTCCTTGTTTTATCCTGTTCATAAAAATCTTCTGAATCGCTCTTTGTCTGGCTTGTCACCTAAGATCAATCTGCCTTGGGAGACTCTACAGGGGGCAATTATAATTGTCCCCGACAGCAAAGCTCCTAGGATCATTCAGGCGCACAAACTCTTCCACCACAATAAGGTGGCAATTCAAGGAGGAGTGAATGTTGAATGTTTATTCATAAGAAATATAAAATTTAAGTAAATTTTAATATAATTTTGTCTTATTAAACTTTTAAGGCAGAGAACAAGGAGTTTTGATTAAATTAAGGTGTCGCTTTCTGTTTCTGTTTCAGAACTTCCCTAAAACCTCCTTAAAAGCTAATTCTGACCTGATTGAATTAGAAGTTAACAACAACACCCATTTTCTTGTGGTTGAACCAAACATTCAGTCTGTTTTAACACAAAGACTTGAGTTTCACTTGGGTAGTTTGGGAGAAGCACCTTCTGCAGACATCTCAAAAGAAAAGAGAGACAGAAGAAATTTGGAGTTTAAAATTTAGAATTTTATTTTAAACTTTCAAGTTTGGTTAAAGTTTTCAAGCTAAGTTTCAACCAAGATGGCTGCTAAGTTTTGACAGTAGCCGATGAGTTCCAGAACCGCAGCAAACCAGCAGAACTTCTACACCAGGTTCAAACCTGCCGCACGACTAGCTGACAAGAACCAGAACCCAGATGGTGTTCATTACAGCCAACCACTTCTCCTGCGTGGAAGAACGTGAGACACCCAAATCTGCAAAAACAGAGTTAGTTTGGATCAAGACTTCAAGGCAGGCGGTTTCAGACGACTAGCAGGGCCGACTTGGAGAGCGAGCTTGAAAGGGCTCTCTTATAACCTATGGAAGTGACTCCTGGATAGGGGTTGAACGAGTATATAATTTTTAAACTCGACATTAACATAATAAAACCAGCGTAGAACTCGAGTATTTGATGACGTCATAGATCTCAAGATACAAAAATAAATAAATCCGCAAAAAAAGGTAATTATTTACAACAAAAAAAAGACCAACATTGGGAGCGTATATTATGCTCCTACCATTTATCATACTACAAATAAGTCACAGGAAAAACTAAACTGTTAGTTATTATTATTAAACTGCAAACGTGAAGAAACATGCAGCACGTCAAAAACGAAACTTAACAGTGGGGTGGGGTTTCGACCACCCCGCACCACCACCGGCTGTGGTGCGCATTAAGTTTAGTTTTAGAGATTAATATGTTTATAGATTTTTTTTATAGGTTTAGAGATTAATATTTTTTGCTTTTTGTTTGCGAAACAGGTCGGAGGAAGCTGTTTCTGGTTTGGTGGATTGGACCCGGTGTTACACCATACTCTGTGACCTGCAACAGTGCAACACCGCCCCCTACTGTCATACGGTGGTCACATAATATGACGTCACTACGGATACTCAATGTTACATTTTTAACCTCGATAGAGGTCCTAGCAATCGATGTGTAGATTACTCAAGTACTCTGTTAATGCCCTACTCCTGGACACCCTCAACTTCATGATGTCACGATTCCAATTTGAAAGAATCAGGTTAGTACCTGTTCTTAGCAGCTGAGAGAGGGTCTCTCCTCCTGCCAGTAGGATTGAAGCTTCCTCACTGCTCGTTTGGTGGTTTTTGGGTGACATCAAAATCATCATCAGACAGAACATAATTCACTTTAAAAATGTCTTTTACAGACCACATATCTGCCTTTAAGTTTCATTAATTTTAAGAATCAATTAGACCTCTGATTCAAAGTAATTTGATATTTGGTACCTTTTGTCATGCATATACATAGTTATCATAGATAAATAATTTTATAGTAAAATATATAAAAATCATAACTGAATCTGTGATTATTTAGTGTGGTGGATGAGCGTAGTTTTGGATCACGTGGTGTCGTAATGATTTTAAGATCACCTGTTTGCTCACCTGGTGAGTTTGTTAGTGAGTGGGTGATGGGGGGAGTCTACATTTTTACTGACCACTTTGTGCTTTAAGTTTTGAATTTTTGCCTTTGATCACTGCTGGAACCTGTAGATCCGTTTTGTATGCTGCTCTGGGATATAGTGTCTATGATTCACAGATGTTTCGCCTGGGAATGTGGAGAACTTGACGCCAATAAAGGAATCTTAACTGCAGCTTGGATTTATGTCTTAAACAGAGGGCTCGTCAACAATAATTTCTCCTACTCAGCTGCTCGGCGACTCAGTTTGTTTGACAGTCGCCAATATTTAGCCTTTCTCAGAATCAGAATAAGTTTTATTATAATTGCACCCAAGTACAGCAAGATTATATTCTGTACAGTCGTCCGAAAGATGGGCGGAGTGCATGTGGCTGCGGCACCTAGGAGCGTGGCCACTTATTCATTAGATAGAAATGGGGAAAGAACATGAGGATAGAATAGTGGTATTAAAAGTGGTGGGGGAGTGGTGGCGCAGAGGTTAGAGAAGGTGGGCCTGTGATCGGAAGATCTCCGGTTCAAGCCCCGGTACAGACAACATCAAAAATGTGGGTGGGGTAGGTGAAACATCCATACCTGCCCCCACCCTCATTCGCCCCACCCTGGGACCATGAGCAAGGCCAGTAACCCCCATTTGCTCCCTAAACTGGTCTCTCTTGAAAATAAGTTATCGTGGCTCAATGAGACTACCTGGATAAATAAAGGGTAAATGAAAGAAAAAAAGATCTCTTCACACCTCGTCAGTATACGATTTAAGACATCAAAAAACTATCAGCAAGCACGTTTATAGACACATTACATATGCATTTGACGACAAGACGGTGAGATTTGTCCAAGTAGCACTTCCAGATAGCACCATAATCCTATTAAGATGTTGATGTCAGTCAGTACGGCTACAATATGCAATTCTGAAATATGTATCTGCACTCAATGTAAACAAAGCACTTGGCTGATTAGACCATAAAAGTTGAGGAAGCTTGAGTTACATTACTCAGTGTTTCCCCTAATTAACTTGTCATGGCGGGGTGCTCATCTCATCCATGATTTTTGTTGACGGGGGGATGGACACATGTCTGAGTGCAGCAGTTTTTGAGTGGGGGCGGGGGGCATTCAACTTGAGGGAAGAGGCAACGTTAGTGCTGCCTTTAGCGTTTTAGCTAGAAAGCCTGTATTTTGTGCTGCTAGCTTAGTGCTATATCAGTGCCGAGTGGGTGGGTGTGGGGTCAAGTTCGGTTTGGTAGGTGGGGTGCTCAGTTCTGTTGACGGGGTGGGGCACCCCGCTTGTATAATGGTAGGGGAAACACTGCATTACTGATGTACATTAGTCTGTGTGGCTAAACAAATATGGCTGAATCAGACAATCATAGAATCCCTGAAAATATGCTTAGGTGGAAATTTAAAAGTGAAATTGATGCTAAACTCCAGATATGCATAATATTTTTAAAAAAAAATTATGATGTTATATAATATTGTTTAAGATTGTGATGGAAATACAAATACCAATAAACCCACATTTTGCTCACGTTCTCTTTTGACATCAAGGCAGGCAAACTTTGCTGTTACTAAAAGTTTGTTAGATGCCTAGAAATTCAGTAGCATTAGAAATACTAATGTTGCCTTCCCTATCCTTGTTAGGATATCCTTGTTGGTACCTCCAAGATTGTTCACAATACTTCCAGGACATGTAAACTCATTTATATCCTCCAATCGTTAGACCTTCAATATCGAGAGGTACGTTGTACCAAGACAACACAGTGCCAGGAGGGTGATCAGTCTTACATCGGGGAAACTAAACAGCCACTGGCCAAAAGGATGGACCAGCACAGAAGATCAACATCATCAGGCCAGGACTCTGCGGTCTACACTCATCACCAGGTCAGAGGTCACTCTTTCAGGGATGAAGATGTTCCCATCCTTGATAGAGAAGAACAGTGGTTTGAGAGGAGTAAAGGAGGCCATCTTTGTGAAGAGAACCCGTTCATCACTAAACAGGGGTGGAGCCTCCGTGTTCAACTGTCCCCTCTTACAATGCTGTGATTGCTAGTATCACTCGGCCCCTTGTGAATAGCAAGTGACCATCAGAGGGCTACTGACCAATTGTTAGGACTCTGACGATCCATTGTTATGTGATTGTGATGATCCTCCTTTTACATGTGAATAACTAGTTTTGACTGTCAACATCAAACTGGTTGATCCACTATGATAAGGTGCTATTTACAAGATTGAGTTTGCTGCAGGGTCTCAGACTGAATAAAGCCCCAAGTATAGTCCCACGTACGTCCATCTGCATGTACGCACGTACATACGCAGAGGGATGAGACTTCATACTCGAGCGTACACCCTGAGCAGCTGCAGAGCAGCTCCGCAGACAAGGGGCGTTTACCTTCTGGACAAATTGAGGTCGCCGATTGGTCATTTGCTGACACACCTACTAGATTGATTGACAGGTCGAGAAAAAAAGGACAGAGAGCTGGCAGCCCCAGCGGTGTTCTGTGTTTATGTTGTTAATTAAAAAATCTAAAAATTTCAACAACAAAAAAAAAAAACGGGGAGAGTTGGCCCTGCAACCCACACATCAGAAGACAAAACATTTCAACAAATGTTGGGGATTCCCCTGAAAAGCTCCACTCTGAGACCTGGATTCAGAAACCTTCGGTTCCAGAGAACGAGGGCTGTTGTCGTGTAAATGAACAGCCGAACCGCATCAGAAAGGCTGCGGTTTCACTCAACCTGGGCCTTAACCTGGTTAGATTTATCTACCTGGATTATTGAGCATGCATCACGATTCCCTTCATCTTGTAGTTTTTCAACATTTTTCTTGCCTTTCGGCTACTGTTCAGCTGTTTTCCCTGATAGTTTTAGCCCTTTTCTGCTAATTTAAGATTTAATGTTATCTTCAAATTTTCTGTTTAGTTCAGCAAACATGCTCTTTAAGCCTCTGTCTGCTCGTTTCAGCATCTTGTTCAGTTTTTCATCCTCTGTTCTTATTTTACCTGTTATTGGCGGCTATTAGCTTCTTTCTGCTAATTAGAACATTTTGGTTTCTATGTTCTCATCTAACTTTGAGTTTTTTGTGATCTGTTTAGGTTCTTTCAGCTTCACCTCATTCATTTTTTTAATAACTTATGCTAAAGGTTTGTGTGGTAGTAGCTGAGTGCTCCTGGACACAAACTGAAGGCTCGTTAAACACAGAAAGGTCACAGCTGGACACCTTGTAGGTCAACCATGCTGTGTTGATTTAATGAGTACATTTAACAGGCTTAAACTGGATTTCACAGTTTCACTACTTTTAGCTCTTGGACGGCGCAAGATGGCGGATCTAACAGACGTCTTCTTCTGAGCTCGCCCCCTGCTGCCCCGGAATTCAAGTGTAATACAAACATCAACTACAAGTTAGACAAACGGAAAGTGTATATCTTCAAGAGAGTCTGCACACTTCATGTGAAAAATCTGCACATACTCCAAACACTCGAACTAAGACATGGCAAGTGGGAAAGCTAATGCTAAGCTAACCTTAACCCAAGCTAGTGTGGCTGAACATGACTATACTCTGATGGAAACTTCTAACCCCTCCGGTAAGAGGAAAAATTCACCTGTTACTCCAACTAAATCATCGACTCCACCTAATAAGATTAAAACAACCGAGGTCCAGTCAAATGAGACCCTCGTTGAAGCAATTGTAAATTTAACTGTAGAAATTGATACTTTTGGGGAGCAGTTGACCAAAACTTCCACAATGCTAGCTAGCATTGCTAAACTGGTGGAAATGAATGCAGCGGATATCAAGGAGTGCAAAGCTAAAGTAAAAGAGTTTGAAAAAATAATACCCCAACTCACCAAAGAAAATAAAGAACTAAATGAAAAACTAACAGAGCTTCAGAGACACAAGAGACGCTGGAATCTCTAAATACATGATCTAAAAGAAAAAGATAATGAGAAGATCCGTGAGGAAATCGTCTGCATCCCATCAGAAATTGCACCACAATGAGCTTCAACTATGGATACAGTTGTTGACAACGTTCACCGACTTGGAAAACGAGAGGTGGGAAAAAACCACCAGGTCATCCTCCAGTTTGTCATGAGGCTTCACCGTGATGACATCTGGAAACTCACAAAAAACTCCAAGTTCTGCAAACAAGCTGGGATCTGCTTCTGCAAAGCTGACAGAGAGGCTCGAGCTGCAGAGTGACCAAAGATGGAGGAAGCACGAGCTGCGGGGAAGACCAACTACCATGAAGGTCCATTCAGCTACATCTATGGTAAAAGAGTCATCATGGACATCTGAGGAACCCACTCAACATTCTATTGACATACACCAAATATAGTTATTGTTGAGTTCCATAATCAAAGTGATAAAACTGGAAATGAGAAAAGGAAAAGATAACATGTTAAAATAATTCTTACAGCTGGAAGACCAATTAACACTAATTAGGTCAATTGAATTCAAAAAGCATTCAATACAAAAACAACTGGACTTTATTTGTAACAGGTTTTTAGGTGTGAACTGCCAATCTACATATATGTGTGTGTGTCTTATGTGTGTGTGTGTCTTATGTGTGTGTGTGTCTTACCTCACTCAGCCTTATAACCTGTATCTCTCACTCTCTGGTCTTTGAATTGAGAAAGCTCCTCGGATGAGGAGCGAAACGTCTTCTGTTACAAATAAAGTCCAGTTGTTTTTGTATTGAACGCTTTTTGAATTCATCATGTCCTGGATGACTGAGAATCTTCACCAGCATATAGGTCAATTGACAACATGATTGGGTATAAAAAGAGCTTCTCAGAGTGTCAGTGTCTCTCAGAAGCCAAGATGGTAAGAGGATCACCAATTCCACCATTGTTGCACAGAAAGATAGTGCAGCAATACCAGAATGGTGTTACCCAGCGTAAAATAGCAAAGACTTTTAAGTTATCATCATCAACCGTGCATAACATCATCAAAAGATTCAGAGAATCTGGAACAATCGCTGTGCGTAAGGGTCAAGACTGTAAAACTCTACTGGATGCTCGTGATCTCCGGGCCCTTAAACGTCACTGCACCTCAAACAGGAATGCCACTGTCAAGGAAATAACAGAATGGGCTCAGGAATACTTCCAGAAAGCATTGTCAGTGAACACAATCCACCGTGCCATCTGCCGTTGCCAGCTGAAACTCTACAGTGCAAAGAGGAAGCCATTTCTAAGCAAGCTCCACAAGCTCAGACGTTTGCACTGGGCCAGGGGTCATTTAAAATGGAGTGTGGCAAAATGGAAGACTGTTCTATGGTCAGATGAGTCACGATTTGAAGTTCTTTATGGAACACTGGGACGCCATGTCATCCGGACCAGAGGGGACAAGGATAGCCCAAGTTGTTATCAACGCTCCGTTCAGAAGCCTGCATCACTGATGGTATGGGGTTGCATGAGCGCTTGTGGCATGGGCAGCTTGCATGTCTGGAAAGGCACCATTAATGCAGAGAACTATGTTCAGGTTCTAGAACAACATATGCTCCCATCTAGACGTCATCTCTTTCAGGGAAGACCCTGCATTTTTCAACACGATAATGCCAGACCACATTCTGCAGCAATCACAACATCATGGCTACGTAGGAGAAGGATCCGGGTACTGAAATGTCCAGCCTGCAGTCCAGATCTTTCACCTATAGAGAACATTTGGTGCATCATAAAGAGGAAGGTGCCACAAAGAAGGCCCAAGACGATTGAACAGTTAGAGGCCTGTATTAGACATGAATGGGAGAGCATTCCTATTTCTAAACTGGAGAAACTGGTCTCCTCTGTCCCCAGACGTCTGTTGAGTGTTGGAAGAAGAAGGGGGGATGCCACACAGTGGTAAAAATGGACTTGTCCCAACTTTTTTGGGATTTGTTGACGCCATGAAATTTGGAAAAAACAGATTTTTCCCTTAAAATGAAACATTCTCTCAGTTTAAACTTTTGATCTGTGATTTGTGTTCTATTCTGAATAAAATGTTAGATGTTGGCACCTCCACATCATTGCATTCAGTTTTTATTCACAATTTGTTTAGTGTCCCAACTTTTTTGGAATCCGGTTTGTCTTAGTCACATATTTTTTCAACTATAACTTTTCTGTTGTTTGAGTTAATGCTAGGGGTCTGAGAGACTCTATAAGACACAAAGCAAATATTCTATTCTTAAAAAATGAAAGAGCTCATCTTCTTCATGAGACTCACAGCAACAGACTTCATTAAACAAAGGCGACAATCAAAAATGAATGCTTCTACACTCTTCACTAGATAACATCTACTGTATGTTAACAAAGCCAAAGGAGCCAACATCTGATCAAGAGCAGCATGGACTGAAGAAGGGGAGAGAAGTTCGACATATCCAACATTTTTCAGTCAGCTCATCTGGACAGTTTATTTTTTTGTGCTGAAACATTTCGCCTTCCATCCAGAAGGCTTCATCAGTCAAGGAAACACACAACAAAACTGATTCTTCCCCCAACAGCTTACTCCAAAGTGGAACAAACCAGTTCAACTGGTTTGTTCCACTTTGGAGTAAGCTGTTCTGTCGGCTAGAAGAATGGAGACGGGAACAAAACTCAAAGAAACTGATAATTGAAGACCAGGAATGTACCGATCCTGTTAGAATTTCAACGGTAGTTTTTCAGTTTTATGGCCAACTATACTCCTCTTCTTACTCTCATGCAGATGTTGAAGCTCTTTGAATCAGTCAGAGAACAGATCCCACTGTGGACGAGAGTTTTAAAAATACATGTGATGCAGAAATCCCAATGGAAGAAGTAGAAAAAGTGTTGAATTGTTTAGTCTTAGACAAATCTCCAGGCCCAGATGATCTAACCAGTAACTTTTGTAAACACTTCTGGACTCACTTAAAAGACTTAATATTTAATATGAAAAAAATATATATATATCCACAATACTTATCTGACGTACTACAATGAAACGAGTCGTAACCCAAATTCCCAAACCTAACAAGGTTAGGACCCTAAAATAATTGACAGCCTCCGTCCCATAACTATTAAACAATGATTACAAAATATTAAACAATGATTACAAAATATTAAACAATGATTAAAAATTATTAAACAACGATTACAAATTATTAAACAACGATTACAAAATATTAAACAACGATTATAAAATATTAAATAACGATTACAAAATACTCACCCATATATTCACAAATAGATTAAAATGTGTTATTACGGACATTATTTCAGACACATCTGGATTCATCAAAGGACGCTTGATTCACAACAACATTAAACTTATACTGCATCGTTTTTATGTCTATATTTTTTATTTACTTCATTTTGCTTTGTGTGTTACCTGTTGTTCTGTCTGTACAGCACTTTGGTTGGTCTTGTAGCTGTTTTTATTAAGTCCTCTATAAATAAAGTGGTTTGGTATAAGACTGAGCTGAATACAGCTCATCAGACTGAAGAAGCCTTTCGGATGAAAGATGAAACGTTTCTACGATTTTATTTATTATTTGTTGTTTTTTGAACATCCAGAGGGCCTGACAACTTTTTTAGAATATACAGTTCACACACACATATCTGATGTGTGTGAACTGTATATTGTTCGGTTTTATGCTGTTGATACAGAAAAAAAAACTTCCTGTTTGGCTTAATGTAATTCTGTTTTTTCAAATGTTGTTCATTTACACCTTAGGGCCACCGTACTTAATGGCAACATCTGCTGGATTTAAAAAATTGCAGGCAAATCCAAAAAACAACTGGACTTTATTTGTAACAGAAGACGTTTCGCTCCACAAATAAAGTCCAGTTGTTTTTGCCTTGAACGTTTTTGGATTTCCCATGTCCTGGATGACTGAGAATCTTCACCAGCATGTGTCATTGCAGGCAAGTTCACTAAAGAAGTGGAAACAGACTGAACAAGGTTCATTTACACGTTTTTATTTAGAAACCTCAGCTGCTGTAACATCTTTGGGTCGAGGCGATTGTGTTGTTTACAAACCATTTCTCCTGCTTTTGAGAGCACCTTGCACTGATGAGGACGGCGTGGATAGAAATTTAATTGCAAGTTTGTATAATGTAGAGTAATTTAATATTTGCCTTTTCCAGTATTGTAGTAAATCCTGTGATCTTGGTGTGTTCGCCTCGGAGAAAAACCAGTGTGGAGCATACAGGATCAAAACACAGATCATCTGGTGTTGAAAGCTACTGAATAGTAGAGAGTTTTTAAACGGGACTTGAAAACCGAGAGGGAGGGGGCCTGTCTGACAAGCAGAGGTAACTCATTCCAAAGTCTTGGTCCTGCTACAGAGAAGGCCCTGTCACCTCTGCACTTAAGACGAGTTCCTGGAACTGTGAGGAGCAACTGGTCCGCTGACCTCAGGGAGCGTGGTGGGACATACGGTTGTAGCAGATCACAGAGATGGGGGGGGGGGGAGGGGGGGCGACACTGTTCAGTGATTTGTAGACATACAGGAGTACTTTGAACTGGATTCGAAGGTGAACTGGTAACCAGTGCAGTGAGGCCAAAACTGGTGTAATGTGCTCTCTTTTGCCTGTACTGGTTAAAAATGGGGCTGCTGCATTCTGGACCAGTTGTAGTCGTGCAATGGAGGTCTGACTGATACCAAACAGGAGTGAATTGCAGTAATCAAGCCTAGATGTAATGAATGCATGTATTACTGTCTCCAGGTTCTTTTTGGACAATATGGGCTTCAGTTTAGACAGCCGCCTCAGTTGGAAGAAACATGATTTAACAATCATGTTTACATGATTGTTAAGTTTCAGGGAAGGGTCCATTATCACGCCCAGATTAGTGACTCTTTGTTTTTCTGACAGGGTTAGAGCGGAGAGGTCGATGCAGTGGTTTGTGATCGTGTCGTTGGGAGGGAACAACATGACTTCAGACTTCTTTTCATTGAAACTCAAGAAATTTAAAGCCATCCAGTCCCTGATGTCAGCCAGGCAGTTGAGCAGCGTGCTATTATAAATAGCACCTTCTCAGAGTGGATCAACCAGTTTGTTGTTGACATTCAAAACCAGCTGATCACATGATCAAGAAGGACCATCAGCCTAACAATGGATCATTAGCACCTGATGGCTGTTTACTGTTCACAGAGGGCTGAGTGATACTAGCAATCACAGCATTGTAAGAGGGGGACAGTTGAACCTGGAGGCTCCACAGGATCTGACTTAACTTCTTTAGATTTTTCTACCTGGATTATTGAGCATGCATCAGAATGCACTGTATATTGTTCTGTTTGGTTTTATGCTGTTAATAAAGTAAAAAAAAAAAAATTCCTATTTGGTTTAATGTAATTCGTTTTTTTCAAATGTTGTTCATTCACACCTTGAGATACAGCAACAGTTTCAACACAGTTTCAACACAGTTTCAACGCAGTGTCGACAGTTTGGTCAAAGTGCCACTCACCCGATGAGGCCTCATCTGACGTCACTAGCATGTAGCTACAGCTAAGTAGCTAAGCTAGCTTTTCTTGTTTGTTAGCATTATGCTACTTATGGATTCAAGCTAGCCTTTTCTTTATTTCTTGGGATCATTTAGCTCCTTCTGGTCCTAAGCTAGTTTTTCCTGTATTTTGATATTTCTCTACTTCTGTTTTTAATTAGTTTATTATTTATTTACAGGAACACAGCAGCTACGCACCGACTCCGAGCAGCTTCAGCTCAGGTTTCCAGCTGACATCCAGCAGTCTGCGCTGACGGTCGATCACTTCTTCGTACTGCAGGATCGTCTTCTCAAACTCGGAGAAGATTTCTGAGGCAGCAGCGCTCAGTCTTTCACCGATGAACTCTCTCAGAAGAACAACCGAAGACATTCTGACGGTCACGGCTCAAAGATTCAGCTCAGGAACTAAACTACAACAACTTCCGGTCTGAGGTCTGTTTCTTCTTCTTCTTCTTCCGTTTTCTTTGGCGGTTGTCATTTAAGTTTTTGAAGCATTACCGCCCTCTGCTGGTTTGGATGGTAACTAGAATGACGCTCAATAAATAATAATAATAAAAATATCCATAAGGATGTATAAATAAATAAATAACACTCATATTCTTTCAAATAAATGAATCCGTTGCAGGTATCTCAACTTGCAGAACTTGAGTTTCCTTTTAACAGCACTACAGGGTCGAATCTGACGTTTATTGCAGTGAGTCTATGAATCACTTGTCTTCTGTCATGACTGTGTTTGTTGCAGATCATTAGCACATGTTGTATGGTCTCATCTTCTCGTGTTATGTTTCCCTATGATGAATAATGTCCTGTTCAGTCCTGTGTGTCCAAATCTGAGTCTTGAGATGACAGTTTCCTCCTGCTTCTTTCAGCTCTCCTCATTTCTCCAGCTTTTTGTTTAATTCTGTAGAACCATCGACCTTTTCTTTCTTCTTCCCATTGCTTTTGCCATTTTTCCCTCATTCTCTGTTTTGTGATGCTTTTTTATTTCTGCCCGACTGAATTTTAAATCTATTTCCACTGAGTTGTGTTTGGTGGCCTCCTTTGCAGCTTTATCTGCCATTTCATTTCCTCTTGTTGTCCCTATGTGCGCTGGAATCCATAAAATGTAACCGTTAACCCCATCATATTAATTCTGAATAATGTTTGCTGTATTTCTGTCAATATGTCTGGTCTGCTTTCTGAACAACTGGTTTTTAAACTCATTACTGATGAACTGGAATCTGAGCATATTGATCTGAGTGGTTGATTATCTTCTATCCATTGATCTATCAGTAATATTGTGACCATTTCTCCGGTGTATTCTGATAATTTGTTGTTTAATCTCTTCTCTACTTTAACTCCAAACTCTGGTACAATAAATGCTGCCCCTATTTGCCCTGCTGTATTTTTTGACACGTCTGTATTTATTTTTACATATCCATAATATTTATTGATGTGTTCGATAACTGGGCAGCACGGTGGCGCAACTGGTAGAGCTGCTGCCTCTCAGCGAGCAGGTCCCTGGTTCAAACCCCGGTCCAGGGGCCTTTCTGGGTGGAGTTTGCATGTTCTCTCCGTGCATGCGTGGGTTTTCTCCGGGTACTCCGGTTTCCTCCCACAGACATGCATGTTAGGCTGATTGGTAACTCTAAATTGTCTCTAGGTGTGAGTGAGAGAGTGAATGGTTGTTTGTCTCGTTTGTCTCTATGTGTCCCTGTGATGGACTTGCGACCTGTCCAGGGTGTACCCCGCCCCTCGCACAGTGATTGCTGGACATGGGCACCAGCGACCCCCGTGACCCAAAATGGAACAAGCGGGTAAAGAAAATGGATGGATGGATGGATGGATGTTCGATAACTGTATTTGAAATCAATCCATTTCTATTTTGTTCTAATAATTTTAAATCAACTGTTGAGTCTGTGAATAACCATGGATGTATGTTTGGAAGTGGAACTGTTGGGCTGGAACTGCTTGGGTTTTTCTCTTTCAATTACTTTCCCGTACAACTTGAGTTCATTATTATTAGGTAGTTTTTTCTTGTGAAATTATTGATTTAGTCTTTTCTACTGAAAATTTTAATCCCCATCTATTTGACCATTTTTCAACTGTTTTTATTGCTTCCTGTACCTTTTATTATAATAAATTGTAGATTTTTGCCTCTCTTCCACAAAGCCCCATCATCTGCAAATAAAGACCTTCCCATTCCTATTTCTACACCATCAAACATGTCGTTGATCATTATAGAGAATAACAGAGGGCTAACTACACTTCCCTGTGGTGTCCCGTTTTCTATGTAGTATTTGTCAGAGTAATCTTGTCCTATTCTCACCTGTATTTGTCTGTCTGATAGAAAATTTTTAATCCATTTAAACATTCGTCCTGTGATTCCCATTTTTTTCATTTTTATAAGTAGTCCCTCTCTCCACATCATGTCATACGCTTTCTCTACGTCAAAAAATACAGCTACCACACTTTCTTTATTAATCTGGGCTTTCCTGATCTCATGCTCCAGACACAAGACTGGATCCATCGTGTTTCTTCCTTTTCTAAAACCACTTTGATAGTTGGACATATAACCTTTTTTTTCTACATAATATGTTAATTCTTTCATTTATCATTTTCTCCATAATTTTGCAGATGTTGGATGTTAAAGCTATCGGTCTGTAGTTCTCTGGTTTGGTGTGATCTTTTCCTGGTTTTCGTACTGGGATGATTACTGCTTCTTTCCAAGACTGTGGTATTTTTCCTTCTTGCCAGACTCTATTGAATAATTCTAAAATAATATCTTTTGATGCTTCACTGAGGTGTTTAATCATTATGTAACAAATCTGATCATTTCCTGGTGCTGATAGTTTACATTTTTGAAGTGCTCGGTTTAATTCGGTTTTGGTAAATGGTATATTTAATAAATCATTTTCTCCTTCCTCTTCTTCTAATAATTTTCTATATTCTGTTATGGTTCTCTCTCTTCCTCTTTTCCCTTCTTCACTAATATTGTTTGAACTATGAATTTTAATAAAAGCTTTTGCCATAATTTCTGCTTTATCCTTATTTTCAACTGCCGTACTTCTCCATCACTCTAAACTGGACACCCATACTCTTGTCTCACTCCGTTCATTCTTTTAATCATTGACCAAACTTTACCTATTTCTGTTTCTCTTCCCACTGAACTACAGAATCCCCTCCAATATTCTCCTTTTGTATTTTTCTTCTTACAATGCTTTGTTGTATTTTTATATTCAATAAGATTCTGAGTATTATGATGCTTTTTTAATTTTTTAAACACCTTATTTCTCATCTTAATTGCTTTTTCACACTCCTTTGTCCACCATGGAACAATCTTTTTGTTATTCTTCCCTCCTTTCTTCTTTATAGATTTGTTTGCTGCTTCTACAACAGATGAACAGACCGACATGTTTATGTGATTAATTTCTACGTCTAAATCTATTTTCCCCATCTCTCTGTCACTCGTTCCCAAAACTGTTGCCCAGTCAGCATTAGTGAAACTCCATGAATGTGCTCCCCGTGTGTCATATTGTCATGTTTCTAAATCCAGTTTTGTTATTATGGGATGGTGATCACTGCCTATTGTGGTGTCTTTAAGAACTTGCCATGAACTGATTCCTGCCAGTGAGTCTGAAACTAATGTGAGGTCTATTGCTGATTCTGTTCCTGATGTGATATTTGTTCTTGTGCTGCTTCCATCATTTAAACAAACTAGATTTTTATTATCCATAATCTCCTCAATTATTAAACCATTATGATCATTATGTGCCCATTAAAATCACCACACCAAATTACTTTCCCATCTAAATGTGAAATAATATTATCCAGAGTTTCTATTGCCAATCTTTTACCTGGGTTGTAATAATTTATGATTTTGATATTTCCATTTTTTGTCCATGTCTCAATTATTATAAACTCTAAATTTGATCCTTTTGTTAATAATCTGTGTTGAATTCCTTCTTTAATGAAAATAATACAACCCCCTCCCTTACCCTCCTCTCTGTCTTGTCTTATATTGGAATATCCTTTGATTACAAAATCTAGGTTAGAACTGAGCCATGTTTCCTGGATGTAAATTATATCTGGTTTGTTTGTGCTGTTTTTAATGAACCTTTAATTTCCTGTCTGTTTGCTGTTAAACTTCTGGCGTTCCACTGTCAGATGATCATACGGCCCTCTCCCCTGGTGTTCCCGTGTTCCCATCTCCCCCAAGTGTCTTGTTAATGTGTTCCCATGTTATGTCTTTAATCCCAAAAACTTTTCTGCTCCTTTCACTATGATCTTGATTTTTTCAGTTTTGTGTTTGACTTGGTCTGTACAGTTGATAACATAAGCGATGAACAACATGATCTTTTCTACTGTAACTTCAGACTCTGGTTTTGTTTGTTCTGTCTGTGTTTGACTTGGTGTTACTTCTTGTTGGGTTCTTACATTTTACGCTTTTTTTTTTTCTTTTTTCAAATAGCAAGTTGGTCCCAGCAGTTCTTCCTCAGATTTTATCCTCAAATGGTGTCCCCATTAAGTTTGTTGATTCCTATAAATATTTGAGTATCTTGGTCGACTCACATCTCTCTTTTAAGCTCCATGTGGAAAACTTGGTAAAGAAACTGGAAGTTAAACTGGGTTTCTTTTTCAGAAACGGATCCTGTCTAACTCTGAATGTTAGGAAACACCTTGTATCTGTGACTTTCCTTCCCTCCATTGATCACGGTGACATTATTTACATGAACGCTCCTACAAGAACCCTGCAGATGTTGGATGCTGCAGATGTTGGATGCTGTCTATCATGGTGCACTAAGATTCATAACTGGCTGTAACTACCGTACCCACCACTGCACCCAGTATTCACTGGTTAACTGGTCACCATTAACTTCACACAGACTCTCTCACTGGTACATCTTCATCTTTAAATCACTTCCTGGTCTGCTGCCTTCATACATCTCCTCCTACATGTCTCTGTGTGAGTGCAGCTACAGCGTGCGCTCTCAGGACATCATTACCTGCAGTGTTCCCTCAGTGAGGACTGAACTAGACAAAAGGGCCTTCTCCTACTCCGCTCCTGTTTCCTGGAATATAAAAATTTGTATGCCTTTTTATAACTGTCCATTGTTGTCATCATTCTTTATAGAAATCAGGTCTCTCTTGCAAATGAGTCCTCGAGGCTCAATGGGATTTTCCTGTCTAAATAAAGGTTGAATGAATTCGCACGACACATGCGTATATAGGTCTGGAGTGGGCACACAGCGGCATATACCTATATGGTGGTGGGATGTGTAATCTTTCTCACCTCCGGTAACTGTGCCCACTCTCATATGTAGCATGTAGACATTTAGGGTTCTAGGCAAGGGTTGGGGAGGTGAATGGGCACTGCCTGCTCTCTGGGGAGGGGGTGGGTCTGTGCCAGTCGCCGCCTCATCCCCCCCATTTTTAACGCACTATATAACAACATGCATCAACACCTTATTTGAGTGGGAGGAGGGAGGTCTTCCTGTTAATTATACATACATACATACATATACATATATATGGCTATATATATATATATATATATATATATATATATATGTGTGTGTGTGTGTGTGTGTGTGTATTTTATATATATACTTTTTCCTTAAACCCTCGTTCTCCGTTTGACATTTGAGGTCGGGGGCGGTAGGCTTCCTGGTTGGGGTCTGGGCTGTGGGTGGGCGTTGGGCCTTGGGGGGCGATTGGGAATGGGGCCAGTGCTCCGGTTCTCCCTGGGTTGTTCGGATCTTTTGATCAGGGTTCCTGGTTGCAATGGCAGGCCCTTAGGCTGGGGTGGCTGCCGGGTTCCTGCAGGGGGTCAGCTGTGGTTGTGTGTGTGTGGTCATTGGTGGTGTATGGCGGCAGTCAGGGTCGTGGCTTCGCTTTGACAGGGTACTGGCTGGTCGACCTGATGTGATATTTGCAGTGGGGGGTGCTGTGTGTATGGGGGGGTGCATAGGTGGCATGACGGGGCTCCTCCCTGGGCCTGTGGTGTGGGGCTGTTGGGGTGCCTGGTCCTTGGTGCGCTGGGCCGGCCTTCCTTAGCTGCTGCTCCCTGCTGCTCTGGCCCCCGGCCTGGGGCCGGCTTGCGGTCGCTGTCGGGTGGGTGGGGCGCATGGACGGCCCGATAGAGGCTCTGTCGGGCTGTCTCTGTGTTCCTGCTTATGTCTCGGGTTGGGTTTTAGCTGGTCCCCTCTCTTGGATCAATTTGGGCCCTCCATTTAATGTGGGGTCTACTTCCCCCTGTCACGCTCCCCTCCGGTGGTGGGCCCCCCTGCATTGGCGGCTCTCGGCATCTGGGGCTGGGTGGTGGGGTGTGTGAAGGCCCGCCCTGGTGGCTGTCTGCCCTGGCTCTGTCGGGCCTCTGTTGGGGGGTGGTATGACCTCGGGACTCGGGGTCTACTCTGGAGAGGCAGGTTGTTGGCAGGGCCTGTGGACTCGTCGCTGCAGCCTCTTTGGGTTTCTGCATTGTGGTTGCTGGGGATCGCCCGGGGCTTCCCTTTGCTGCTCTCTCTAGGGGGTGCGGTTGTCCCTGTTGGGGGACTCCCGGAGCTCCAGGCTTGGTCTTCCCTGTGCTACCATTGTGTCCTGTGGGGACAGGTCTGTGGGTCCCCACATCTACTACTGAACATTTTTATGGAGAAACCA
>NC_056506.1:50527709-50535362 GCF_014905685.2 Nematolebias whitei | reverse complement strand
ACAGGAACACTTACAGGAACACTTACAGGAACACTTACAGGAACACTTACAGGAACATTTACAGGAACATTTACAGGAACATTTACAGGAACACTTACAGGAACATTTACAGGAACATTTACAGGAACATTTACAGGAACACTTACAGGAACACAGCAGCTTCGTACCGACTCTGTGCAGCTTCAGCTCCGGTTTAATGTGATTGTTGTAGACTTCGAGTCTGTTTCTTGTATTTAAGAGTGTGGTGGAGCTCCTGGTGGTTGTGTGAGCAGGTTCAGAGCTACGTACCGACTCTGTGCAGCTTCAGCTCAGGTTTCCAGCTGACATCCAGCAGTCTGCGCTGACGGTCGAGCTCTTCTTCGTACCGCAGGATCGTCTTCTCAAACTCGGAGAAGATTTCTGAGGCAGCAGCGCTCAGTCTTTCACCGATGAACTCTCTCAGAAGAACAACCGAAGACATTCTGACGGTCACGGCTCAAAAGATTCAGCTCCGGAACTAAAACAAAACGGACCGTTTCCGGTTTGAGTTCTGCTTCCGGTTTTTCTTCTTCGTGGTTATTTTTGTTGTAGTTTGCTCGCAGTGAGCGAAGAACGGATCGGTTCTTTACCGCCACCTTTTGGCAGAGTCCGGAACTTCAACCCATAATAAATAAATGAATAAATAAATAAATGTATTAGTCTAACATTCGGCTCATCTATTTTCCGCTCAGTTGCTTTCTGATTTAAAATTTCTCTCTTTCATCAAAGTTTAATTACAGCTGGTCTTTGATGCTTCTTTTCATTTCTTTGTGATATCAGTTTTATCTCTGAACAAATGTTTTACTCCTACTTATTTGACCACTCTGGAACATTTGCTGATGCTTCTTGTTATTTCTTCACATAAGCAATACATTCCTCTCCTTAGTACCTACTTAACACGCATGAAGTTTCTACATGATCAAATAAATCAAGCAATCTTATTTAAAATATTAAGTGTTGCATATTTGTCAAATCAATATTTCACCAGTTATGCTAGTTTTTAAAGTGAATAAATCTGCTGTTCACATCAGATTTTATCACTTTTTAATTTAAAAATAAACCTTCTTTGTTCATAAGAACTTGTTTTTTATTTCTAATTATGAAACTGGATCTGTTCTGTTCCTGTAACCACTCTGGTGCAGTGATCTTAAACTTTATTTTCAAAATACTGTAATTTATCATATTTTCTATAAAATTATACAAATGTTAGAGCTATGGAAACAAAACTTACTCAGGATCTGTGTTGTGCAAAACTAAAACCAGAATAAACAAGTAATATATCTAATAAAAAATAGTTATTAAATGTAAATAGGACATACTACATTAAATATACAATAAGAGACTTCAGCAGAGTGAAAAGTGACCAACGTTGTTGGGATTTAAAGATGATATAAAAACTATAAACCTGTTTTTGTTGTTTAAATATAAATCCAAGAGTCTGACAGCTCCAGCAGCTTCTGAGGCCACGCTCTCACAAAAACACGTGCAACCATACTGATAACGACAATAAGAGCATGTGATCAATAGTAAATAGAGTAAACAAGGCGAGTCCTTGCTGTGCACGTGGATTTTCTCCCACAGACCTAAAACATGCACGTTAGGTTCAGTAACTGAATGAACTTTTTGTGTGAATAAAATCAATCCAGTGATTCAATTTGTGTTTTGACAGCTTTATTTTCTATAGTTGTCAAAACATTATAACAAATGTCAGAATATTGTTCAGATCGACGTCAGGCGGTTAAATGATCATCAGCACTGAGCTACAGAGCAACAAACACCATGTTGTTCATTCAACCTTTATTTGGACAGGTCAGTCCCTTTGAGCCTCAGGACTCATTGACAAGAGAGACCTGACCTCAACAAAGAAAGATACAACAAACAACAGCGACAACAGTAGACAGTTATTAAAAGGCATACAGATTTTTTTTTATTAATTACAAATAAGATGGCAAAAAGAGTAACAAAAACTGCTAGATTATAAGGCGAATGTAGAAAATGATGTTGGATGGATGTTTTGTTGTGCTTTCTTTTTGCTGTGAGTTCAAAAATAAATCATATATAATAAATATAAATCCCATCAGCGTTTTAGGTGTTCTGTAGATAAGGAGGCAGGAATAACGTTAAATAAATCATAAGGTGGAATATAAAGCAGATCTGTGGACTCCCTCTGTGACTGCTGTTGTAAATCTGATGTAGTTCCTGCTGCGACCACCAGGGGCGGAAGTCAAACAACAACCAGAAAACCAACGAAGAAGAAGAAGACGCACAAGCTAAACGCTTGAACCGGTCGATAGAACGGTTATATTTCTGTCTCTTGTCCTGTTCCGGTGCAGAAACCACCGTTTTAATGTCCTAAAGAGTTTACGAGCGCTTCTGGAGAAAGTTTAATGGACTCCGAAGAAGCGAATCTTGGCGGAGAAGAGTTCGGAGCCGACCCATGGATTTCTGCTGGAACCCCCTGAAGAAGAAGCTGCACGGTCTGTAACTTGAACTTCACTTAAGTTTTCAACATATTTACAGATGCAGCTTCTTAAAAACCCGCAAGGTTTCCAGCTGAGTAGAAGTTCACCTCCAGAAACAAGTTCTGTGTTTTCTGGTCGTTGTCTGGAACAAAACTGTGGATGATCAATGACCCAGTTTACAGTTTACCTCCTTCTATAAAAACCATATGGTGGTGTCGCTGGGTGACCTTTGACCCCTGCTGTTTATACTGGATGTTCATGCAGGTAAATCAACACATTTATGGATGTGGGCTCCTTACATTTAAAACATGAAGCATCATTAAATGTTTAAATCAGAGACGTCGCCTGAGGACTTTTCTTCAGGTTGGAGTTCTTCTGCGACCTTCAGGCATGAGTTCATGTCTTTATTCTGTCCGCCGCTCCGTTTCCTCCTGCAGCTTGAAGAGACGGCAGCTCTGAGGAAAACAAGCGTCACGGTGTCGCGTCATCTTTCACTGACTTCCTGTTTGTTTCATGAAGCAGCTTCAAGTTTGAACCAGTCGTGTCCAGACCTGTTAACACAAAGCGGACTGTAAAACTGGACCTGGGTCTTCCTGACGCATCCTGAGGATTTCTTCAGTCTGAGGTGCTGTATTCAGCTCAGTCTCTTAAATAGCACCTTCTCAGAGTGGATCAACCAGTTTGCTGCTTACAACCAGAACCAGCTGATCACATGCTCAAGGATTGCCTCAAACTAGTTAGAGAGTTTGAGAAAACAGCAAGGAAGAGGGCAGACTACAGGAACCATTTGCGATTCAACCTCAGATGTCGACCAAGTGGCATAATTCCCAAGAGCCTGGAACTAAAATCTTCGGTCAGCGGGCACCGGGCAAGCAAGATCCTTCAGAAGGCACAGACCCAGCTGCTGAATGAACGGGTGAGACAGACCAATTTTACTATTGAGGCCTTGAAGGCCAAAGAAGAGCACATTAAACAGAAACTAACAACGTGTCTAGATCAGACCACACTTCAGCAAGTGTACTGGACTGTACAGATCAGGCACGCTTAGCACAGCATGTCAAGTCCAAGACTCGACAACAAAATAAGTTTAACTTACTAATCGCTCATCAACACCATCACTATTCCAATAACACATTCAGTGTAGGACAACACTCCAGTAGTCAATTACATGCCAGGGAGACAGAAAAGTGGGTGAAGAATTTATCTGACAGACAGCTCACCCAGCCAGAGACAGAGATTCTTGCCAGGGGACTGAACTTTGTGGTTGCACCAAGTAGAATTCCTCTGGTGGAGATGATCACAGCTACTGAGTCAGCCATCCGCAACAACAAAATGAAAGAGGCTGAAGCAGAACAGCTCAGAATCAAAGTTTCAGCCTGCCTCAGCAATGCCAAACCACCACCTTCCAACATCAGTAGAGAGGAGAGGGATGCACTCACCACTCTTAGCAAGGACAAAAACATCATCATTCTCCCAGCAGACAAAGGAAGGTGCACAGTGATTTTGAACCAGAAAGACTATCATGAGAAAGTTATGACACTCCTTAGTGACTTAACCACTTATGAACCTCTGAAAAGAGATCCAGGAAGTGGTTACAAGAAGAAGTTGATAGATTGCCTGAAAATTTTGGAGCAGGACAAGGCTATTGACCGTTTTCTGTACCACAGACTGTACCCAGGGGAGGCCACACCTAGTCTGTATGGTTTACCTAAAATCCACAAACAAGGTGTACCTTTAAGACCTATTGTTAGCATGATTAACTCTGTCACTTACAATGTTTCCAAATATCTGGCGTCTGTACTCATCCCTTTAGTTGGCAGCTCAGAACACCACATACAGAACACCATGGACTTTGTGGATAAGGTGAGGGATGTCATCATGGAGACTGATGAAACAATGGTCTCTTTTGATGTCACATCACTCTTTACGTGCATTCCTGTTGATGATGCAGTAGAGGTGGTCAGTTTAAGATTAAAATCAGACACCACTCTGAGCAGCAGGACCACACTTTCCACAGAACCACTGTGTCAACTCTTGAAACTGTGCCTGCAGTCAACCTACTTCACATATGGGGAGCAATATTATAGTCAGAAACATGGGTGTGCTATGGGGTCTCCAGTTTCTCCTATTGTTGCCAACCTGTACATGGAGGAGGTAGAAAAGAGAGCCTTGACGTCCTTTTCAGGGACACCACCAAGTCATTGGTTCAGGTATGTTGACGACACCTGGGTTAAAATTAAATCTCAGGAAGTCCAACATTTTACTGACCACATCAACTCTGTGGATAAATACATCAAGTTCACACGAGAAGATGTAAAAAATGGCAGGTTGGCTTTCTTGGACTGTGAGGTCTCAGTCTCTGATAGAGGACATTTGCAAACCGAGGTGTACCACAAACCCACCCACACAGACCAGTATTTGCAGTTTGACTCCCATCACCCTTTGGAGCACAAGTTAGGAGTCATCAGGACTCTGTACCACAGAGCAGACAGCGTCCCCACTAGCTCAGGAGCCAGGCAGAAGGAGAAATCCCACATAAGACAGGCTCTAGAGCAATGTGGATATCCTAACTGGGCCTTCCTGAAAGCAGAGAAGAAACCCAAACAGGACTCCAGTCAGCCATCAGGTGAAAAGGAGGAACCCAGACCCAGACCAGTGGTCATTCCATATGTTGAGGGAGTATCAGAGAAACTGAGACGTTTATTTTCTAAACATAACGTCCCAGTGGCTTTTAAACCCCAAAATACATTAAAGACTGGTTCATCCCAAAGATCCAGTCCCCCGGCACAAACAGAGTAATGTTGTGTATGTTGTTCAGTGTCAGGAGGGTGATCAGTCTTACATCGGAGAAACTAAACAGCCACTGGCCAAAAGGATGGCCCAGCACAGAAGATCAACATCATCAGGCCAGGACTCTGCGGTCTACACTCATCTCCAGGTCAGAGGTCACTCTTTCAGGGATGAAGATGTTCACATCCTGGACAGAGAGGAACGATGGTTTGAGAGAGGAGTAAAGGAGGCCATCTTTGTGAAAAGAAACCGTCCATCATTAAACAGGGGCGGAGCCTCCAGGTTCAACTGTCCCCCTCTTACAATGCTGTTATTGCTAGTATCACTCAGCCCTCTGTGAATAGTAAACAGCCATCAGTGTGCTAATGATCCATTGTTAGGCTGATGGTCCTTCTTGAGCATGTGATCAGCTGGTTTTGGTTGTCAGCAGCAAACTGGTTGATCCACTCTGAGAAGGTGCTATTTAAGAGACTGAGCAGAAAACAGCACCTCAGACTGAGGAAGTCCTCAGGATGAGAGACGAAACGTTTCTAGATTTTTTGCTTTGTTTTTTTTTGTTTGTTTTTTTTGAATGTCCAGACGACCAGACTGAACTTTTTTGGATGAACCTGGGTCAGTTTTACTGGAGTCCCTTCAAGCCTTCGTGATCAGGTTTCTGACAGGACGGACCTCCTCGGTGGAGTCGGCCTCCATGCCCCCGTCTCTGGGGTTTGAACGCTGAATGTTTGGAGTGTTTTTTCTGGACAAACTGAACAGAGAGTGAAGTAAACCTAAATGTTTTTACTGCAAGAAATTCAGGGGGCAGGAGTTACTCTGAGGAGGAGAACAGAGGGAGGATTTATCTCTTCTGAGGCGCAGAGTGACGGATCCTGGAGAGCGGAGGAGGGAGACATTTTAGCCGCCGTTAGGAGCAGTGGAGGAGCGAGGGGGTGGCCACTGGTGGCCTTGGCCCCCATAGATTAATCTTCAGCCACCCCAATCTTTTGAGGAAACTCTACTTTTAAGCAAAATAATAAGTAGAAAGCATGTTTTTCTCAAATGATCGAGGTGACCAGTTTTTATTGCAAGGCTTTTATCACAGCTGGACTACGGAGGCGCAGTCTTTTTACATTTGTGTCCCCCACTACCTTTACCAAACTGGAGCCCATTTAGCTGCTCTGAGGTACAGAACAGGTTCACACTTTAGGACTCACCGTTGTACTTTATATGTTCTGTTACGGCCCGGCTCAGCCAGGAAAAGGGGAGGTAACATTAAAACCAGGTGGAAAGAGGTTTTAAATAAAAGAAGTGATTTATTTGGTCAGTTGAACAAAATTAACAAAAACAGGGAATTTTCAACGTTCCAGTTACCAAGGATGGTTTACAACTGTAACTTCTAACAAAGGGGATAATAAAATTAATGCTGAACAATTGAGTTTCACCTTAAACCACATTTATACAGAATCCAAAACAGATTTTTACTAGTACCAGTAATTCTTCTGACTGTGTTCAGAAGTTCACACCAACACAGACAGACAGCTCCAACTGCAGGAATGAACTTTCAGCCAAACCAAACATTTCCTGAACAAAGACACCAAATAAACAAACAAACAAACAAACAAACAACAGCTGCCCTGACTGGCAGGAGAGCTGAGCCTAAATAGGCCGGCCTCTTCTGTGGTTGGAGGAGCACGAGGTGAAGAAGCCAACCAGGATGCAGATGGATCATCAGGAGGAGTCAGAAGAGGCCAGCCAATCCCAGATGGGCCACAGCACAGCTGGGTCAAACATCTGGCCTCAAGCCATAGCGCTCTTGCTGGACTTCACTCAATATCTGAAGGATGAAGCGTTGATATATTTTAATACAAAGCCATTGTAGGAAAATGACCATCATAGATCTGCTCCAAGTTCACTCCAGAACACAGAGTCTCAGGGCCAGGCTGTGGTTTAAGGTACCCAGTAGCTGGCTGTGGTTTAAGGTACCCAGTAGCAGGCTGTGGTTTAAGGTACCCAGTAGCTGGCTGTGGTTTAAAGTACCCAGTAGCAGGCTGTGGTTTAAGGTACCCAGTAGCAGGCTGTGGTTCAAGGTACCCAGTAGCTGGCTGTGGTTTAAAGTACCCAGTAGCAGGCTGTGGTTTAAAGTACCCAGTAGCAGGCTGTGGTTTAAGGTACCCAGTAGCAGTCTGTGGTTTAAGGTACCCAGTAGCAGGCTGTGGTTCAAGGTACCCAGTAGCTGGCTGTGGTTTAAAGTACCCAGTAGCAGGCTGTGGTTTAAAGTACCCAGTAGCTGGCTGTGGTTTAAGGTACCCAGTAGCAGGCTGTGGTTTAAAGTACCCAGTAGCAGGCTGTGGTTTAAAGTACCCAGTAGCAGGCTGTGGTTTAAAGTACCCAGTAGCAGGCTGTG
>NC_056506.1:50525843-50527609 GCF_014905685.2 Nematolebias whitei | reverse complement strand
TTAAGGTACCCAGTAGCTGGCTGTGGTTTTAAGGTACCCAGTAGCAGGCTGTGGTTTTAAGGTACCCAGTAGCAGTCTGTGGTTTAAAGTACCCAGTAGCTAGCTGTGTTTTAAGGTACCCAGTAGCTGGCTGTGGTTTTAAGGTACCCAGTAGCAGTCTGTGGTTTAAAGTACCCAGTAGCTGGCTGTGGTTTATGGTACCCAATAGCTGGCTGTGGTTTATGGTACCCAGTAGCAGGCTGTGGTTTAAGGTACCGTTTTTATTGTCGTTTTTAACACAATTCTGTTTCCTGTCGTCCCTCCAGACCTCCGACAGCAACAAGTCCGTAAAGAACCCGAGGACATTCTTGCCGAGCAGGACTGGAACCTCAGTCTGGACCAGGAGGAACCTCCTCAGATCAAAGAGGAAGCAGAAGAGTTCTGCAGCGGTCTGGAGGCAGAGCAGCTGCTTCTGAAGCAGGAGTCTGAAGTGAAGGTTCAGTGGGAGTCAGAGTCCGATGAAGACCCTGACCATCAGCACCAGCTGCTGGACCCTGACACCCAGCTACATATCATAGGTTTGTTCCAAAATGCACGAGTCTGTGAAGCAAAAGCCAACGTTAGAGCGTCGACCCAGCTGGAGCCAGGGGGCGGAGCTGGGAGGTGGGGCTTAATCTTTACGAGCAAAACTAAAAATATATGTTTTAAATGAACTTTCATCTTATTTTAAAAACAGACTTTTACAGGTAAAACACTGCAGTAAAGTTTCTGGAGTAAAATAATGAATTGAAGAAGGAGAACAGTTTTCAGCTGATTCATGAGATGACTCATTTTTATTTTTATTTGACATTTAAAATATCTTCTTTCTAAATTACGGCTGTTTTTTGTTGCGGAGAGAAGAGGGGGAATTGGAACTACCTCCATCCGTTGTGCATGTTGTGAGCACGATAAACTGAAAACTAAGCGAGGGACGACTTCCTGTTTGGTGTGTCCGCCTCTAAGAAAGGTTCTTTACAAAAGTTGGGTTGCCAGGTCAAAATGCACGAGCGTCAGTTCCACCTCATTACTGGTAAAATACTAAAATAATGTAAAGGTTGAAATTAAACTTTTATTACAGAGTTTTTCAGGCAGACGAGCTGCAGGAACTAACCGCAGCACGTCTTTCTCTGGCCCGCCCCCTGCTGGTGTAATGATACTTGTATAGAGCCTTTCTATCTGATCAAGACACTCAAAGCTCTTTACAACAATCTGTTCCTCATTTATTCATTCATACAGAACTCTACTAGATCTCTACAAAGACTAATTGAACAAATCATTCTAAAGAGACTAATCAGAGCTTCATCACATTCAGACACCGATGGGACACACATCGGAGGCAATGAGGGGTTCAGTGTCTTGCCCAGAGATACTTCAGCATGCTACTGCTGGTGGAATCGAACCCTCAACTCTTGCATTGGAGGACAACTGCTCTAGCCTCTCAGGCACAGTTGCTTCATGGGTCATGTGACACAAAACAACAGCTGTTCTGTTTACAAAAACATAAAACCATATGAACTACAAGAACAGGTTTCTTCAGTGAAGTCGACTGTCCAGGGTTTAGTCTGAACCGGATGCTCTGTGTCTCTGAGTGAAGACAACTCTCCAGGGTTTAGTCTGAAACAGATGCTCTGTGTCTCTGAGTGAAGACGACTCTCCAGGGTTTAGTCTGAAACAGATGCTCTGTGTCTCTGAGTGAAGACAACTCTCCAGGGTTTAGTCTGAAACAGATGCTCTGTGTCTCTGAGTGA
>NC_056506.1:50523003-50525833 GCF_014905685.2 Nematolebias whitei | reverse complement strand
GCTCTGTGTCTCTGAGTGAAGTCGACTGTCCAGGGTTTAGTCTGAGCTGGATGCTCTGAATGTTCTGACGGACTGGGGACAAATTTTGTCGTTCATGAGAAGGACAGATGTTCTCCCATTGAACGAGACAGAGTCCAGATCATTCTGGATGTGTCAAATGGAGAAGAAGTATCTCCAATAAAAATAAAACGAACTCTTGAGTCCATCAGAATTCGGTACTGCTCAGTAAATATGACGACTGCTCCGTTTGTTGGAGAACAACCATAAATACCAGATGTGGGAAAAGTTTTATTTCTTTTTGTCTTTTCAGAAGTCAAGCTGGAAGACGAAGCTTCAGCTGACCGGCAGGAACCAGAACTTCCACAGGTTAAAGAGGAGCAGGTGGTTCTGAAGCAGCCGACTGGTACCTTCATGGACAAGTGTGAGGAATGTGACCTCGGTGAACCAGAACCAAACGGTCACCAGCTCCTCTCTCACGTCTCTCCTGTAGCTGAGAGTCCGGATCAGAAGAGAAGCGAACCTGTGGAGTCAGAACCAGCTGGAAGCTCTGAGCTGAACCCGAAGACGAGACGTCACGGCAACAGAAGTCCTTCTGGGTCCACCGGAGAGTCCAGAAGCGAGTGTGCTACGGCGTGTGTGGTATGTGAAGTTTGTGGGCGGGCGTTCAGGAACAAATACAAGATGAAGGTCCACACCAGAACCCACACCGGAGAGAAACCACACCCCTGTCCAGTCTGCAGCAAGACCTTCAGAGTCAGCAGGGACTTGACCATCCACACGAGAACCCACACTGGAGAGAAACCCTACATCTGTAAAGTGTGTGGCCGAGGTTTCCTTCACAGCGGTGTCTTGGCCGTGCACGTCAGGACGCACACGGGGGAGAAACCGTACATATGCAAAGTGTGTGGGCGGAGCTTCAGGCAGAGCAGCACTCTGTCCGTCCACCTGAGGACCCACACAGGTGAGAAGCCCTTCTCCTGCCCGATCTGCAGCAAGGGGTTCAGCCGGAACGATAATCGGATCATCCACATGAGGACGCACGCAGGCGAGGCCCGGGGTTCTGCTGGACCGGGTTCTGCTGGAACGGGTGCTGTTGGTGTGAGAAGCCACGCGGGCCTGAAGCCGATTTCCTGCGAGACGTGTGGAAGAAGTTTCACTCATCGCAGCAACCTGACCGTCCACCTGAGGACCCACACCGGAGAGAAACCCTACTCTTGTGCACGGTGTGGAAAAGCCTTCAGGCATCACAGCAGCTGGTCCATCCACACGAGAACCCACCAGAACCTGTAGCTCCAGAACCACCAGAACCTGTGGCTCCAGAACCACCAGAACCTGTGGCGCCAGAACCACCAGAACCTGTGGCGCCAGAACCTGTAGCTCTAGAACCATCAGAACCTGTAGCTCCAGAACGTCAGAATCTGTAGCTCCAGAACCTGTGGTTCCAGAACCTCCAGAACCATCAGAACAGGACAGAACCAGGTTCTCCAGTTTATGGGTCAGAAACCAACCTGTATGATTCTGAGCTCATGTGAGACAGAACTTTAAAACCCAACAAGTGGGTCAGAGCTGCAGGTGATCAGAACCTCCACCAGAACCTTTCACTGAGTGTAACAGATCGGACAGAGGACAATGTTGCTCCGATGACTGAAGGTGAATGAGATGTTCCTGTTTAGAACCTCACTGTTCTGTCTCTGTCTCTGTGTTGGACTCAAACTGAGAGACAGGAGCTGGACCAGGAAGACATTTTGTCCTTCTAAATGAGACGTCTTGTTTGTCTCTGTTTGTTTGTGTTGCTCTGATCATAGTGATTATTTCTCAAGCAGAACTTTAAATCACCACATCAAAGACTTCAAATAGTTTTATGAGTTTATTAAAGTGATTTTTATGAGATTTTAATCTCGTAAATAAAAACAAATGTTGTGTTTTGTTTGTTCTTCTGTTAGTAAAATATTTCCTGAACCCACAGATGAACTTTACAACTGACCTTTGAAGTCCACCTGATTTAAGATGGCCGCCTCAGCTAACTGACCTCAGCCAGCATAGAAATGTTTAGACATGGAGCTAAAGTTTGGTGTGGTAGTAGCCGAGAGTCGTCACTAACACAGACTGAGCGCTGACACATTGTTGGCACTCCGTCTTAGTTTTTAATATTTTTATTCAGACTTTATGGATTCAGCTGTTTCATCACATCCTGCTGCTTTCAGATCAGCCCCTCGTTTAATAAAAACAGCCGAAGGTCCGTGTAAAGCGGAGGCCTTCAGCTGTTCGTCTGACAGCTGCTTCCTGGAAAGATAAACGGCGTGAAGCAGCAGATCTGACCACAGATCAGTTTCTGGTGAGCAGTTCTCACGCTCGCTGCAGCTGTCGTCACGACTGCCTGAAGAAGCTTTTTAACAAACTGAAGATTAGAGAACAAAGTCCATGCTCAATAATCCAGGTATGCAATCCAACATTTTTCAGTCAGGTCATCTGGACAGTTTCTTTTTTGATGTGCTGAAACGTTTCGCCTTCGATCCGGAAGGCTTCATCAGAAGATTCATGAAGATTAGAGAGTTTAACAAACTGAAGATTAGAGAGTTTATCAAAATGAAGATTAGAGAGTAACAAACTGAAGATCAAGAGAGTTTAACAAATTGAAGAGTTTAACAAATTGAAGATTAGAGAGTTTAACAAATTGAAGATTAGAGAGTTTAACAAACTGCAGATTAGAGTTGATCAAACTGAAAATTAGAGAGTTTAACAAATTGAAGATTAGAGATTTTAACAAACTGAAGATTAGAGAGTTTAACAAACTGAAGATTAGAGTTTATCAAACTGAAGATTAGAGACT
>NC_056506.1:50521976-50522993 GCF_014905685.2 Nematolebias whitei | reverse complement strand
GTTTATCAAACTGAAGATTAGAGACTTTAACAAACTGAAGATTAGAGACTTTAACAAACTGAAGAGTTTATCAAACTGATGATTAGAGAGTTTATCAAACTGAACATTACAGAGTTTATCAAATTCAAGATTAGAGAGTTTAACAAACTGAAGATTAGAGACTTTAACAAACTGAAGAGTTTATCAAACTGATGATTAGAGAGTTTAACAAACTGAACATTACAGAGTTTATCAAATTCAAGATTAGAGAGTTTAACAAACTGAAGATTGGAGAGTTTAAAAACTGAAGATTAGAGAGTTTAACAAACTGCAGATTAGAGTTGATCAAACTGAATATTAGAGAATTAAACAAATTGAAGATTAGAGAATTAAACAAATTGAAGATTAGAGATTTTAACAAACTGAAGATTAGAGAGTTTAACAAACTGAAGATTAGAGAGTTTATCAAACTGAAGATTAGAGACTAACAAACTGAAGATTAGAGACTTTAACAAACTGAAGATTACAGAGTTTATCAAATTCAAGATTAGAGATTTTAACAAACTGAAGATTGGAGAGTTTAACAAACTGAAGATTAGAGTTGATCAAACTGTAGATTAGAGAGTTGAACAAACTGAAGATTACAGAGTTGAACAAACTGAAGATTAGAAAGTTTAACGAAATAAAGATTAGAGAGTTTAACAAACTGAAGATTAGAGTTTAACAATCTGAAGATTAGAGAGTTTATGAAACTGAAGATTACAGAGTTTAACAAATTGAAGATTAGAGAGTTTAACAAACTGAAGATTACAGAGTTTATCAAACTGAAGATTAGAGAGTTTATCAAACTGAAAATTACAGAGTTTATCAAATTCAAGATTAGAGAGTTTAACAAACTGAAGATTGGAGAGTTTAACAAACTGAAGATTTGAGTTGATCAAATTGAAGATTAGAGAATTAAACAAATTGAAGATGAGAGAATTAAACAAATTGAAGATTAGATAGTTTAACAAACTGAAGATTAGAGACTTTAACAAA
>NC_056506.1:50521240-50521966 GCF_014905685.2 Nematolebias whitei | reverse complement strand
ACTTTAACAAACTGAAGATTGGAGAGTTTAACAAACTGAAGATTAGAGTTGATCAAACTGTAGATTAGAGAGTTTAACAAACTGAAGATTACAGAGTTTAACAAACTGAAGATTAGAAAGTTTAACAAAATAAAGATTAGAGAGTTGAACAAACTGAAGATTAGAGTTTAACAAACTGAAGATTAGAGAGATAAACAAACTGAAGATTAGAGAGTTTAACAAACTCAAGATTAGAGTTTAACAAACTGAAGATTAGAGAGTTTATCAAACTGAAGCTGAGGTTACAACCTTAAACGAGAGAAAACATCAAACTTGGTGCTTATTTTTACACATCTTGAATTAAATTAGTTTATTTAATAGAGCAGATGCAATAAATGCAGCAAGTTGATCTAAATATGCCTAACATGTTCTAAAATTGTTAAATCATGCTTCTTCCAACTGAGGCGGCTGTCTAAACTGAAGCCCATATTGTCCAAAAAGAACCTGGAGACAGTAATACATGCATTCATTACATCTAGGCTTGATTACTGCAATTCGCTCCTGTTTGGTATCAGTCAGACCTCCATTGCACGACTACAACTGGTCCAGAATGCAGCAGCCCCATTTTTAACCAGTACAGGCAAAAGAGAGCACATTACACCAGTTTTGGCCTCACTGCACTGGTTACCGGTTCACTTTCGAATCCAGTTCAAAATACTCATGTATGTCTACAAATCACTGAACAGT
>NC_056506.1:50519961-50521140 GCF_014905685.2 Nematolebias whitei | reverse complement strand
CCCCCCCCCCATCTCTCTGATCTGCTACAACCGTATGTCCCACCACGTTCCCTGAGGTCAGCGGACCAGTTGCTCCTCACAGTTCCAGGAACTCGTCTTAAGTGCAGAGGTGACAGGGCCTTCTCTGTAGCAGGACCAAGACTTTGGAACGAGTTACCTCTGCTTGTCAGACAGGCCCCCTCCCTCTCAGTTTTCAAGTCCCGTTTAAAAACCCACTACTATTCAGCAGCTTTCAACACCAGATGATCTGTGTTTTGATCCTGTATGCTCCACACTGGTTTGTCGTCATTATCTGCATCGTTTTTATGTCTATATTCTGATTTACCTCATTTTGTATTTTGCTTCGTGTGTTACCTGTTGTTCTGTCTGTACAGCACTTTGGTTGGCCTTGTAGCTGTTTTAAGTGCTCTATAAATAAAGTGGTATGGTAAAATGTAAACAATGTTTGACTTATGACTTATTAATGATTTTATTTTGTATACATTTAAAAACATTCAGGGGAGCATCTGTTTTTGAAAGTTTTTTTAGCAAATTAATCCATCAGTCCATTTTATTTGACACTAAATCATAATATAATAATAAATTATTGTTATTATTATTAATAATATTATAAATAAATACCTGATTGTTCAGGATTAACTAAAACTGTTCACTCCATAGTTTGAACTTTTTTTTTCTTTTAAAGCAGTTGTTTTTTACGAACCAACTTCCAGCGTCCATGACACATTATCTAGTTTTAAAACTAGACTTAAGACTTTCCTTTTTGATAAATCCTATAGTTAGGGTCAGCTTGGGTTTCCTGAGCTGTCCCTTAGTTCTGCTGCTATAGGCTCAGACTGCTGGAGGACAAACTGACCACACTTTTCACTCTGCTACTGTCTTAACTTACTCTGCTCAACCTGTTTTGTATTTGTAATTTTTTTTTTAATCCTTAACATGTTTCTTTGTCTTTCAGGTACACCTGGACCTATACCTGGACCTGGACCTGGACCTGGACCTGGACCTATACCTGGACCTGGACCTATACCTGGACCTGGATCTATACCTGGACCTGGACCTATATCTGGACCTGGACCTATATCTGGACCTGGACCTATACCTGGACCTGGACCTATATCTGGACCTGGACCTATACCTGGACCTGGACCTATATCTGGACCTGGACCTATACCTGGACCT
>NC_056506.1:50513527-50519951 GCF_014905685.2 Nematolebias whitei | reverse complement strand
TACCTGGACCTGGACCTATATCTGGACCTGGACCTATACCTGGACCTACCATTCTGTGTTCGTCTGTCTCTCCTTCCTGTCCTCTCAACCAGCCGGTCAAAGCAGATGGTCTCTTGTCCTGAGCTGGTTCTGCTGGAGGTTTCTTCCTGTTAAAGGGAGTTTTTCTTTCCACTGTCTCCACTGTGCTTGCTCAGGATGGGAGACTGCAACGAAGCCAAGATTCATCTTGTCTGCTGGATTCCTTAGATAGAGAACTTTACTAACTGGCTTTTATGTGAATGTTCCTGTAAAGTCCCTGAGACAACTTTGTTGTGATTTGGTGCTTTATAAATAAACTGAAGTGAATTGAATTATGAATTAAAAATAAATGACAAGATGAACATTTTAAAATTTTTATTGCTTGCCCTAAAACGTAACAAATATATTTAAGCTGGAGAAAATTAAAGAACTTGATTTAAAAAAAAAAAACTATAAAGGCATAATAAATTTTCATTCATGAAAGTGAATAATTTTCAAAATCTTGGTTTTAAATCTTTTAGACTCACGTAAATGTGCCTTTTATGCTTCTCACAAAAGTATTTACTTTTAATTCAGTATTCAATAAAATATACACAATTTATTCTTCAAAAAATAACATCAGACTCCAAATTGTTTTTTCTTCTGATTTTAAACAAATTTCTGCTTTGAACGTCACAAGATTTGTACATTTGTTGTTTGTTAAAACAATAAAAATCAAAAGTTTGAGCTCAAAGCAAATGTTTTAGTTATGACAATGTGAATAAGGAAAATGAGGCGTTACAAAATGTGCCAAGCAACAGAAATAAACAATGATGAGAAGAAAAAAAACACATTTTAAACAGACAAACAAACAAAAACCCAAGAGACTTAGTTTGATTTAAGAGAATAAAAACAATTATTCTAGCATCATGAGATGATTTCTTCATCAAACGATCGAAGTGAAGTTCATCAATAAGTGTAAAAACTGCATGTGGATGTAGTTCATCCGACAGTTTCTAAAAAAAAAAAGCCATTGAACACAAACAACTAAAAAAACATGTTCATGATAAAGTTTGTGAAATTAAAATTTTAAAATACAGAAAACCAAAATCTGAGGAAATTACATTCATGTTTGAGAGGCTGAAGCTGCAGGAGGACAAATGATGAATCAGTCTGACTTTGTTCAGTTAGAGTGATTCAGTCGTGTGTTCAGTTGGAATGAATCAGTCACGTGTTCAGTTGGAGTGAATCAGTCTTGTGTTCAGTTGGAATGAATCAGTCCTGTGTTCAGTTGGAATGAATCAGTCCTGTGTTCAGTTGGAGTGAATCAGTCATGTGTTCAGTTGGAATGAATCAGTCTTGTGTTCAGTTGGAGTGATTCAGTCATTATGTGTTCAGTTGGAGTGATTCAGTCAGTATGTGTTCAGTTGGAGTGATTCAGTCATTATGTGTTCAGTTGGAGTGATTCAGTCATTATGTGTTCAGTTGGAGTGATTCAGTCAGTATGTGTTCAGTTGGAGTGATTCAGTCAGTATGTGTTCAGTTGGAGTGATTCAGTCATGTCTTCCGTTGGACGCTCCTTTGTTCCTGCAGATCCTGACCACAGACAGTCCACAGCAGTACACCAGACTCTTGAGGATCAGTACCACGTAGAGCAGGAGCAGCAGCCTCTCTCTGAACGAGTCAGAAGGAGGTGGTGGAGCAGGAGAAACCTCTGAAGCAGGGACACAAAGAACAATCACTGATCAGTTCTGTGAATCACAGAGTCCAGTCCTTGTGGAGTCACCAAACCTTCATTACCTATCCTTGTCTGAGCCGTCACCGGGCCGCCCTCGTGCTGGACAGAGCAGCTGTACTCGTACCCCTCAGAGGGAACCACCAAGATGGAGGTGACCTGTGTGGATTCTCGGAGCTCCAACTGCTCTACCTCATCAGAGCTCAGCTTCTCCGGAGGACCGTTCTTTTTCTGCCGTGTCCAGAGGAACCGGACCTCAGGAGGAAACATGTCCGAAGCCAGACACAGCAGGGGGGTCTGAGCATTTCCCCCTGTCTGTGGGAATGCAGGTCCTGCAGGGAACACCGTCACCACGGGTTTTTTTGGCGTCTCCTCTGAGGGTCAACAGAAGCAGAACAGTTCTTTACAATCCCAGGTTCCAAACACACAAAACCAAAATGTGTTTGTTCCAGTAAGTCATATGAACCCTTCAGGAGAATGTTTTTAGTCTCTACTTCTTCTGGAGATTTTTTCAAGTGGTTGTAATCAACCTGCTACTGTTATGCCTCTGAGCAGCCAAGGGAGATAGTCACAGGGTCAAAACTAACACTGTGGCAGATAAGTAGAAAAACTCTGAAGCAGCTCAGAGCAGTCCGGTGGTTCAAACCCCCGGTCCTTGTGGCCTGGCCGGTATAAAACATTAACATCTGTACACCAGATGTTTGAGAGTCGCTGTGAGCAGCGTTCAAACCTGCGCCGCGATACGCCACTACATTTCACATCCGATGCTGCAACCAATTCATCATCACGGCTGTGAGACAAAAAATTATTAGTATTATTTTTATTAAAAACTTAATGTAAATTAAATACAAAGATTGGTATTTCTAAACAGAAGATTTTTTTTTTTTACTAAAATAATTGTAATTCACTTGTGTTAATTTAGGCGTCCATATTTTGCACAAGTAAACTTATACAACATAAAATATGCATTTATTTTTATACTTCATTGCATATATATATATATATATATATATATATATATGATTTATTTTATGTAAAAAATATTAGTAATAGCGGAAACAATGTGAAAAAGTTAATCTTTGTGTCAGTTAGTAAAAGATGAAAATCTTATAAAATAAAATACCCATAATTGATGAATTATGTAGGAGGGTTCCAAAAAGCAGCAGTTTTTTTATTTAAACATTGTTTTTCAAAAATCGCAATTAAAAACTTCCCATCGCATATATCTAGAAAATGTTTACTTAATAAATAATAATAATAATAAAGAATAAAACCACAACACGAACTAAAACGTTTCGACTCTTAACAGCGGAGCTCCAGCGTTGATTTCATGACTTTTATTAAATGTAACAGGAAGTTTTCATTCAGAAAGAAACGTCCAGATGACCTGACTGGATGTTCTTGGATTTTATACCTGGATTAACGTTCTTGGATTTTATTCCTGGATTATTGAGCATGAACTTTGGTGATTTCATACAATTCTTTCAGAACTGGTTCCATTTCAACTTCTCGGCACTGGTTTAAATTATATAAAATAATTTTGTAAAATGCGCCCTCAAAATGCTAAATTACTTATTAATTTAGATTTTATTCGCTCAGCTTTAAAGGAAGCATGTTTTTATATTTAGCAGCATAATTTATATTGCTCTTAATAAACAATAAAAACTAATGCATTAAAGTTAAATATGTTAAAGTCTCGTTATTTCCACCAGAATCTGCTTTTTATTTTAAATAACTTTTTATTAAAAGTTCACTCAAGTGCAGAAATAAAACTAAATTTTTGTTTCTTGTCAGGACTTTTGGAAAATCAAATGCCAATGAAAATCCCGAAGCTTTATTAAATAGAAGTAAATAAATGAACATTTTCCAAGAGTTGCAGCAGAACTTCTGACGACAGCAAAGAGCAGATCTCTCTTCCAGACATCGAAAGCGTCAGGACAACAGCTGTTGTGCTTCTGAAGGAAAATAAAGTTGTTACCTGTTACATACAGCTTTGTTCCTGATCCAAACACCAGATACCTGTCAGAGCCTGCCACGGTGGAGCACACCTCTACTAAAACTGCTGCGTGTGAAGAGTCTGAAGAGAGAAGAGGCCTGTTCAGGGCAGGGGGCGTGGCCTAAAGTGATAACTCTTCCAGCTCTTGGAGCTCCTCCAGGTCAGCTGAGAGGTGATCGCTTTCATAAGACCGCTTCACAAAATGGCTTCACAGACCAGTCTGTCCTTCTCCTCACTCTGGTCATTCATACATCATGCACGAGGCCTAACACCTTCTACGTCCTCAACCGACAAGACTGACAGACGTGATCTTCCACTTCTCCCAGGAGTTCATCGTGTGTCCAGCTGCAAGTGTCCCATCCGGACAAGAGGGCTCTCCTTCGCCCTGTCTTCTCGTCGAGAAAATTTTATCCATTGTGTTGAGAGACCAGCTGACCAGATCCATAATTTACGATTCGGAGGTATTGTAGTGAGACGCTCCGATCGCAGGACAACGAGCAAAGCAGGAGGAAAAACATCCGTCTTCATCGAGAGCAAGCAGGAAGAGTCTCTGCAGGTGGATCAGGAGAGAAGAGTCTGGACCTCCCTGCTGCCCCCGAGACTGGAGTCCAGAACAAAATAATGGATGATGGATGGATGATGGATGGATGATGGATGGATGATGGATGGATGATGAATGGATGATGAATGGATGATGGATGGATGATGGATGGATGATGGATGATGGATGGATGGATCCCTGTTATATTTGTGTGTTTGTGTGGTGAGCTGCAGGTGAAGCTGTGCTCCTGGGCCGTGGTCTGCTGCCTCTTCCTGTCGGTTCCTCTGGAGGTTTTTGTTCAGCCTGCTGGCAGCTCTTCTCACTGTGGGCACCTTTCCAGCAGGCGCAGAAGTAGAACGCGTCATGTTCAGCTTTAACGTTTATGATCAACAAACCGTAGCCTTGTGGTTGTTTCCATTCTTTGAAATCTTCTCTGTGAGGATGTTGGTACTTCTTGTAAACCTTCCCTTCAGTCATTTCAATACGCACAATGACTCGGAAAGAATCTTCTTCCTTCTTCTGGTACCAGTAAACATGGTTGTTTTCACACCCGTCTGTTCCTGAGCACTGGAAGGGAACCGAACCACCAACCCTTCTAGTGTGCAATACCTCGTCCTGAACCAGCTCTGCTGCCATGGCAACCAGCGCTGCAGAGACACAGACAGGTGAAGGTCAGTGTGACGTGTTGGTTCCAGGTGGACTTTGTGGCTCCTGATTGGCTGACACACTCACCTGAACACAGACAGCACAGAGCAGCAGCTGGGAGGATCAGCATCGTGTTCACGGGTCTATCCTCTGGTGCACCGGGGCAGAAGTGGCGCTCTGAACCAGCTGAGGACAATCGAGGACGAGCTGTGAGATCAGACAAGGACCACGTGGTTTCTAAGAACTCCTCAAAGCTCCCATCAGCCCCTGCTGTGAACACGTGAGAGCGTTTCATGAGGTTCAGGGTTGAACCTCGTCTTTTATCGTCTGCAACAAAACATCCATCCATTTTCTTTATTCTTTCCTTTCCATGCTGCAGGGAGCCGGTGTCTCTGTCCAGCTGTGAGAGAAATGGAGGACACCCTGGACAGACCTCCAGTCCATCGCAGGGACACCTGGAGACAAACGAGACAAACAACCGTTCACCCTCTCACACAGATTGGGACCAGTCAGACAAACATGCATGTTTTTGGTCTGTGGGAGGAAACCAGAATATTTCATGCACAGGGAGAACATGTGAACTCCACAGACAGGCTCCAGACCAGGAGCTGAACCTGTGACCTTCTCACTGTGAGGCGATAGCTTTAACGCTGGTGCCACCGTGCTGCTGTATGTTTTTTATGTCTTCTTCTTTCAGCTGCTCCTTCTTCAGGGTCTCCACAGTGAACGAACTCACACGAAGACGTGACAATTGTTTTTACACCAGATGTTCTTCATGACACAACCACAGCCACCGAGCGACCACAGCCTCTGTGTGGAGCAGAGAGCTGCATCCAGGGGCCCGGGGGAGCAGATGCTGGGGGTTGAGGGCCTTGCTCAAAGGCCCAGAGCAGGGCAAATGAGGGTGGAGGCAGGTGTGGACGCTTCACCTTTCCCACCCACATTTTGACGTTGTCCGAACCGGGATTTGAACCAGCAACCTTCCGATCGCAGGCTCACCTTCTCTAACCTCTGCACCACCACCCTCTGCCACCGTGCTGCTGTGTGACCTTCAAGAAGGAATCCTCATCAGGTCCAAGGTCAACGCTGCAAATGATGTCACGTGTTTCATTATTGGTTTTTTATTGTTTTATTCTGAACGATCCATTAATTCTTCACTTTCCCTCTGAACAAATATTTGTTGAGTCTTTATCATGTTTGAAGTAAATTAAATGATTCATCTGAATGTGATATTTTCATCATCAATCACTTATTTCACATGAAGATATATATACTGTATATATAAATTATATATATATATATAAATTATATATATATATATATATATATATATATATATATAAAAATTATATATACTATATAAATTATAAAATATAAAAATATATATATAATTTAAAATATATATACTGTATATATAAATTATAAATATATATACTGTATATATAAATTATATATATATATATATATATATTATATATATATATATATATGTGTGTGTGTGTGAGTGTGT
>NC_056506.1:50492100-50493527 GCF_014905685.2 Nematolebias whitei | reverse complement strand
GTTGTGTTTTCTGATCGGGACTGGTTGGTTGGATGTTGGTTGGATGTTTGGTTGGCTGGTTGGATGGTTGAGTTGTGTTTTCTGATCAGGACTAACCTGGAAGAGTTCTAAACGTTGGATAATAACCGTAATAAAATCTGTGAGTTGTTGATCTTGTTTTGAGTAGAATCTCAGAAAGTGCACTTTATTTTTAACGTTGACGTCGTTGGTCCGGGTGTTAAATGTTAAATTTAATTTCTGTTCCAGGTGAGGACGTTTGGTCGTACGCCAAGAAGCTGCCGCACTTGTTCCAGCAGGGCGGCATCTTCTACAACATCGTGAAGAAGGACATGGGTGAGGACGCTTCTTATTTCCCAGAATCCCTCAGAGTTCAGCTCCTGCCGGAGGGACGTTGATTTTTACTGACTCGCTTTACGTTCATAAGTCCACTCATGCTGTTTCCTTCAGAGTATTCTCAGGGTGTGAGCATCCTCAGAGTCTCTTATTTTTAACGAGCTTTTTAAAGACGCGTCTTGGTGCAGCGCACTGAAGGATTCTGGGTAAATATGTTTCAGATGACTTGTTGTTTACATGAGGTTTATAAATAAAACCTCAGAGAAGCTCACATTTCAGTGACGGGGAGCCGATGGTAAGAGAATCGTGCTGCAGCAGGCGGGTGGAGGGAGTCAGGTGTGCCATGTCACACCTGATCACTTCCTGTGCTGAGCTCTGATCACTTCCTGTGCACAACACAAAAATCTTCCTGAAAACAAATCTGACTCCTGCAGCATCTGGATGATTATCCAGCCAGCTGGAAACAAAAACACTCAGAGTAAGTTCTGACCCCAGGAAGTCACCTGACAGAAACAGGAAGTGAGTTCACGTGGACTCAAACTCAGCTTCAGGTTCAAGTTCCATATTTGAACTTTATTCATCTTTCCTTTGTGTTTTCTTGTTTTCATGATTTGTGTGAGCTGCAGCGCTCAGTGTTTGTTCTTTTCATGTTCTTATAAATAATTTGACGAAGACCAGGTGGAGCTCAGCTCATCTTCAGCTCATCTTCAGCTCATCACTCAGGATGTTTTCCTTTAAAACTATTAGTTCAAATTAAATATAACGCAGATAAAACCCTCTATCTGCAAGCTTTAAAATGTTTAATTCTCATTTCAAAGTGTCATAAAAGACAAAATCCTCATAGATCGTCTTGATTTGATCTCAAATGAGCATAAATGTATTAATATTCCAACATTTCAGCTGAAAACCTTCAGCTACTTGGGTCTTCTTGTGTTAAATGACCTCAGGGACGTTTCAGAGTTTACATTTATGAAACATGACACTCCATGTGACAAACCTTCAGCCACTTTCAGCTGATTTCATCCCACATGAGACAAACCATCGGCCACTTTCAGCTGATTTCATCCCACATGAGACAAACCTTCAGCCACTTT
>NC_056506.1:50478091-50492090 GCF_014905685.2 Nematolebias whitei | reverse complement strand
GATTTCATCCCACATGAGACAAACCTTCAGCCACTTTCAGCTGATTTAATCACACATGAGACAAACCTTCAGCCACTTTAAGCTGATTTAATCACACATGAGACAAACCTTCAGCCACTTTCAGCTGATTTCATCACACTGGCTGACAGACAACAAGCTGAAGGTTTGAAACGCCACACATCATATTTTTTATCTGTCCAGTTGGACAGTTTGTCTTCATAAAACGTCTCCGGGTTTGATGCTCGGTGAGTGTAATGATAAAACCTGATGGTGGGTCCAGACTCAGGTTTGGACCCCGGACCTCCTGAGACTCAGGATCTGGACCCTGAACTTCATGAGACTCTGTCTCACTGCAGAGTCTGGTTTTTATGAATTCTGTTTGAAGTGTTTCTACGGAGGCCCCTGGTCTCTGGTGCTGAGACATTGTGTCTTTGTCCCTGTTTTAAAGGACATGTCTTGAACAGTTTTTGACGTGTCCTCTCGTTCAGGTCTGATGGATGGGAAGCACTGCACGCTGCCCCACCTGACGGGGAAGACGTTTGTCTATAACGGCGCAGAGGACCGCGTGGAGCTCTGCGTGGACACCGCAGGCCACTTCCCCGTGGGTCCGGATGTGGAGGAGCTGGTGAAGGAGGCGGCGGTCCGCTTGGAGGCGTCGTCCCGGGGCAGCAGGGAGGGCAGTCCGTCCCACGGCGTCCTGCGGCTCGGCAGCGGTGGCGTGGTCAGGAAGAAGGAGCAGCTGCAGAGCGTCACTGCCTTCCAGGGCAAAGGTCACTCTCTGGGCAGCGCCGGAGGCTCCTCCCCTCCAGAGTACCGACCTATCACACGCCAGCACAGCAGCGGAGTGGACCTGAGCTCTAGCGTGTCCCGGGGAGCCCCGGACCTGTTGGACATCCCCGAGGACACCAGCAGGGAGCTGGTCCGCATGGCCCCGGGCTTCGTCACGGTGAAGGACGGGCGGGGTCTGGACCCAGCCCTGATGGAGCAGCAGAGGAGGAAGCTGCAGGAGATGGTCTCCTCTATCCAGGCCTCCATGGAGCGCCACCTGAGGGAGCAGCAGAGCAGCGCTGCTGCAGGGGGCGTGGCCAGCCAGGAACGGACCGCCAAAACCAAGACGAGCTCCAGTCAGCCGGCGCCGGACCAGAACCCTCCAGCTGAAGTCAGAGCGGGGACGGTGGAGGACCAGGAGGACATGGAGAGCCAGGACGCCGAACAGAACGCCGCCGAACCCATGGACCACTCCTGATGGCTCAGAAGCCCCTCCCCTTCCCCGCCTGTGGGTCCCACGTCCCCGGTCCTAAAGCTTTGATCCTCATCACGTCACGTTGTCTTTCATGCATGAGACGGAGCGGACCGTCCTCGCTGCTGCTGCTGGGACACCCGATGGTAAGCGTATCGCCTGAGGGACATCCTGGGGGCGGGGCGTCCTGGGGGGCGGGACCTGACCACGCCCCCTGTAGTAAACACAGACAGTGGCTTCTCAGCTAGTTCATTTTTCTTCTTACAACAAGGATTGGACCTCCAGCCTCTTGTCTCCACCTGCAGGCGTCTAAAGTTCTGCTCCGACGGACCGGACCGGACCGGTTGGGCTCAGGAGCGAGACGTGTTTCCTTACATACAAGAATCCTTTCATCGACCCGTCTGAGTCTTCTGAGCTGGTTTGGACTTTCTGCTGAAATCCAACAAGCAGAACCGCTCCACCTACAGGCAGGAAAAGTTCTGGTTCTCCAGAACCGGTCCAGTTTCAGACGTGTTAAATCTCAAACTGAACTTCTTCTCTGAGCAGACGAGTGTCAGAATAAAATAATCTTTACTTCAACTCTGAGTCGGACCCGTCTTCTGACCAGAACCTGCAGCCGACTGGACCTGAGTCCGACCCGCCTTCTGTCTGCTGGTGGTTTGAGCCCGTCTGATTCAAATGACACCTCAAAGCTAAAGTCTGCTTCAGTTTTTACTGTCGGCTGTTTTATGAGCCGCAGCTCAGCGTGTTTAAATCTGCACCCCCGGTCTCTAACCACCGCACTGTGCTTCCTGTTGGGTTCAGGCGCCGCTGCAGCCGCAGCCTTCAGCACATCTGTACCTCCAACTGGAAATCTTAAACGTTAATATTTACACTTTATTTTAAAAAACATTATGTTTAATTAATGAACAGCTTTTATGTTTCAAAACAACAAAAATGTCCAATTAATAAATAATAATAAATTATAAGTAAATAATAAATAAATAATAATAAATTATGAGTAAATAAATAAATAATAATTAATAAATAAAGCTTTCAGGTCAGAGCTGTCGCCGCCTCACTTTCAAACGAGGCTCCGCCCACAGGTCGAGGGTCGGGATGACTCTCAGCTACCACCCTGGACTCTGGTCTCAGCCTTTATCTCGGGCTGATTAGCTGTGGCGGCCATCTTGAATGGAGTTTGGGTTAACCAGGACTCAAATCCATCAGGTGGTTCATGAGATATTTTGCTAACAGAAACACCCAGAGGGGGTACATGATCGCCCTTCTTCCACTCCAGGAATAAAAACCAGAGCTGAGAGTTTGGATTCAGCTGTAGGGCTTCAATCAGAACCTCCACGAGCTCAAGCTTTAAACTGGTGACACCAGAACTGGACCCGAGTCCAGCTTGGGTTAACACTCGGAGCTGAGCAGAACCAGATCGTCTCGAAAACATGAGATCCAACAGGAAGGATCTGAGTCCAACCAGAATCTGGACTTTGTTGGGTCCAACAGAACCTCCAAAGATGTTCTGGCTCCACTTGCTCTGAACCGAACTTCAGCTTGTTCTAAGTTGAAGTTTTTTCTTTAGCTGCAGATGAGAACCGAACGCTCCTTTAACCTTTTTTAAGCTGAAGCAGCCGAAGAACAGCAGCTAGATGTTCGAGTCGTTTCCAAACAGCCGGTGGTTTTTGTTTCTGAAGCAGACCAACTCCTCGTCCTCCTCACCTTTCTGTTCATGAAGGAACTCCATGAAACGTTTCGTCACGTTGTGAGGCTCCTCGTCCTCTGATCGGGCTCTCGCACCGGACAAACAGGAAGTGACATCACTATTTAGTGTGTGGACCTTGAAGTTGTCAGGACAGACAGGAACAGGTTTGTGGAAGGAGGCAGCAGCTCGGCGTCCTACAGATGCACTGGAGACGGTTTGTCCTCAGGTGGAGTAAGGATCAAACCTGCAGTAGATGTTCAGACCTCCTCAGGTTGGTGTTTGTTCTGCTGCTGCAGAAACATCTGAACGCTCCAGAACCTTCACATGTTAAAATGTTTAGAGTCAACCTGAAGTTAAAATGTTTCATAATCTTGTTCCTGAGTCCAAATAAAAGCTGTGGAGACGTTTTGTTGCAACAAACTCGTTGACGAACGCCAGGCCTTAAAAAGATTGTTCTCAAATCGTTTTCTTTGTTTTGTTGTTTTCGCTGCAGCTGAGCTTTTTTTTTTTTTCATCTTTAAAACGTTATTTTTGTTGTTTGGGGAGTCAGTAAAAAAAGTTAAAGGACATTTTGTGTTTTCTCTCCAGTTTGAAGGAAAATTATAAACTGAGGCACTTTGAATGCTGAGCCCGGTTCAGTGGTTCTGAGAGGAAACGGGTCGCCAGCTGCATTTTAGTTTATCAGGACGTGTACAGAACCCGTCTCTCTGGTTTGTTGATACATTTGGACTCTGCATGTTTGACCTCTTCACAATAAAAGCACTTCCTGCTCTGCTCCTCTCGTCTCTCAATCTGCCTTTATTTTCCTAAAGTCACAGGTTTCACATTTAAAAGGTCCTGATTTAAATAGAACGTGCAGAGAAGAAAGCTCCGGGCCTCCTCCATGTCCCAGAAGTTACCGGTAATCTTTTTATTTATTGATTCCTAAACGAGTCGTTTGATTCCTCTCAGGTAAAGTTTTAGCAAAAATTATTTGAATGGATTTGAATCTGAAAAAGCCAAAATGGATAAAAAAAATAAATAAATAAAACTAACTGAAAATTAGATTTAAAAAAAAAATATGAAAGAAAAAGCTCTAACTAGCAGAAAGAAGCTAATAGGAGCCAAAAACAGCTAAAATGAGCACGGAAGCTGAAAACTGAACAAGATGCTGAAATGAGCAGACGAGGCTTAAACGTTGAACTAAACAGAAAAACGTCTAAATGATCCCGAGCTGTGACCTCAGGTGAGGTGAAGATTCCTGCTCGACAGAAGAATCACAGGAAAATATAAAAAACTCAAACGTCTGGACTTTAATCTGAAGCTGGAAACGGCTTAATTGGGTCTAAAACATCTGGAGCTCACTCCTACATCTGCAGGAGAGGCCAGCTGTGTTCTTAGATCAGCTGCAGGTTAGACTCTAACTACTTGCCCTCACAGTGCAGGGGCGCGTAGTTCCAGAGGTTAAAAGAACATCTGCTGAAACAAAATCACATTCAAGGTTCACTTAGAAAAAAAGCTCAAACTAGCAGGAAAAAAGAAAAAAGCCGAAAATAACAGAAGCTTAAGTGGACATAAAAAGCTGAAATTAGCAGAATGAAGTTAAAAACAGCTGGAAATCAAACCTGAACATTGAGAAGCAAAACTGATGATTCTCATGGTTCAAGAACAGCTGAACCAGCCGAAAACAGCTAAAGAGCTATGAAAAGGCTGAACCAGCCGAAAACAAGCTGTAAAAGGCTGAATGAACCTGAAACAGCTAAATAAAAGCTGTAAAGAGCTGAACATAAATTAAACACAGTCACAAGCATCAGCTGGACAGAGTTAACAATCAGTTGCTATGGAAACGGAGCAGGACAGAACATGTTAACAGCATTTACAGCAAAGAGAAACAGGACCTGCAGGTCACGAGATTCCAGCAGGACAGGAGTCAACTTTAATATAACTGGCAGGATTCTTTTACGTTTTATTGTTGGATGTTACTGGGACCCTGTGGACATAATTTCGCTCCACCACATGTACCACATGAGGTGCGAATGACAATAAAGAATCTCTGACTCTGATACCAGCAGTAACTAGATGGAAATGGTACAAAGTCAAGTATCCTCGGACCCATACGCAGGTATACACTTTGGTTGGCCTTGTTGCTGTTTTAAGTGCTATATAAATAAATTGGTATGGTATGGTATGGTATACAGAGTATACCCACTAGAAAAGCTTAAGAATTTCAGTACACCCACTTAAAAGTGCCCAGTGATGTATGACATGTGTCATTGATTAAAGTTAAATGCTTCAGTAACAATCTGTATGCAGCGCATGTTTATTACATTTGCTTATCCAGCAAATTATTGTTTAATTCTGTACTTACTACTTGAACATGTTTTGCTTTGATACTGTTTGATAAATTTTATAACACGTTTTTAACACAAAGCCAACTGTTGTACAAAGTTTGTTGTTCATTTATTCAAATAAGCATCAGATAAATTTGGAAATGTTCAATACGCTTAAAAATCTAAATAAATTGATGCTTACATTTACTAACTGGTGTACATTGGTTTAAGCACAGTACCCTGAATCAAATGTACGTGTTGAATTGTTAAAGGAATAATCAGGCACTGGCAAGGGCAGCTAACAGCACCCGGATAATGATCGTCAGTTAACATGGACACATGTTGTAGTGTAACACCGGGCAGCTTTTATTTTATGAAACAAAACCGTCTTTAAAAAGGCTGAGACTCCTTTCGTTTTGTAGTTACCGGCACATGAGCCGGCTGGATGTGAAGACGGGCGGCAAACAAACAGTTTTAAGTGAGAAAAAAAGTTTTACAGTTGAGAAGAATAATCATTTTTGAAACACTAACAAAACATATATACGTATTTATGGTTTATTTAGTCAATAATCGTCGTTTCCTAAGAGATTCCGCCTACTCACAGCTCCGTTAGGTGCCCCGGTGCACAAATGGAGCGTATCCACTAAGCGCCACCGGAAGTCAGCAGTTTCCGTTAGCTGTCAGGCTAATGTGCTAACGCTCGGAATTTAATGTCTGTCTCGCATCTGCCCGGTGACCGAGCAGCTGAACGACCATGACTTCGGTCCATTTTCTGAGAGAGTTCATCAGCGAGCGGCTAACGGCCGCCGCTTCGGAAATCTTCGAGGTTTTTGAGAAAACCATCGTCCAGTACGAGGAGGAGGTGGACCGTCAGCGCAGGCTGCTGCTGGACCTCAGCTGGAAGCCTGAAATAAAGCTGCAGGCCGGAGGTGAGGATCTCTGGAGGCTCTGAAGCAACAAACTCTGAATGAGACTCACGGAGGAAGCTTCCGGTTTGTCCTGAACGAGCTAACAAAGACACCCGGACAGGTTAGCATGCTAACTGTGTCCACTGTGGGACAAACTGGACAGGACATAACTCCTTTACACTCACAAGTCTGTGGTTCAACTGCACAGTTAGAAATGTGAAACTAAAACTAGCAGAACAGCAGCTAAAATGGGCAGAACAGCAGCTAAAATGGGCAGAACAGCAGCTAAAATGAACAGAACAGCAGCTAAAATGAGCAGAACAGCAGCTAAAATGAGCAGAACAGCAGTTAAAATGAGCAGAACAGCAGCTATAATGAACAAAACAGCAGCTAAAATGAGCAGAACAGCAGCTAAAATGAACAGAACAGCAGCTAAAATGAGCAGAACAGCAGCTAAAAGCTAAATGCAGCAGACCCGTAGGTTCCAAAGCTAAATGACAGAAGCATTAAAGCCTAAAACGGAAATCTGCTTAAATTCAGTTGAATGAAAACAAAGTATTGAACAGAGATAAGTTAGTAATTTAAGTGAGAAAACATTAATTTTAAATATTTTTGTGTAGGTGATCCATCACATCTGGTTTGGTCAAACTATACGTGACCATTTTTTTAAGATTCCTGGTTTTTTAAGCTACATTTCGATACCTGGATGAACCTAACATCATCCATGTTGGGGATAACTCCTGGAAACAGTGGTCTGAATTATGTTTTTAGGGTACGCTCATGAGGATTTATTGATGTCATTTGAAAGAGGAAACTTTAAACCAGTTGAGGTGTGTTGGGCAGTAAGGATGCTCCCTGGTCGGGCATGTCCCACTGGGAGGAGACCCCGGGGAAGACCCAGGACACGCTGGAGAGACTGTCTCTGTTGGCCTGGGAACACCTTGGAGTCCTGAGAGCTGGAAGAGGCTGTGGAGAGAGATGTCTGGACCTCCCTGCTCAAGATGCTGCCCCTGACACCCAACTTCAGAATAAGAGGAAGATGATGGATGGATAGATATCAGGATTTTCCAGCTGCTACAGAAAAGAGCTTCACTAACGTGCAGGGAAAGTAGAAACATGGAAGTCTTTTCTGCTTAAATCTTTCTTTAGGATTATATTTTGAGCATTTCCTTCAAGGGACACAAAGTTAAGGTATTTATTCTTTATATTTTGACAAAATGCAATATTCACACGTTTCTAACCAATGCTGCTGCCTCAATCTGAACATATCCGCCTTTGATTTAATCCGGCTTTGATGTGACTGGTCAGTGACTTGGGTCAGCCTTTGTGTATTGTGAGTCAATAATCCTCGAGTGTCAACAGCTGGAGGGCAGTGACGGAATGAAAAGTGAAAATCTGAATCTGTCTTTCTTCGCTCTTCTTCTGGGAAGAAACGACTAAAAGCTGCGAGGACGACAGAAGTCGAGAGTTAAACTTGTGTCAACGAGTCGTTTCTAAATGTTCTGAACGGCTCGTCACAAAGTTTAGTTGTAAACAAAGATGAGGAATATTTTAAACCCAGATGAGTTTGAGTTACTGTATCCTCCAGACACGGCTCTGGTTTGATGTGCAGGAAGACCCTTAGAGATAAAGGCCCGTTCCATAAATGTACTTTAAAATTGAGCCTAAATTAGATGTTTGTTTTTATTTACTCCTTTTTTCTGAGGAAGCAGCATCTGCAGCGGTGAGATGAACACAAGTCAGAGGTTTGATGGTGTTTGGGTCCAACGGACCGCAGCCTTTGAACGCTTAAAATAAAAAAAATTGTGTCTTATGTGACACTTTAAGGATCCTGTGACGTGCACGTATTAAATGCAACATTTAGCTGAAGGCGCTCCAGCTCTGAGCAACGTGTTCGTTCAGTTCGGCTCTTCTTTCACTTCTGTATTTTCAACATCAGTCTCGAAAAAGAACTGCAGTTTGTTCAGATTCTGCCACGTAGAGCGCTTTAGATCTTCCTGCAAGCTTCATAAAGAGCCTGTTCTGTACTTTTACTGGAGCAGCAGGGAAGTGGGTGAACGCAGAAGTGCTGAATGTCAGCATTTATTGGCTGCTTGAGCTGCTGAAGCAGCAGCTAAAGCAGCTGACAGACGACTTTATATTCCTGTCTGACTCAATCCTCCTGCTTTCTGTTTGGTCATCATGAAAGTCCTGTCAGCTAAATAAGTCAGATTCTTTAAGAACATTGACGCTCAGCATTAAATCACAACTAAATGTTGTTTTTGAACAGCAGAATCAGAAACTCATGAGTTTAAATGTTTGTCAGGAGGTTTCTTTCTTTTTAAAGTTTCGTCTGTTTTCCTTTCAGAGCCGCTTCAGAAACATGTCTGTCAGAAACAGAAAGAAGCTCCTGCCGAGCCGCAGCTCCTCAGCCAGGAGAGGAGCTTCAGTCTGGACCTGGAGGAGCCAGAACCTCTGCAGATGAAAGAGGAACAGGAAGAGCCAGAACCTTCGCAGATCAAAGAGGAACAGGAGCAACTCTCCAGCGTTCAGGAGACGGAGCAGCAGGCGGTGAAGGAGGAGGTCGACGCCCTGGTGGTGATGCTCAGCGATGAGGAAATGGATCTGAGCAGCGCAGAACCCACCGGAGATCAGCTCCGAGATCAGGTGGAAAGACCAGACCTGGGTTTCAGGTTGATGAGCAAAATGGAGCGGACGGGGAAGAGGAGCCGTCATAAAGTGAGGAGTAAAAAAACCATTGAGGAGCTGTCTCCTCTGTCGGAGAGCGAGAGCGACACGGAGCCGGGAAAAATCTCAGCGAAGTGCGGCATTTGTGACAAAGTCTTTAAGAACAAGTACTACCTGAAGATGCACTACAGGATCCACACCGGCGTGAAGCAGTTTGTTTGCAACGACTGCGGGAAAAGTTTCACCGACGCGTCCACGCTGAAATACCACACAAGGACACACACGGGTGAGAAACCGTTCTCCTGCGATACGTGCGGGAAAAGCTTCAGATGTAGTTACAGCGTGCTGGTCCACATGAGAACTCACACAGGAGAGAAACCGTACCTGTGCAACATCTGCGGAAAACGATTCACCAACCTGTCGGCCTTCAAATGGCACATGGCCATTCACACGGGAGAGAGGCGCTACTCCTGCAACATCTGCGGGAAGAGTTTCACTCAGAATGGCAACCTGACCGCTCACATGGGGACTCACACCGGGGAGAAGCGCCACGTCTGCAAAATCTGCAACAAGAGCTTCAGCCGGAGCAGCAACCTGCTGGTCCACATGAGGAACCACACAGGAGAGAAACCGTACCCCTGCAAGACGTGCGGAGAAAGGTTCAAGTATGCAGCCATGCTTAAAAAACACCTCAAAACTCATGAAGGAGGCGAGCCGTCCCCCTGCCAAACGTGTGGCAGAGGTCCGACGGGTCCGGAGGGCTCGATGGTCCAACATGAAGGTGGTGAGTGTCATCCTGAAACATCTGCAGGAACAAACATCTGTGTGGAAAAGGATGAAGAAAACGTGTTTGCTGTTTTTCAGTGAAGATATGAAAGGAGTGTGACGCTGCATGTCAGACTGCATGAGGGAACCGAACAGTTCACCAAACAACAAAAACTCCTCCGTGGATCTGGAGAAACAGCCAAACCTTTAGTTATTTTTCAGCTTTTATTTCTCCGAGCCGACAGACGGTTTAATCTGGGTTCTGTTTGTACAGTCCAGTGGAGACACGGAGTCCTCTGGAAGGGCTTCAGACCTTCTGAGAAGCTGCTCCACGGTACGGACACCTAAACACTCTCCTCCCCCACATTTAAGCTCTTACATGTACGCCGTCAACATCTAAAGCATCAAACCTGACTTTATGAACGGGCTGCGACGAGACGCTTTAGATTTTACAGTATTATTTAGACAAACATATGTGGGAGTGGTGGCGCAGAGGTTGGAGAAGGCGAGCCTGCGATCGTAAGGTCGCATGCTCGACTCCCCGGAAAGGTGAAACACCCACACCTGCCTCCACTCTGAGCCCTTGAGCAATACCCTTAACCCCCACCTTCTGCTCCCCTGGGTGCCCCACATGGCAGCTCTCTGCTCCACACAGAGGCTGTGGTCGCTCGGTGTCTGTGGTGGAGTCAGGAAGAACATCCGGCGTAAAATCACTCCCCAAGTCTTCGTTTGAGTTGGTTCTCTGTGGCGACCCCTGAAGAAGGAGCAGCCGAAAGAAGAAGAATAAACTCAAATTCAGACGAACTCGACCCCCGGCCCTCTCCTCGCCCGTGAGTTCTTTTAGAAGGTGCCAAAATAAAAACGGCTGAAGGACCAAGCTGAGCTCTTGGTACATATATATATTATTTTCCTGTTTGGATTTTTCAAAATACAGACTCAGAAAATGGAATTAAGATTCCTCGATATTTATTTATAATGTTGTCCGATCAGTTTACTGATATTTGGTTTTAAATTAAGACGTTTGTTCTTTTCTTATGTCTTTCTTTTTTTAGTCACTTTTGTAGAAAACAACAAAAAAAATTCATATGTTATTTATCTAGATCGCCATTATTTTACCGGAGCGATGCATTCTGGGGCGATGACGTAATCGATTGTAGTGGAGACTCAAACACAAGAAGCCACGGCTCTATAAATATAAATATAAATATAATTATAAATATAAATATAAATAAACAAGGTCTGGAGCTAACGTGAAAGTTATCGCTCCGTCAACGCTCCGGTTCTAACTTGAGGCTGAACGTCAGAAAATGTCCCAAAGTAACGTTCAAGCTGAATGGAGCTCGTTACCCGTCTACATCATTTACCCAGAATGCATTGCAGCATGAATGGTGGTTTTTCGTGTGTCAGTCTTTGTTTTAACTTATAAAAACTAAACGGTCTGTGCGTATTTTTCAGTCTTGGTTTTATAGCTGAAGTGATGGATGATCTAATAAGATCTCATTCCAACAGTTTTTAAATTATTTTTTATTCAACCTTTATTTCTACAGGTTAGTCTCGTTAAGTCATGAGAAGGGATGCACGATATTGGATTTTTGTCCGATACAGATGTTTTTATACTTTGTCAGAACATAGCCCTCTTCTCCTTGTCACTGGGTTGTCATACAAAAACGGCGCCTTTTATATCGGTGAGTTATTTTGGTGGACTGGCCGATGTCTGATATTGAACTTTTGACGCTAATATCGACCGATACCGTGCCGATAATATCGTGCATCCCTAGTCGTGAGGACTCATTTTACAAGAGAGACCTGTTTAAACGGACAACGTGTAGAGCGCAGACAATAACAACATCAGTAATTAAAATCAAAATAGTGACATGAAACTACTGTTACTGTTGGCATGTGCTCCAACTCGTAGATCCTTCCAAAGTAAAATAAATAAACCTGGATAAGAGTTCAGGCAGACTGCAGCTCTGAAAACTATTCAGGTCTCTTGTAAACGAGTCCCTGAGGCTCAGTGGGACGAACCTGCAGAAATAAAGGTGGAAAAAACTACGAGTTAAACACTCAGGACATTAGAGTGAAACTCCATTCTGTCTACGCTTCATTTGGTTGTGATTTAAAATGGGGGGGGGGGGTTGTAGGCGGGGCTCTGTGTTCTGTTGACAGGATGGGGCACCCCCCTCCCCCCCCACAAATAATGGTTAGTACAACGCTGAGTTTATTAACTTTTTTCTGGTTCCTCTTAAAATTCCCTCGTTTCATCCTGAACAAGATTTCACTCTTTTATTTTGTCGTCATAAAACTAAAGCAGAAGAACTGTTATTAATTAATAACTTATTAGTTTTATAAAAAGTAATTTTAAATGAAACCTGAACATTTTCTGTTCTAACAGGCGTTAGAGTTATATTTGTGAAACGAATCGAGTGCACAGTGGAACGGCCGTGCACGCACATTTTGATAAATGCAGGAAACCATACAGTCTCCTGCATTAGCACCTGTATGGCAGGCCATTTTACCATATAATGGAAGCACACTCCTCCCTCTAATGACTAATTAAATGTCACTGATGGATCTCCAGCTCACAGAACCAATTCCAGTGGGTGGTTTTGAAATAAATAGAACATTAAACTCATTATTAGGCTGATAAAATGTAAAAAAAATTACAAATACAATTCTATAAAAAATGAGTAAATTTAAAATTGCTGCAAATCTTTCAAAGCTTTCTTTTTTTAATAGACGATGTTTAGCAGACGTTCTTGTCTAAAGTCTGTTCAGCCGTGTTTCTTCAGCTTCTCATATTTTATTATTTTTATATATGATTCACGTTTGTCGTCTCACGTCGTCGTTTTAACTCGAGCGTCTGTTTGAACGAAGTCTTGGCTGAGCTGAAGGTGTTTTTGAGTTCTGGTTGATCCTCTGGACTCGTTGCTTCAGACGGTTCAAATCGACAAGACGGTTGTTCTGATCCAAAACAACAGAACCAGTTTGATCGAGTTTAATGATAAACTCCTCTGGAATGATGTCATCGTTGGACTTTATTGTAATAATTTAATTCAGGCTTTGTCAAATAAATGAAAACGGAAACTTTTCTGTGTTTCAGTGACGTCTTTATGTAAAAACATCTTTTATGTTTCAAATCATCTGAACTCTTTATTTCCTGCTGCAGCTTTTTCATTTAAGACTCAACACGGGGCTTTAAAATGGGTTCGTCAACTGGCGGCCCGCGGGCCACTTTCGCTCCACGGGTGACTTCAGTCCGGCCCACAATGAGTTCACTGAAAACAAAAATGTGTGTGTTTGGGGGGCGGGGGGTGTCTGGGTTTGGGTTTTGTTTATTTCATTTAAGATTCAAAGCAACAAAATAAATGTTAAAGGCCGATTGTAAAACTTGGTTTATTTACAGAATGGACGTCCGGCCCCTGAGCTGCTGACTCAGAACCTGTGGCCCCTGAGCAGTTTAGTTCAATAACCCTACTTTTAAACATCGTGGTGCATTCAAGGTCCACACGGTACATTTTGTTTAGTGCAGTGTTCAAGGCTACAGGTGAAGCCAGGTGTTTCCATCCTCTGTATTTAAAGACGGAACAGGTAAATATGAAACTCATTTTTGAAGCTTTTATCAAAAGTAATATATTTTGAATCCTAACTGGCCTAAAATGAAAACATTTAGTGGATTTTTATTGTCACATAGAAAATAGTTATGGGTTTTTATTGTGTATGTAAACATCTGGTTCCAGATGTGGATAGGCTTTTATTTTGAAAGAAATGGGAACCATCTGATAATCATGTCTAGATTGTAAATATTTTAGTTTTATGGGGACATTTCATCTTATTCTTAAAACTCAAATATTAAACTTGCTTTATTGCATTTTGTCAGTGGGTGGAGCCTGTTTCAGGCGTTATCAGGTAATTGCTGGTCCATCACAGACAACTGCTCTGCAGGGATTTTATTTCAGCTGTTCCTGAAGCGTGTTTGATGAAAAGTGATCAAAGCATTTCTGCCTGCAGAGGACCATCACACGAACCAGGCCGAGCTTGGTTCTGGTTCCTGGGCTTCCTGGGTCAGCTGTAACCCGAGTAGCTTTAGGACCGGGCCGGAGCAGCTCAGCAGCAGTAAATATAGCAGCAGAGCTGTTTGGGTCAGAACAGCTGGGTGTCACCAGGAGGTCTGGACACATCGGATCAGTCTGAGCCTTCAGTTCTACTCCAGCAGAACCAGACCAGGACACTGAGCAGAACCAGACCGGGACACTGAGCAGAACCAGACCGGGACTCAGAGGAAACCTCAGCAGGGTGAATGAAGGTAAGAGTCACGTGTGTCTGCGAGGCATTCACTGTCTGTGAGACGTTCAGTGTGTGTGAGGCATTCACTGTCTGTGAGACGTTCAGTGTGTGTGAGGCATTCACTGTCTGTGAGGTG
>NC_056506.1:50476220-50478081 GCF_014905685.2 Nematolebias whitei | reverse complement strand
TGTCTGTGAGGTGTTTAGTGTGTGTGAGGCGTTCACTGTCTGTGAGGTGTTTAGTGTGTGTGAGGCATTCACTATCTGTGAGACGTTCAGTGTGTGTGAGGCATTCACTGTGTGAGGTGTTTAGTGTGTGTGAGGCGTTCACTGTCTGTGAGACGTTCAGTGTGTGCGAGGCATTCACTGTCTGCGAGGTGTTCAGTGTGTGTGAGGCGTTCAGTGTCTGTGAGGTGTTCAGTGTGTGTGAGGCGTTCAGTGTGTGTGTGAGGCGTTCAGTGTCTGTGAGGCGTTCAGTGTCTGTGAGGCGTTCAGTGTGTGTGAGGCGTTCAGTGTGTGTGAGGCGTTCAGTGTCTGTGAGGTGTTCAGTGTGTGTGAGGCGTTCAGTGTGTGTGAGGTGTTCAGTGTCTGTGAGGCGTGTGATTTATCTGTAAATAAAGGTTGAATGAAAAAGAAAAGTTCTGTTCAGGTTCAGGTTCTGCCTCAAGTATCTCAGGGTTTTGTTCAGGAGCGAGAGACTGACGGATGGATTGGTGCAGCGTCTGCAGTATTGTGGACTTTGGGCCGGTCCGTTAGATTTTTAACAAACGTTAAAATACACCAGAATGCATGAAATGGCATCTACTTTATTCAAAATGTTCTTGGGGAGGACCCCCCACCAATATGCCCCCCCCCCCACAAATGTTTCTCACTGTGTTGTTCAACCTAAGAGTCATTGTCAACACTGCGGGCTAAGCCCCCCTAAAGGGCAGATTCTAGAATCGCCCCTGGCTTCAGGACCTGTGGAGTTGGAGCTCCTACTCGTGCTTCTGTTTCTGAGCAGGTGTCTGTTTCCAGTGGCGCTGCGAGTACGGGGGCCTGTGAGGGTCAGTTCCTCCTCGTGATGCTGCAGCTGTGTGAAGTCAGCAGCTCCCTGCTCATCAGCAACGCGCGCTCCGCCTGCAGCGAGGAGCTCCTCCAGCAGGAGGCCGTGACGCTCTGCATCAACGTGTCCCGGCAGCAGCCGTTTCCCTCCGCTGGCGCCGTCGCCAAGCTGCGGGTGCCCGTCTACGACGACCCCGGCGAGGACCTGTACGCCCACTTTGACCGCTGCGCCGATGCGATCCAGACGGAGGCGGAGCTTGGAGGGCGGAGTCTTGTCTACTGCAAGAACGGACGCAGCCGCTCGGCCGCCGTCTGCATGGCGTACCTGATGAAGCACCGGGGGATGACCCTGAGCGAGGCGCTGCAGGTGAGGACAGGACAAACTGCTGCTGGACAACAGGGGACAACTCCTGTGGTTGTCCTCAAGTTGTCTCTTCATCGCTGCAGATAAATATCAGATGATCAAAAACTGAGACTCGTTTTACTGACATGAACCAGAGGTCACTGAGTTCAGCAGGTCCTCAGAGGGAGGACAGCTGAGACTTCCCGTCTCTATCCTCAGCTTCCTGTCCCTGTCATTAGCATCCTGTCACTGCCTTCATCTTCCTTTCCCTGTCCTAAGCTTCCTGTCTGTCTCTATCCTCAGCTTTCTGTCCCTGTCATCAGCTTCCCGTCTGTCTCTGTCCTCAGCTTCCTGTCTGTCTTTCTGTCCACAGCTTCCTGTCTCTGCCTTCATCTTCTTGTCTTTGTTCTCAGCTTCCTGTGCCTGTCTTCAGCTTCCTGTCCCTGTCATCAGCTTCCTTTCTCTGTCCTCAGCTTCCTGGCCCTGTCATCAGCTTCCTGTCTGTCATCAGATTCCTATCTCTGTCATCAGCTTCCTGTCACTGTCTTCAGCTTCCTGTACCTGTCATCAGCTTCCTGTCTCTGCCTTCAGCTTCCTGTCCCTGTCATCAGCTTCCTGTCTCTGCCTTCAGCTTCCTGACTCTATCCTCAGCTTCCTGTTTCT
>NC_056506.1:50475645-50476210 GCF_014905685.2 Nematolebias whitei | reverse complement strand
CTGTTTCTGTCATCAGCTTCCTGTCTCTGTCATCAGCTTCCTGTCTCCGTCATCAGCTTCCTTTTTGTCTCGCTGTCCTCAGCTTCCTGTCTCTGCCTTCATATTTTTGTCTTTGTCCTCAGCTTCCTGTGCCTGTCCTCAGCTTCATGTCCCTGTCAACATCTTCCTGTCCCTGTCCTCAGCTTCCTGTCTCTGTCTTCAGCTTCCTGTCTCTGCCTTCAGCTTCCTGTCCCTGCCATCAGCTTCCTGTCTCTGTCCTCAGCTTCCTGTCTCTGCCTTCAGCTTCCTGTCCCTGTCCTCATCTTCATGTCCCTGTCATCAGCTTCCTGTCTCTGCCATCAGCTTCATGTCTCTGTCTTCAGCTTCCTGTCTCTGTCATCAGCATCCTGACACTGCCTTCATCTTCCTTTCCCTGTCCTCAGCTTCCTGTCTGTCTCTATCCTCAGCTTCCTGTCTCTGTCATCAGCTTCCCGTTTGTTTATGTCCTCAGCTTCCTGTCTGTCTCTCTGTCCACAGCATCCTGTCTCTGCCTTCATCTTCTGGTCTTTCTCCTCAGCTTCCTGTC
>NC_056506.1:50475463-50475635 GCF_014905685.2 Nematolebias whitei | reverse complement strand
TGCCTTCAGCTTTCTGTCCCTGTCCTCAGCTTCCTGTCTCTGTCCTCAGCTTCCTGTCCCTGTCATCAGCTTCATGTCACTGCCTTTGTCTTCCTTTCCCTGTCCTCAGCTTCCTGTTTCTGTCATCAGCTTCCTGTCTCTGTCATCGGCTTCCTGTCTCTGTCCTCAGCTT
>NC_056506.1:50470548-50475453 GCF_014905685.2 Nematolebias whitei | reverse complement strand
TCCTGAGTCTGTCATCAGCTTCCTGTACCTGTAATCAGCTTCCTGTCCCTGTCCTCAGCTTCCTATCTGTCTCTGTCATCAGCTTCCTGTACTTGTCCTCAGCTTCCTATCTGTCTCTGTCATCAGCTTCATGTCTCTGCCTTCAGCTTCCTGTACCTGTAATCAGCTTCCTGTCTCTGTCCTCAGCTTCCTGTCTCTGTCATCAGTTTCCGGTCTCTGCCTTCAGCTTCCTGACCCTGTCATCCGTTTCCTGTTTCTGTAATCAGCTTCCTGTCCTTGTCATCAGCTTCCTGTCTCTGTCCTCAGCTTCCTGTCTGTCTTTGTCCTCAGCTTCCTGTCTGTCTTTGTCCTCAGCTTCCTGTGTCTGACAGAAAGGAACCAGCAGCTGTAATTCTTCATGAACCTGAAGGTTCTGATCCTTCTCGTTTTCTCTCTGCAGAGGCTGAAGACGGCCCGACGGGTCGTCGAGCCGAACCTCGGCTTCTTATCTCAGCTGCAGAGGTACGAGCACGAGTTGAAGAGGAGCCGAGGACCGTCCTGATCCTGGACCAGAGACCCAGCTCTGAAAGACCACGCGCGAGACCAGAACCAGCAGGAGCAGAAATGGACAAAACAAGGACGACAGAATTTATTTTTTTCTTACTGAACGTATTTTAATAAGATGAAGAAAATAAAAAAAAAATGTATTCAATTAAATCAAAATGATTAAAAATCCTAAAATGTAAAAAAAAAATATTTTATAAACCAGAGGTCTAATAATAAAAAGTGTTATTTTTTTTATATATTTTAGGTCACTAATAAAACCAAACCACGAGAAACCAAAACTATTCAAGAGATTTGAACTCTGTTAAAAACTTATTTATTTATTTTGGTAAAAGTTTGATGTTTCTATTGAAAGGCAGAAATAAATAAATAAATAAAAAATCTAGAAAAGTTTTGTCATATTTTTATCACATTCTGAAGATTTTACTAAATCAGCTGATAATTTAAAACTAATTCTCATCTGTCTGTAATCCACCGATTTAGAACCATAAACTGATAAAATAATAAATTGTTGCAAACTCATCTTTATGTTCAAACATATAAACTTTACTTGAAGTGATAAAATGTTAAACTTTTGCATTTATTGATCAGGTTTTACTTGATAAAACGTTTAATTTTTGTTTTGATCAGATTGGTTCTAGTTCTCAGTCCTGTCTGTAGAGGGCGCTGTTTACTCATCACAGGACTCACTGCAGATTATTTATAATCCCTGCTTTAATCTTTTATATTATAAATAAAAAAATAAGCACAATTTAATTAAACGTTCCTGGATAATCCACAGAGATCAGGTCTTTAAAACCTTTTATTTCCTGGACTAAAGTAGCAGCACGACGGCTCAGTGGTTATCACTGTTGCCTCACAGCAAAAAGGTTGTGGGTTCAATCCCCGGTTGGATCTGGGGTCTTTCTGTGTGAAGTCTACATGTTCTCTCCGTGCTGAGTGGGTTTTCTCTGGGTACCCCGGTTTCCTCCCACAGACCAAAAACGTGCACGTTACTCTGCCTTCAGGTCCAGGACTGCACCTGATGTCCACACGATGCTGCAAAGGCATGTCAACGAAGATGGCCCACAACATCCAGAGCCTTAAGGAAATCAGGGCAAATCTCATCCACCCCTGGAGACCATCCAGCGTGCAGCTTTATAACTACCTCGGCGACCTCAACCACAGTTATGGACAGACCAACCCGTAAGTCTCCTGACTCCGCTTCCTCCATGGAAGACATGCTGGTGGGATTGAGAAGGTCCGAGAAATATTCCTTCCACCTCCCAATGACATCACTGGTTGAGGTCAACAGCACCCCACCTTCACTGAACACAGTGTTGGTAAAGAGCTGCTTTCCCCTCTTCAGCTGCTTGATGGTTTGCCAGAATCTCCTCGGAGCCAACCATATGTCATTATCCAAGACCTCACCAAACTCCTCCCACATCTGAGCTTTTGCCTCAGCAACAGCCAAGGCTGTGGACTACTTGGCCCTCCAGTACTTCTCAGCTGCCTCCGGAGTCCCACCAGTCAACAAGGACTGATAGGACTCCTTCTTCAGCTTGACAGCCTCCCCAACCTGGGGTATCCACCACCGAGTTCGAGGATGGCCACTGTGAGAAGCACAGACAACCTTACAGCCACAGCTCAAGGTAGCCACTTCAACAACTGAGTCGAGGAACATGGTCTACTCTTCCTCAATGTCCCCGTCTCAGTTGGAATGTGGTTAAAGCCCTTCCAGAGGTGTGAGTTGAAGATCTTTCTGACAGGTTCTTCTGCCAGGTGTTCCCAGCGAACCCTCACTACACATTTGGGTCTACCAGGTCTGTCCGGCATCTTCCCCTGACATCTGATCCAACTCACTACCAGGTGGTGATCAGTTGACACCTCAGCTCCTCTTTTCACCTGAGTGTCCAAAACTAATGGCTTCAAATCAGATGACACGACTACAAAGTTAATCATCGATCTATAAAGTATGACCTAGGGCATCCTGATGCCAAGTGCACTTATGGACAGCCTTATGTTGGAACATGGTGTTTGTGATGGACAAACTATGACTAGCACAGAAGTCCAACAAGGGAACACCGCTCAAATTCAGATCAGAGAGGCTGTTCCTCCCAATCACACCCCTCCAGGTCACACTGTCATTACTCACGTGGGCTTTGATGTCCCCAAGCAGAATAAAGGAGTCCCCAGCTGGTGCACCTTCCAGTAACCCCCCAAGGACTCCAAGAAGATTGGATAATCTGAACTGCTATTCAGCACATAGGCACAAACAACTGTCCGAGCCCATCCCTCCACCTGAAGGTGCAGGGAAGCTACCATCTCATCTACCGGAGAAAACTCCAACACAAAGGCACCAAGTCGGTGGGCTAAGAGTAGACCCACACCAGCTCGTGCCTCTCACCATGGGCAACTCCAGAGTAGAATAAGGTCCAGCCCCTCTCAAGGAGATTGGTTCCAGAACCCATACTGTGCGTCGAGGTGAGCCCAACTATATCTAATTCAGTACCTATCAACCTCATGCACAATCTCAGGCTCCTTCTCTATCAGAGAGGTCACATTCCATGTCCCCAGAACCAACTTTGGTAAGCCAGGGTCAGAGTGCCAAAGTCCCCAACTTTGACCACTGCCCATGGATTCATGCACCCGACACATATGGCCCCTCCTGCAAGTGGTGGGCTCACAGGAAGGCAAACCCATTCTGCTCATTCAGACTGAGCCCGACCGGGCCCCATGGGTAGAGACCCGATCACCAGTCGATCGCTGACAAGACCCTCCCCCAGGCCTGGCTCCAGGGTGGGGCCGCAGTAACTTACGTCCAGGCAAGGGAAACTGAGTTCCTTGTTTTCTTTGTCCATACAAGTCTTCTGAATCACTTTTTGTCTGGCCTGTCACCTAGAACCAATCTGCTTGGGAGACCCTACTAGGCTGTATTAAAATAAAACAGCCAGAAGCTTTTTCAGAGTAAATCCATTTATTTGTGAAGCTGTGAGACATCTCTGAAGCTGTGGGGGTGTCAGTGGGTTTGACTGAGTGGACAGGACCATCTGTTCGGTGTTATTGTGGACGATGTCTCGTGTCCCATTCCTCTTGGACCTGGTGGATCCACTGATTGTAGTTGGACACCTTGGTGTAGATGCCCAGCTTGTCCTTCAGGCCGCAGCCCTCGCCCCACGACACCAGGCCAATCAGGAACCAGGTGTTCCGGTACAGGGTGACCATCGGGCCACCACTGTCCCCCTCACAGGCATCCACGCTCTGGCCCAGGATCCCGGCACACAGGACGTTTTCAGACAGCTGGTGGGGGAACATCTGCTGGCCACAGACGCTACGGTTGACTAGTGGGATCTTGATGACATTCAGCGCCGAGCTGTACTTCCCGCTGTCCTGCTTGCCCCAGCCCGTCACCACGGTGATGGTGCCATTTCGGTGGAGCACCCGCTTGGCCATGGCGCTCCCTGGCAAGCAGACAGGCAGGATGTATATAGACGATGGGGCAGGCGTCTGCAGGCGGAGCAGGGCAATGTCGTTGTCCACCGTCCGGCTGTTGTAGCTGGGGTGTTTGAAGGCCCGGGCGACCTGGAGAGTCACCTCCGTTCCTTCGTCCTTCAAACGCTCGTAGTCACCTAAGAACACGAATCAGGACCCGATCATCAGTCAGTTTTTTTTTTATCAACACGTGAACTTTTTCTGTTTCTGTTTGAGAGCTCACCCAGTCTGACGCTGAACTTGTGGTGGCCTTCGAGGCAGTGAGCTGCCGTCAGGACCCAGCTCTTACTGATGAGGACGCCGCCGCAGTGAAACCTCCCTCTGGCATTAAAAACAAGAACCTGAGTGCACAAACATCACGAGTTAGCTGCAGTGTTCTACAGAGCCAACAGTTTATGAGCACCACAATGCACTGTGACAAGGAGCAGAGCAGGACCAGCGGCTGAACACTGAAAGACATGGGTGAACTTTGCTGAATGAGCTAAAACTGAATTGTTAAAGCTAAAGGAAGTAGAACACTAGATAATGTAGAAACAAGCATGCTAATAGCTAAATGTAAGAATGAGCACGCTAACAGCTAAATGTAATAACAAGCACACTAAAAGCTAATTCTAGCAATGAGCATGCTAAATGCTAATTGTAGCAATAAGCATGCTAAAAGCTAAATGTAAGAATGAGCATGCTAAAAGCTAAATTTAAGAACGAGCAAACTAACAGCTAAATGTAAGAACGATCACGCTAACAGCTAAATGTAAGAACGAGCAAGCTAACAGCTAAATGTAAGAACGATCACGCTAACAGCTAAATATAAGAACGAGCACGCCTAAATGTAAGAACGAGCACGCTAACAGCTAAATGTAAGAACGAGCACGCTAACAGCTAAATTTAAGA
>NC_056506.1:50446448-50470538 GCF_014905685.2 Nematolebias whitei | reverse complement strand
CTAACAGCTAAATGTAAGAACGAGCACGCTAACAGCTAAATTTAAGAACGATCACCCAAACAGGTAAATGTAAGAACGAGTACGCTAACAGCTAAATGTAAGAACAAGCACGTTGAAAGCTAAATGTAAGAACGATCACGCTAACAGCTAAATGTAAGAACAAGCACGTTGAAAACTAAATGTATGATCACGCTGAAAGCTATACAATAGACTAGAAAAAGATTAAAATAGCAAAATGAAGTATGCAAAATGTTAGCTTATAGAATCAAAAGGCTAACTAAACCTAGCACAATGATAGTTAAAAGCTAAAGTTTGAAAAAAATGCTACAAAGTTAAAGTAGGAAACAGTTAGCAAAATGTATCAAATAGTTAAAAATATTTGTTAGTTCACTAAAAGCTAAAGGAAGACCACTAATTGTGCAAGGCCAAAATAAGAAAAAAGCTTTTTAGAAGCTGCAAAGAATAGTTCAAAGCTAAAAGTAGCAAAAGACCAAGTAAAAGTTAAAAGGAGCTTAATAAAACTGATTTCATGGCTGAAGGAGATTTAGAGACAACAGTGTTCCAGTGGTGTAAATGAAGTTAAATACTATGAAAATGACAAAAGTTGAAAAAAGCTAAAGTTATTTCCTGAATGAGCCAAAGGTAAAAAAACCAAAAACAACAACAATTCACTGCAAATTTAAAAACTTTAATTGAACGGGCCGTTCTTACAGCCTTGTGGGTCAGAAGCTAAAAGTTTAGAACCCCCTATTTAATAAAACCTGCTGCTTCAACTGGACCTGGAGATCCAGCAGATCGGTTCTGGGTCTTTAAGGGACCAGGCTGACCATGGGAGGACCTGAACATGAGACAGGTTGTCCACAGACACACGTGTGGATGGGCATTGTCTTGTTGAAACCTGAACCCTGTCACTGGACCAGGGTTTTGCCTCAGGAGGGGTAAGACTCGCAGTCGGCTCATCATGATACCAGGCGTGACACCGGTCTACAGAAGTACACAATTGGGTTTCTGTGCTCAGTGGCATTGTGTGCCAACAACGCCGAGCAAAATTAAACATAACTTCTGTCAAAACGTTGGTTACGTACTGTAACCCCAGATTCTGAGTATAGGCGTAGCCCTTTAAGAGCTGTCGCTATTGGGTTATCCCGTCACGCAAAGCGTCGCACTGAAAAATTTAGTCCACGCCCACCTGTCGTGTGGGCCCCACCCGGTCCGTATAAATTACGTTAAGAGCGGGTAATCGGCTCTCAAATAGCTGTTTCTTCAGCTATTTAGGAACCAGTGAGGCCCAGAGCTTAAAGAGCTCTGCCTATACTCATAGAATCTGGAGTTACAGTACGTAACCAACGTTCTATTTCGTATAGGCTTTGCCCTTTAAGAGCTGTCGCTATTGGGTTAAAGGCAAAGCAGGATGTAGTCTATGCCTCACTGGGTCCATTCAGACACAACATGAAGCACCTGCTTGCACAAAAAAAAACATTCCATCACCCAGCCTTCTGTGTGCGTAATTACGCGCTGCGTAATTGCGTGCTCCATGTGCAGGAGCGCGCCGGAGAAGATATCTGGTGAGGAAAAAAGGCTGAGATAACAGACCTGCTGCTGTGAATAGGAACAACGGAGGATACGAATTGTAACAGTGTAACGATGAACAGAGCAGACCAACAGCTCCTCAGGATGAACCGATTAATAACGATAAAATCAGCAGTCATGAACTTGTGACTGATAATAAATACCTCGCACTGCGACTGCATGCAGACAGATGTGAGCTCAAAAGTGAGGCTCCATGAAACAAATAATAATCATTCTGTCAGAACCCTGAGAACAGAATGGGTCATGGAGAAAGTAGAAACATCACGTAGTTAAAAAACGAATAATTGAACATGGTGATGACCAGGCAGCCGCCATACAAAAATCCTCCACTGTCATCCCTCCATGCAGAGCCATGGCGGATGAAAACCCTCTGCAGGAATGTGCTGAGATTCTCTGGAGGATCTAGTCCACATGAACTGTAAGCTTCAGAAATAGCCTCACATGACCAGTGTGAGAGGCGCTGGGTGGATAGAGGACGTCCTGAAGAGCTGTCCCAGTAATGCACGAACATATGCTGAAAGCGGCGCACTGCATGAACATGAACATGAAAATGCGCGCATGGGACAGAAGGAGGTGAGATGTTACTTCCTCCTCAGAATTATGAGGAAGAGGATAAAACCCATCCAAGTTATCACTCTCAGTCTGAATGAGCTTGTGATGCTTTTCAGAGCAGGGTTAAAACGCAGTCCAGCTGAACTGCCGTCAGCTTGAATTCTGAGACATTAGGAAGCAACAGAGAGAGCAGATAATCACTCACTCTCTTTCGCTGACGTCAGAACTAACAGCAGGGCTGTTTTAATGACAGAAAATTAAAGTGAAACCTGATCTAAAGGCTCAGAAGGAGCTTTGATCAGAGCGTGCAGGACCATCATTAGGTCTCACTGTGAAGCTAGTGGACGTGACACCGGTCTGTGTCTCCATACACCTTTCGGGAAACATTTCATCATCGGGTGATTAAGAACTGTTTTGTCACCGAAGCCCTCGTGACAGGAAGAAATAGCAGCAGCATAAGTTTTAATTGTGCTGAACGCTAGATCTCCGTCCATCAGCTGCTGCAGAAAAGACAGCACGTCACCTAGTGGCCATGGAATGGCCTCCACGCCTTTCTCTGCGCACCAGCTCTGAAAAACTGTCCACTTGATGTGTACAGCGTTGTGGTGGAAGCAGCTCGTGCGCCCTGAACGTACGCACCACATCCTGTGGGAGGCCCATCCTTTCTAAACGGATCTGTTCAGCGAACAGACCCAAAGATGCTGACCTATTTCTGGGTAATTCCTGATCGATCTTCCTGCCTGGAGGAGAGTGCCCCCCCCTGTGGTCTCATATAGAGCTGAGGTGGGTCGGCACACACCGAAGGAGGCGTGAGCGCTTCTGAGTGAGACACCGTTTCGGTGGAGGCTGCAGCTGTTGTGGAGAAACATGTTTACTCCAGCTGCGCTGTGATTGGACAGACAAAAAACAGTAGAAATAAAAAATAGGCTCTGGCTGAGAGATGGGGGATTTTATCAGACTCAGTCTGCTGAAAAAACCCATCATTTTAGCTTATGTGGCAGACGAGTGTTGTGATATTTACTTAACTGCGGTGCCTTTTAAAACGCTGTTTAGAGGTTACTGGCTTGTTCTGTGTGGGGAAAGTGTGAAGAGAGGCAGCTGAGTCCCTCCAGCGGCCGGAGGGGCAGATGGACTGTGACATCACCAGACAGTGTACAGTCTCTGAGACCTCCTCGGATCTCTGCGATTCCTCAAGGATGGTCCTGAAGTTGGCCCCGAACATCGCCTCTAGGGTGATGGGGCCCTCCAGCAGGCCTTTCTGCAGCCTCTCGGACACGGATGGCGAGAGGCGAAGCCAAGTGATCCTCTGGATCATGGTCATGCAGGTGGCGATGCAGGACAGGCAAATCACAGAGGTGGCACATGTTTAAGATTACATCAGCAGCTTTACGGAGAAAAAGTTCTTTGTCTCCTCCAGCAGAGCTGCTTCTTCCAGCCTCTTCGAGATGCTTTAGGCCAGCAGAACGACATTGTTGTTCGCTGCGGCTGTCTGGGATGATCACTAGTGAGCTCGGTTGGAGACCTTGTCACCTTATGGTCGTGCTTCCCTGGAGCAAAGGTTGCTGGTCTATCCTGGAAGCATTTCCCCAAGTGCCACCCGCCAGGCTTGGCTCCGGGGGGGGGGGGGGGGGGGTGTGTGACCGAGGGTAAAACACTGATCGGTAAAACCCTCCACTTTGGAGATGGAGGTGAAGACGGCTGTCTTCAATTTACCAGCCCAGCTGCAGCCTCGTTCCAGTGTGACGTCACAACTGGGCAGTGAGGCCAGATGGAGTCAGGGCGAAGAGCCGGGGCAGAGCCAACCTTGCTGCCAGATCCTCCGATCAGGGCGGAGGGAGGCGAGGGACAGAAAGTCCCTTGTGTTAACATCCTCCTGGATTATGTCGGGCAGCTTTGAGAGGAGGGCACCGACGACTGGGAGCGGTGTGGTCGCCGACTTGGGAAGATCCGAGGTGGCTGAGCATTCAGCCACCCGTCTTCCGTCACTACGCTTTCAGGAGGGAAGGGGCAGCTCCGCATCGCCTTTCTCGGAGGAGTCATTTGGTTCGCTGCGTGACTCTGTGTCAAAGAAGGTGGTGGCGTTGTCCCGCGCGTAGCGTCCCGCCACAGAAAAAATCATTAAGTGAAGCTGATGCCAACAACGCCTTTTTTGAGGAAATCATCTAATTTACCTTGAGAAAAAACATGTTAGAAAAGGCGGTGGTGTCGTCCAGCGAGTAGCGGCCCCCCACGGAAAAACATTTGGCGGGGCTGCTGCTAACATCGCCTTTTTTGAGGTAATCATTTGATTACTGCGAGGAAATAACGTTTTAAAAGGCGATAGCGTCGTCCAGCGGGTAGCGGCCCGCCACGGAAAAGTACTCCTCGGCGCTTACCTTGAACAGGGCTGCTCGTCTCTGTTTCTCCTCGGGGAGGAAGAACTCACCAGGATGGCAGGAGGTTGGCGTGGCGGAAACCCAGGCAGCCTTAGCAAAGGTTGTGCCGGTCAAAGCTGGACAACTTTTCTTCTTCGTTCTTCTGACAGCGCTAGCTAGCTTGCTGAAGAAAAATGGGAGCCGATTACCCGCTCTTAACATAATTTATATGGCCCAGGTGGGGCCCACATGACAGGTGGCCATGGACTAAATTTTTCAGTGCGACGCTTTGCATGACGGGATAACCCAATAGCGACAGCTCTTAAAGGGCGAAGCCAATACGAAATAGAACGAGAACTTCTTGCTACGTTTGTCGAGGTAAAGAGTTTCAGCAGATGGTAAGCGTCAGGACAAACATCAAACCTGTCCATTGGCGGATCAGTTACCTGCCAGGGACTCTCCCCCTTCCTGCCCACCTCTCCTCCAATCGTCCAGGGTAGCAGCCCCTCCACCAGTGGCACTGCGTACTCCGACCTGTTGATCAGCAGCTGACCGCAGGAAGTGGAACCTTTGGGGACGCAGCTCCTGCTGTTGTCTTCCAGCTTGTATCCCGTCAGACAGCTGCAGCTCCTGCTCCGGCCGTCCTCGCTCTCCGTGCACTCGTGGTCGCAGTCGCCGTTGTCCACCGAGCAGTTGGTGGCCGTTACATCTAAAAGAGGCGGAATGGCTTTTTAACTTTGACATCAAACTTTGAGTGGAAGTAAAGGCGAGAAAAAGAGCGGTTGATATTCGTATTGCTTCAGTCTCTAGAAAAGTTACATCTAGTTAAAGTGAGTGATTATCGGAGGATGGGTCTGCCTTTATGAGCCCGTTGGTTCCCTTCTCGTTAGCTGGTTCCCTTCATGAGGTCTGGGCTGAATCAAGTGGAAGTTTTGACCCATAAACAGCTGAACAATCTTGTTAAATCAAATTACTTTCAAATGTGTTTGAAAACATTGGCAACATGTGGAAAAGCTTGTCTCGCTTGTAAAATCTCTTCAGATTTAACTCAGACTGTGGGCGGAGCCTTGAGCTGACCAATCAGAGCAGGCTGGTCTGTTTGGGCGGGGCCAGCCTCCTGCAGGTCGGACGATTGCCTCAGGTGGAAGACTCTCAGTGTCTGGGCGTCTTGTTTCTGAGTGATGGGAGATGGATCAATGGATCTAAGTCTCGTTCTCAGTAACAAGGGTGTTGCTTTGGTCTGTCGTGGTGAAGAAAGAGCTGAGTCTAAAGGCAAAGCTCTGGATTTACTGGTCTGTTCTAACCCTCATCTTTGGTCATGAGGTTTGATCAGGACTGAAAGAACCAGATCCTGGATCCAAGCAGCTGAAATGATCTGCCTTTGTGGGGAGGGGGAGGTGTTTGTGTGTGTGTGTGGGGGGGGGGGGGGGGGGGGGGGAGATGACGACTCAGCCTTAAATATATGGTGAGGGTCTCTGTCATCTGGGAACTCAGAGTAGAGCCACTGCTCCTCTGAAGTCAACTGAGGAGGTTCATCTGATCAGGAGGCCTCCCTTTGGAGGTTTTGGTCACGTCTCAGTATGAGACCCAGACCTCCATGCAGGGGTTATGTGTTCTCTCTGGTCTGGGAACACCTTGGGGTCTGCATGGAGGAGCTGAGAGTGTCACTAGGGGAAGGAGGTCTGGGTGTGTCTCCTGGACCTGTTGGCTCCGTGACCCAACCAGATCAGTGGTAAAACATGGAGATGGAAGTTTTACTAACACGTGATCAAAAGATTCAAAACTCTGTTTGTTTACTTTTAGTTCTTAAAATTAGAACAAATTATTTAAATCTTCCCATTCCTCCAAAAGCTAAGGAAGTTCACTATAAAACCTTTTCAGGGGTTTACCCCTCTAAGGAATTCCTCAGACATCGTTTTGCAATTGATGACAACACTTGTTCATTTTGAGATGATAATATTGAATCAACAGAACACAGTTTCTATGAATGTATGTATAAATATTGTAAAGCTTTGTGGGATGACGTGCACTACTGGCTTTTCCCTAAACTTCCAAATTCACATGAATTTGCTAAGAATGACATTATTTTTGGATCCCTGAGAAAAGAAAAAGATCTTGAAAGGTTATTAAATGTAATTATTGTTACGGGCAAATATTTCATTCACAAGTGCCGTTTCCTTAAGACAAAACCATCATTACCCACTTTTCACAAGGAACTCTGCCACCTCTTCTTATCTATGAAGTTCATGGGCAAACTTCAAGGTGTGGAGTTGTTCCATGTGATAAACGAACTGAAACTACTGGAAAACCCCTAGTCTTTAGTTTATTAGTTTATTTTTATTATTTTTGTTATTTTATTCTATTTAATTCTTGTATTATTATTATCATTATTATTATTATTTAATTATTATTTCTGTGTGTTTGGAAGCAACCTGTGCTGGGTTTTTTTTCAGATTCGAATATCTCTGATTTTGTTGCCATATTTGTTGTAAATGCTGTTTATAAAATACAAAAAAAACTTTTAGTTCTTCACAGTCCTCATGGGAGTGGTGGTGCAGAGGTTAGAGAAGGTGGGTCTGTGATCGGAAGATCGCTGGTTCAACTCCCGATACAGACAACATCAAAATGTGGGTGGAAAGGTGAAGAACCAACACCTGCCCCCACCCTCATTTGTCCCACTCTGGACCCTTGAGCAAGGCCCTGGCAGCTTTCTGCTCCACAGAGGGCTGTGGTAGCTCAGTGGTCTGTGGTTACGTCAGAAGAGGCGTTCAGCGTAAAAAAAAAAAGTCTTCGTGTGACAGTTCGCTGTGGTGACCCCTGAAGAATGAGCAGCCAAAAGAAGAAGAAGAAAAAACGGTCCTCTTGATTTCATTAGTAATTGTCTCACCTGTTCTCTCTCAGTAATCGTCCTCCTCCCTTTAAAGATGTTCTCAGTTATTTTCATTTTTCAGATTTAGTTTTTCTTTGTGTTTTGCAAGTTTTCTCACTTCCTGTTAAAAACTCTGTTTTACCTGCTTCCTGCTTCTCGTGTCTCGTTTACCTGCATTCAGCTCGTTGGCACCGAAAAAACTTTAAACACTGAAGTTCAGTTTTTAAAGGTTCATTCTGAGCTTCTGTTTCTAAAAACATAAAGTTAAAAGTACAAACCGGATTCCAAAAAAGTTGGGACACTAAACAAATTGTGAATAAAAAGTGAATGCAATGATGTGGAGGTGCCAACATCTAATATTTTATTCAGAATAGAACACAAATCACAGATCAAAAGTTTAAACTGAGAGAATGTATCATTTTAAGGGAAATATCTGTTGTTTCCAAATTTCATGGCGTCAACAAATCCCAAAAAAGTTGGGACAAGTCCATTTTTACCACTGTGTGGCATCCCCCCTTCTTCTTCCAACACTCAACAGACGTCTGGGGACAGAGGAGACCAGTTTCTCCAGTTTAGAAATAGGAATGCTCTCCCATTCATGTCTAATACAGGCCTCTAACTGTTCAATCGTCTTGGGCCTTCTTTGTGGCACCTTCCTCTTTATGATGCACCAAATGTTCTCTATAGGTGAAAGATCTGGACTGCAGGCTGGCCATTTCAGTTCCCGGATCCTTCTCCTACGTAGCCATGATGTTGTGATTGCTGCAGAATGTGGTCTGGCATTATGGTGTTGAAAAATGCAGGGTCTTCCCTGAAAGAGATGACGTCTAGATGGGAGCATATGTTGTTCTAGAACCTGAACATAGTTCTCTGCATTAATGGTGCCTTTCCAGACATGCAAGCTGCCCATGCCACAAGCGCTCATGCAACCCCATACCATCAGTGATGCAGGCTTCTGAACGGAGCGTTGATAACAACTTGGGCTATCCTTGTCCTCTCTGGTCCGGATGACATGGCGTCCCAGTGTTCCATAAAGAACTTCAAATGGTGACTCATCTGACCACAGAACAGTCTTCCATTTTGCCACACTCCATTTTAAATGACCCCTAGCCCAGTGCAAACGTCTGAGCTTGTGGAGCTTGCTTAGAAATGGCTTCCTCTTTGCACTGTAGAGTTTCAGCTGGCAACGGCGGATGGCACGGTGGATTGTGTTCACTGACAATGCTTTCTGGAAGTATTCCTGAGCCCATTCTGTTATTTCCTTGACAGTGGCATTCCTGTTTGAGGTGCAGTGACGTTTAAGGGCCCGGAGATCACGAGCATCCAGTAGAGTTTTACGGCCTTGACCCTTACGCACAGCGATTGTTCCAGATTCTCTGAATCTTTTGATGATGTTATGCACGGTTGATGATGATAACTTAAAAGTCTTTGCTATTTTACGCTGGGTAACACCATTCTGGTATTGCTGCACTATCTTTCTGCGCAACAATGGTGGAATTGGTGATCCTCTTACCATCTTGGCTTCTGAGAGACACTGACACTCTGAGAAGCTCTTTTTATACCCAATCATGTTGTCAGTTGACCTAATTAGTGTTAATTGGTCTTCCAGCTGTTCGTTATATGCTCAATTTCCTTTTTCCAGCCACTTATTGCTACTTGTCCCAACTTCTTTGGGATTTGTTGACACTGTGAAATTTTGAATCAACATATTTTCCTTTAAAATGTTACATTTACTCAGATTAAACTTTTGATCTGTCATCTATGTTATATTACGAATAAAATATTGACATTTTCCATCTCCACATCATTGCATTCAGTTTTTATTCACAATTTGTTTAGTGTCCCAACTTTTTTGGAATCCGGTTTGTACAAAAATGATGTTTCCACCACGTGTTTTCACATTGCATCAGAGGAAACTGAAGGTGACTTTCAGAAAAGAAACGATTTAGGTCAAAGTTTTATTTTGAAAGGTCGCCATGGTTCAGGCCTCAGCCTGGTTCTGGAGGTCTGGACTCACTGTGGTTGCAGTATTTGCCTTCGTATCCATGGAAACAGCGGCAGGCGTAGCCATGGTACTGATCCACACACGCCCCGTGAACACACATGTTGGACACACACTGGTTCCCATCTGAAACACAGACATGGGAGCATTACCCACAATGCACTGCATTGAGAAGCAGCACATAAGCGGTGTGATGCTGAGCGCTAAAAGACGGCTGAAGAAGCTGAAACTGAATCGTTAAAGCCAAAGGAAGCAGAACACTAGCCTAAAAGCTAATTATAAAAACACGCATGCTAAAACCTATAGGTAGCAAAAGACTAGCTAAAAAATAAAAGAAGCACAATGATTGGTAGAAGCTAAAAGTAGCAGAAGGCTAATTAAAAGTAAAAGTATCAAAAATGAAAGTTAAAATCAGCAAAGGTAATTCAAACAAGCAAAATGATAGCTAAAAGCTAAAGGATCAAAAGGATAGCTAAATGTTAAAAGTAGGAAAAGGCGAGGTAAATGCATCAAAAAGCTAGTTAAGAGCTAATAATATAAAATAGGTGGCTAAAAGCTAAACGTAGAAGAACAATAGCTAAAAGCTATAAGTAGCATAAGAAAACCAACAGATCCAGTAGCTGAAGCAGATAAAAAAAATAGATATTTTGAAAAGCCTAAAAGTTACAAGATGCAAACGTTATCTGAATGTTTTGATGTAAGAACAGCTAAAGCAGCTTGACGTTAGCTGATGTTCAGATGAAACGACTAAAACAACACGCAGGCTAACTTTAAGAGCAGCTTGTAAAATCATCCAGAAAGTGTTTCAGTTTGTCATCATCATCGTCATCATCTTTGTCATTGTCATCATCTTCATCATCACCATCATCATCGTCTTCTTCTTCTTACTCTTCATCTTCTTCGTCTTCATCGTCTTCCTCTTCGTCATCATTCAGAGTGTTTATTTTACAACCTGAAACGTCCTGCAGGACCACCCTGTAAGCTGTTTGTTTGTTTGTTTGTTTGTTTGTCAACATGTCCACAGGTGAGTGGTTTCTCTTACATTGTTTCAAAATGATCAACAGATAGTAACAAATAACTCATTTACCTGTGTAGACGGTCCAAAACTCCAGCTGCAAACAGACACACAAACAAACAAACAAACAAATAAACAAAGAGCAGGTAAAACTCTAAATTAGTCACTGAAACGCGACACACGACTACAGGAAAAGGAAACCGTTAGCGAGGTTTGATAAACTGACATGAAAAACGTTTTTAAACTTAAAAAGTCGTTTTAGCTGAAAAACATCAAAGTTTTAAACTTCATGTCACCGAAGCGTAGAATGGAAATAATACATTTATAATGTTTGATTATAATCATTTCCACCAAATGAGTTCAGCCTTTTGGTTCATTAAAGAGCTAAAAATGTATTTTCTGTGTTTAAAGTTTCAGCTCTGGTTTTAGCTGTTTTAGCTGTTTTGATTGTTTTTCTACCAAAACGATTCGGTTTCTTCAAATATTTGATAAAAATCAGCCGCAGTTCTTCAGGAATCACCTCGTTGGAGCTGAAAACTTAAAAAAAAAAAAAAGTTATAATTTGTGGACTCTGGTCTGGCTCATCCCTTGAGTTTAGCAGCTTTAATTAAATCAGAGTTTGGGTTCGAGGCCTGAAGCAGCTAAAGTCCAGAACAAGCAGCTCTTCAGGAAGCTTGAACAAGTTCTGCTCCTGGTGAAACACGACCCGGTTAAACGTCTCACCGTGGCCTCCCTGCTCTGGAAAATCTCCCGGGCCTCCTCGAAGTCGCACTTCTCCTCCACGCACTCGCGCTCCATGGAGGCGGGCTTCAGCTCCTCCAGGAAGCTGTTGGCTCGCCGCGAGCGGAGCAGCATGTGCGCCTGCGGAGCGTCGGAGAAAACTGGACAGAGACAAACACGAGACGTCAACCTGAGGACACGTCCTCTCTGACTCTACAACCCTGTGGTCCACAGAGGACGTCTGGGCCACGCATGGACCGACAGGAGCCCGAACCATCAGCCTCCACCACCGTGCTCACAGCTGGAGGAGCTGCTTGCTGCAATGCATTCTGGGTAAACATCTGTCCCCTGGTCTGGCTCTGGTCCAGAAGTCCTGGGGTTCTCTGAAATTAAACTTCCAAACCTGAGTCGTTCCGCCATGTTGATTTTAGAGAGAAGAGGTCATGACCTGTGACCTTTTGACCTGAGGCCTGTAGGGTCACTGCACAGTCTGACCTTCAGGGTGAATCAGCAGTCTGAAATGCTTCAAAATTTATGGACTCTAAATGACCTTTGACCCCTCAGCAACAGTGAGCATTAATCTGCTGAGCATGGATCAGACTGGGTCCAGTCCTGGTCCTGGCTCAGTCTGGGTCCAGTCCTGGATCTGGAAGGCCACTACCCTGCAGGCTTCACCTGTTTCCTGCTTCAGTGCTGAATCACGTCTTCATGTTCTGCAGAAGCCCGCTGATCGTTGATGATGAACAGGTGTGTGGAGCAGAGGGACGTTTAAACCTGCAGGATGGTGGCCCTCCAGGACCAGGACTCATGGTCCTGATGTGATGTAGTAGAGTGCTGGATGAGTGTGTGTGGATCCTGCTCTGACAAGAAGTCTCAGTAAAAGTCCTCTCCACTGACCGTGCGGTCCTTCCGCCCTGGCGTCGTGCTAACACGCACCTGTTTACTGTAGCTGGAACCCAGACAGACCCACCTGACAGGCTGAAGACAGACGAGCACAGAGCGGCGCAGACCAACACAGGAAACACGAGGCGGGACATGACCTGCAGCCAGATGGACACAAAGCATGATCAGGAGCGCACGTCAGAACCACAGGTGTTCACAGACCCAAGCCCGGTTCTACAGGAGCCCGGGTTCAAAAGACCAGACCGTGGTCCAGTTGGGTAAAACGTTGAGTATCGATCTGCAGTCGGGAGCTCAGAGGCCTCCGAGCAGAACCACAACCAGAGACACATCTGAGTCTGAACAAGACGCTCGCGAGCTGAAGACACGACCCCCGTTGAACCGGGTCACCCAGACCGGTCTGTCCCAGAACCGGACGAGGGTTTTCATACTTACATGTAACTAGTGTGGACAGAGACGATGAGCTCCTCCGGTTCTGTTGTGTTAATAACTAACTACCGGTGTTTACCGAGAGTCCACAGTCTGCTGCTGAACCCTGCACCCACCCCCGCCCGCTGCACACCCCCGTCCTCTCTCATGCATGCTTAAAGTTTGTGAACTCTTTATAATTTTTTATATTTCTGCATCAATATGAGCTTAAACAGCTTCAGATTTTTTACACAAGTCCTAAAAGTAGATGAAGAGAACCAGTTAAACAAAAGAGACAAAATATTATACTGGTTTATTTATGGAGGGAAATGATCCAGTATCTGTACATTATACCATTATGGTGGTGGGGGTGGGGGGGGTCGTCACCCAGGGCACCTAACAGACTAGGACCGCCCCTGAGGAAACCCAAATGTTTTGGTGCAAGATGTTCAAGTGGGTCTACTGGAAGGATGGTCCAGATTCTGGGGGGTCTCGGGGGTCTGTTTGGGTCAGTAAATTTTCAACAGTTCCAATAAAAACCGGGTCCACCTCCACCAGGATGAAGTCAGACCCTGAGTCTGGTGCAGGTCTGTTGAACCATGATGCCCCCCACCCCACCTGGACCGTCTGCTGCTCTCTGCACCAACCGATAAGGTACCCAAGAGGGCCGCGGGCCCCCAGGGTGTCTCTGAGTCCAGGGGCTGTGGAAACCAGGACACGTTTTAAGGCTAACTATTCATCTCGCTGCGTCCTTTTGTGTCTCGTCTTCTTCTCAGTTTCATCAGATTTTTTTCCAGAATAAAAGCTGGCCCGAGGAAATAAAGGACACTTCTCTGGTTCCACGGGCTCCCAGGTCACTCACGGGGATTTGGGACGGGGCGACGGCGGGTGTGGTCCTCTCACGAACAGAACTTTTGTCCAGGTCCAAGAACTGGCTCCGTGCCCACGGCTTTGTGACGGTCAGACCCACTTCCTGTTCTGTTCCCTTCACACGGCTGTTTTCAGCCCGAGGGGATCAAACTAAACACGTTTGTCCAAAGAGCTCAAGGAAAACCCAGAATCACAACATTTAACTAGAGAAACTGCATTTCCTGCAAAAATGAAGTGTAATGCTTATTGCTGAAGAACTTGCTGAGAAACAGCTGAAATTAAATAAAAACAGCTGAAATGAACAACAACAAAATGATTAAAGTAGCTGAAAAGGCAGAACAAAGCTTAAACTACCAAAATGAAGTGGAAAGAGCTGAACTGAGCTAAAAAATGTGGAATTAGCTGAAAAAGCTCAATTTAGCACAAAACAGCTAACTAGTAGCTGAAATAGTAGACAAAGCTGAAAGTAGCAGAAAGAAGTTAATTAGGCCGAAAGCAGCAAAAATTATCATGAAAACTTGATTTATTCTGAAAACAACAAAAATGCAGCTGAAAAGATAGAACAAGCTTAAATTAGCAGAAGAAAGCATTTACCAATTGGGTATGTGGGGTGTGGCCAACTATGGGGGCGCTTTGGGATTGGGTGTCTTGCTCAGAGACACCACGACATGTGGGGGTGGCTGGGGATCAAGCCTGGGGCTTTTGGGTCCCAGGTCGGCTGCTCTGCCTCTACTCCATCTCGACCCCATTTGAAGGATGTAAAATGAGCTCAGTTCTTTTTTTTTCTGAGAAATAAATGCCAGAAAAGGCCAAATAAAACAGCTAAAGCTGCACCAATACCAAAAGTCAGAGCAGGATTGTCCTGAAAGAGCCGAACATTTTGAGACATGATTTGTTGAAACAGCTGAAAACTGCAGGATGAGAATCCACCCATCATCTTTACTCGTATCTACCTTTTAGAGTCGCGGGGTCACTGGTGTCCATGTCCAACCATCACTGTGCAAGAGGCGGGGGACACCCTGGACAGGTCTCAGTCCATCACAGGGACACCTGGACAGGTCTCAGTCCATCACAGGGACACCTGGACAGGTCTCAGTCCATCACAGGGACATATAGAGACAAACAACCTTTCTCTCTCACCTAGAGACAATTCAGAGTCACCATCAGTCTAACATGCATGTTTTTGGTCTGTGGGAGGAAACTGGAGTACCTGGAGAAAACTCACGCAGCACGGAGAGAACATGTAAACTCCACACAGAAAGGCCTCCGGCTGAGATTTGAACCAGGGTAACCTCCTCGCTGAGAGGCAGCAGCTCTACCAACTGAGCCACCGTGCTGCCCGCAACAATAATCGTGCCGAAAAATGTACGGAAGAAAAATAGATCGAGTGAACGCTCCATAAACATTCACTCTATTGAAGGCCAAACCGTCCTGTGATGAATGCATGTTGCCCGCCGTGATGAATGCATGTCGCCCGCCGTGATGAATGCATGTCGCCTGCTGTGATGAATGCATGTCGCCCGCCGTGATGAATGCATGTCGCCCGATGTGATGAATGCATGTTGCCCGCCGTGATGAATGCATGTCGCCCGCTGTGATGAATGCATGTCGCCTGCTTTGATGAATGCATGTCGCCTGCTGTGATGAATGCATGTCGCCTGCCGTGATGAATGCATGCTGCCCACCGTGATGAATGCATGTTGCCCGCCATGATGAATGCATGTTGCCTGTTGTGATGAATGCATGTCGCCTGCTGTGATGAATGCATGTTGCCTGCTGTGATGAATGCATGTCACCTGCTGTGATGAATGCATGTCGCCTGCTGTGATGAATGCATGTCGCCTCCCGTCAGGCCAGTTCCAGCTCAGATCTGAAGTGTTTTGAAGACATTAGAGCCCTTGCTGGGGACAACTCTCAGCTACTACCACACCAACTTTTAGCTCATTATCCACCAAATCAGCCGAGTTAGAGCCAGATCTGTGTCGGCTAATGTTGATTAGCTGTGGCAGCCATCTTGAATCAGGTTCTCTCCAGAAGATAATCCACTGTAGACAAAAATCAAGACTCCTCTCTGAGAGTTTGATTAAAATACGTCTTCTGGTTCTTCAGATATTTTGCTAACAGACACACACACACAGGCTCAAACATTATTTATTATCACCTACAGCTAAAAGATGTCAGCGGGCAATAATGAAGCAATTTATTAAAAGTGTTTTCAGGAACTTTGTTTAATTATTTGAATGTATGGGTGGATAATAATGTTTCTGCCTGTTTGTGGGTTAATAATTAAATAATAATAATAAAGTGATGTGTGTTGTCGTCACTGTATGTTCCCATGCAAAGATGAAATTAGTCTCTCATTTAACCCATCACACCTGAGATACACCAGGTGGAGCAGTGGGCAGCTGTGTAAGCACCCGGGGAGCAATTAGGGTTCGGGTGTCCTGCTCAGAGACACCAGGAGATGTGCAACGACCGGGGATTGAACCCAGGACCTTGGGGTCCCGGGTTGGCTGCCCTGCCTCTACACCATCTCGACCCCATGTATCTGTTAGCAAAATATTTCATGCACTACTGGACAGATTTTCACGAACCTCAGTGATCACTGGATGAACATCTACAACTGATTACCTTTTGGAGCCGCCCCAATTAAAGATGGCCGCCACAGCTAACTGACCAACATGTCTATAATCCGGTCATTTTCACAGATGATGAGCTGAACTTTGATGTGGTAGTAGCTGAGGATCATCCTCAAGTTATTCTTTAGCACAAAGTATGTTCTGCTTTCATCTTTGTGTCGGGGGTTTGAGGGTGACGTGCACCCCTCCAGGACCGTTGGGTGTTTATCAGCCGAGGGTCAGCATGGCTCCACGGTCTGCTCTGGTTCAGATCCTGGTCCAGACTTGGACCACGCAGGACTCATTCTGTAAACAGATGTGAGGTTTTTCATCGTGAACCGGTCCAGGTCTGAGAACCTCCTCAGCTGCTCAGACTGTGTTCAGACCTGGTCTAGGGGCCCCTGAGGGCCTCGTCCTTTGAGCTCAGAGTTCTTCAGATTCTTTTAGTCTGTGGATCAGATTATGACCTGGAGATGATGGAGATTAACATCTTTATTCAGGAACTTTATTCTGAAATGGTGCCACCAGTGCTACAGTGCAGAACCTGTGCCCATCTTTACTTCTAGTGTCTGTTTATGCCCCGCCCCCTGACTGAGCTGCTGATGTTTCACCTCATCAGTGACTGGATGTTCCTCCAGCTGTTTGTTTGTTGTTTGATTGTCCTGGAACATGAACCTGAAGAGGCTCCAGAACGTTTGGTGTGAAAAAACGTTGAGACGAGTTTTCTCGAGTCTTCAGGTGGAAACAGGTTTTTTATGAAACGATATAAAAACCGGGCGTGGAGCGAGAACCTGAGACGGGTCTCGTCTTTCGGCTCTGAATGGTTCTCTTTGTTCTTGCAGTTTTTCAGAGAAGGAGGACACGGTGCCGGCAGAGGACCAAGTCCTTCTTCTCATTCAGCAGGACAATGGGGACGCCCCCCCTCCTCCCCCCGTCCACACTTATAAAAGCATCAAAGCTGCCTTCGTCCCGCTCATCTTCATCGACGCCGTGTGGAGAAGATGCTGCAGCGCTGCGAGAAGACGGTGAGTCAAATAACCGATTCCACGTTTTCCTGTTTAGACTGAAGGACAACGTTCTCGTGGAGTTCCTCCACCAGAGCTTTAAACACTGATGTTCCTCCAGATGTTGTCCGGCCTGCTGGGCCTCCTCGTTCTGGCCCTCGCCTGCTCAGCCGCGAGCTCGTCTACAGGGGCCACCACGGCCCCCCCGTACACCACGGCCGCCTTGCGGGACAACCGCATGCTGTCCCCGACCGACTCGTCCCAGTACTCCATGTCCAACAACCTGATCTGCGACATGCTGTTCAACGCGCCCGTGCCCCCGTCCATCGACCAGATCCCCTTCTTCTGCATCTGCTCCTACTGCAAAGGAACCGTGGGCTCCAAGGGGGACCACGGAGACCGGGGCCCCCCAGGCATGAGCACCACTTCCTTTATTTTCACATGAACCCTTTGACTTCTGAGTCCTCATGTTCACGTCTTCTGTTTGTTCAGGTGAACCTGGCAGCGCGGGGCCGCGGGGCTTCATGGGCTTCAAGGGCTACCGAGGATTCACCGGACCTCAGGGGATCAAAGGTGAGCCGGGTCATGCGTCACAGCACAGGTGGGCCTCGACGGAACCAAGAGGGGGACTTTATAATTTTCTCTAATCCCGAGGTTTAGTTTGATTAAAGGTTGTTAGAGTTTGTCTGTTCTTCGTTTGAAAACTTAAAAATACTGACGAGTTCATTTGACTTCTTTACCTTAGATCAGTTTTTATACGCAGTATTTATAAAAACTGCGTTAGTCCAAGTTAAAACTATTTCTCTCAGTAGTGGATCTGGACGAGTTAGAGCAACAGATTATCCGTGGACAGATTAAATGTAATCTTCAGGTTTGTGTCTGTTTGATTCACTCGTTCACGCACCGCTGACGTCTTCATCTGCTCGCAGGTGAGAAAGGAGACTTCGGGGAGAAAGGCGGTCCTGGTGTCGCCGGGTTCAGTGGAACGAAGGGCGAGCGAGGATTCAAAGGTCTGCTTTGTGTAATCTGAGACTACTAATCCAGCCTTAATCCTCTAAATGGACCGGAGCCCAAACCGCTCTTTATTCTGGAGACCTGTAGTGCTTAGACTTTAGACCAGAAGGTGGTCTGGAGGAACCCCCGCCAGATGAGAACCACCCCCCGATCCAGGACTCCGGCTCAGATTTAATCTGAAATTATTAATTTGTTATTTTAGAGATAAAGTTGAACTCAAACTTTAGATTTTATCAAAAAGCTACAGAGACTGAATGAAATTACAGAATGCTGAGAGCCGAACAACAGCTGAAGACCAGCTGAAGAAGCTGAAACTGAGATGTTAGATCTAAAAGAAGCTAAACATGAGCTAAAACCCAAAGTAACAAAACTGTAGCTAAAAGTAACAAAGACTATCTAAAAGCTTAAAGTAGCAAAACAATAGCTAAAAGAAGTTAAACACTAGCTAAAACCTAAAGTAACAAAACTGTAGCTAGAAGCTAAATGTAACACAATAGCTAAAGGTTAAATAAAGTAAAACACTAGTTAAAAGTTGTAAGACACTAGATAAAAGCTAAAAATAGTAAAACACTAGCTAAAAGAAGTTAAACACTAGCTAAAACCCAACCACGCAGGTGGAGCAGTGGGCAGCTATGTAGGTGCCTGGGGAGCAATTCAGGGTGTCTTGCTCAGAGACACCACAAGATGTGGAATGACCGGGAATTGAGCCCAGGACCTTCGGGTCCCGAGTCAGCTGCCCTGCCCGTACACCATTTCAGCCCCATATATGTAGCAAAACACTGGCTAAATGTATGAAATGCTCACTAAAAGCAACAGAAGGTTAGCTAAAAGCTAAAAGTAGCAAAAAGCTAACAACATATTAAAAACAACAAAGGTTAGCTAAAAGCTAAAAATAGTAGAATGGTAGCTAAAAGTAGCATAACAGAACTGAAACAGACTTTAATGTTTTTGAAGGGATTTAAGCCACTTCTATAAACTTCTACAGGGAAAATATTTATAAATAAAGTTAAATATTTTTAAAAAGTATAAAAGATACAAAAACTAAAATATAACAGCATCGACCATCTGGACGAGCCGAACATTTTGACATAAGAACAACTAAAATAACTGAAAACCTGCAGAAACAGATAAAAAGAATCCATATGAACAAATAATAATTAATAAAAAAAAATACTGGAAATCTGCACAATTAATGCTGACTCATCATTCACTCAATTAATGCTGACTCATCGTTCACTCAATTAATGCTGACTCATCATTCACTCAATTAATGCTGACTCATTGTTCACTCAATTAATGCTGACTAATAATAAACATTTTTCATGTTTTAGGTGAGAAAGGAGACCAAGGTCTGAATGGACCTCCAGGTGACCAAGGACCTCAGGGAATGATGGGCTCATGTCCTGGCTCCTGTGACACCATTCCAGGCCCACCAGGACCACAGGGAGTACCTGGGCCGGCGGGAGCCCGGGGTCTTCCGGGGGTGGCAGGATCTAATGGTACCCTGGGTGGTAAAGGTGATAAGGGTGACATGGGTGTGGCAGGTGTGCCAGGTTTACCTGGTCTAAAAGGCGATCAGGGTCTGCAGGGCATCTGTTCGTGCAAGGACGGAGCAGACGGGCTGCCAGGAGCCAAGGGAGCCAAAGGAGACAAAGGTGACCAAGGTATTCAGGGTATACAGGGTGTTACAGGGCTGAAAGGTGACCAAGGCCTGGCTGGTGTCACTGGCCCGACTGGTCCCTGTACCCCGGCCATTAAGTCATCATTCTCCGCATCCCTCAACCAGTCATACCCCACCCCATTCTGGCCCATAACTTTCCAGAACATCTTGACCAACCTGCAGGGCCACTTCAACAGCCCAATGAGCGGCATCTACTCCGCCCCCATCAACGGCACCTACGTCTTCTCCTTTCACCTCAAGGTTGGAGACAGGCCCCTTAAAGTCGGCCTCTACAAGAACTTCTACCCCGTGATCAAAGTGTCCGACTCAACCCCCGGAGTCACCGTCAGCCAGACCATCGTCCTCCAGCTTGCCATGGGGGACATGATCTGGCTGCAGGTGAAGGACAGCACCACCAACGGTGTGTTCACTGACAGCGAGTCCACCAGCACCTTCTCCGGTTTCCTGATGACCCCTGACTCCTGCACCCTGCCCTCTGGCAGCAGAAGTCTCGTTAGCCCGACTGCATCCGCCCCTCCTTTTCCTCACCCATATAATTAGGCTCCACCCAGTTCATGGGTCTAAGGTGGAGCCAATCAGCTTCTTAGTGTGTGCACGTTTTAAAGGAGGGGTATTTGTCCAGATGGATGCAAAATCCAATTTGTTCAAAAATAATTCAGCTAATCCGACTAATCCAATTCAGTCATCGTGTCTTTTTGTTGATGAACTCGGATTTTCATACAAAAAATAAAACTAGAGGAAAAGGGGCCAAAATAAAAAAAAATATTTCAAACCAAGAGTCAGTTTCAGTCAAACTGGGACTCAGATCTGGCCTCATCCGACTCATATGTTGGATTTTTACAGATTTATTTGTCAGATTTAGGCAAAACTCAAACAAAAACTCTAATTTTCAAGAAATCTCTTTGTCTAAAAGATCCTTCCAGTGTTTGTTGATTTCATTAAGCTGACGCCCAAGTCTATAAATTATCATCTAAATTTCCCTCAATCAGAAAAACTTTGTCATTTTAATAAAAATAAAATAAACATGTTTATTACAGATTATTTCTCACATTGTACCAGATTTCCAGTTGATTTAAAACATAGAACTAGTGGTGGGCACAGTGCTGCTAATCTGCTAACAGCTAACAGTAAAACTAGCAGATTAGCATTTTCAAAAACTTTGGAAACCGTTAGCAGACCAACTGGCTTCCACCAAATTAGGTTTGGCTAACCAAGTCCGCTAACAAAAAGTGTAACTCTTCTATCTTTATGTGTTAAAGATTGAAGATTTATTAACACTTATTGTGTTAATCAATAAGTGAACACTTATTTATTGATAAATAAGAACTTAACAGAATGTTAACAGACTTTTATGAACATGATGCAAAGAAAAAAAAAAGCCTATATTTCTGAAAGCATAAAACCTGAATTAGAAACCAAGTACCCCTCACAAGCAACGCTCCTCGTGCACTTTGTGTGAGCATCTTTAGCATTTTGTGTCACGCAGGACTCCAGCTCTGGCTTGGATTGGTTGAACTGGCACACATGACATGACCCCCCCACCTTCGGCTCAAACCACCAAACTAACAGCAGGTCTGCGTCAGTCCCGCCAGACGCCCGACGTGTGACGCAGCCTGACCGTCGCCTCAGCGGTTAGCGTTAGCTTCTGCTAATGTTTTCACCTGTTTAACAGTTTAAGCTGATTTTTAGTTAGCCAATTCTGAGCTAGTGAAGCTTGGTCAGCTGTGCCCACCGCTCCTCATAAATCTATAAAATGTCATGAAAGTGGATGAATGCCCCTCGTTTAAAGGCGACAGTAGCGCTCGCTCGTTTCCGGCTGAACGTGGTTTTTAGAGCAGAAGCTTTTCTTGTCTCAGGTCTGCATGTTTTTAGAGCCGACCAGCTGCTGAAGCTTAGCGCGTTCCTTGTTTTGCTTCTTGAAATGTAGAGATTCACAAATAAAAAGAAAAATTTTATTAAAATGCAACCAAAGGCAGTGCATCCTTTAAAGAGCTCAGACTTTTTGTTGCATTTCTTTTACTTTCAGAGCAGAAAGTTAACTTTGTATATTTTGTTTAATTTTCTTGTATAAATCATTTAAAAAGGAAAATCCTTCAGTTCAGGAGGAAATACGACCCGAAAGAGAGCAGAGTTTTATTTTGACACTCAGACGACTTCCTGTTTGAGGTCGCTGAAGGTTTAGCTGTTTTCAGGGGAGGATGAGTGGAAGTTGAAATGTTTGTCTGATTAAAGAAAGAAAGGTACAAAAATAAACTCTTGTGCATTTATTCTAAAAGAAATAAAGCCCACGGTTCAATCAAAGAGAACTTGGTTGAAGTTAATTTGTTCTGGAACCTGCAGCTGTGACAGAAAACATGAAATGTTCAGTTTACGGGTTAAAAACAAACACATTGATTAATAAATGATAGTAAACAGAATGTTAACAGGATTTTATGAACGTGACGCAAAAAAATAAAATACAAAATTTGAAAATAAAAAAGCCTAAATTCATGTTTTTGCATCCTGGATTAAAAGTGGAATAAATTTTCTGCATAAAGTTTCTGATAATTTGAGTAAATGCAGACTGAAGAACATCATGCGACACAAAAACACAAATTAAACAATTTGCACAAACCCAAAGTAAAAGTACGGAAGCCTGTCAGTGCCACAGTAATAAAAAAATCTCAGGATTTGAAATTCATATTTATCACAAACAAACTCATTATTTTTAATTTTCAAAGTCATAATTATGACATAACTGACTTGTTTGAGCATGACTAAATATAATTCTGAATGTTTATCTCATGTCATAAATTTGAAATTATATCTCACAATTATGACTTTTCTTTGAGTTTTTTCTCATAATCCTGACTTTAGACGTCACTGTTATGATACAAACACTCAGAATAACTTCTTACTTTCATGAATATGACTTTTAAAGTTAAAATAATAACACACGGTTTGACCATTTGTTTTTAATTGAAAAGTGACGCAGATTAACAGAAACAATGAGACTGTTCTCTTTAAGAAGTGGTTTCATTTCTAACAAGCAATAAAAATCAGCTGTTTTTCTTTAAAATATTAAGCTAACAGGAAGCCCTGCAGTCAGCTTCATGTTTCTGAACATTTACAGTAAAACCAGATGTTTGTGTTTGTTTTCAACACGATAAATCTAAAATATAAGCAACAATCCAACAGGTTTTATTGTTGAAAAACAGAATAATAAGTTTCCTTCCTGTCAGATTAAAATCAGCTCTTTCCTGTGGTAAACATGAGCAAACAAACAACAACAAAAACAACAACAGGTTGTTTGTAGACAAGTGAAGTGTTTACAAATTTCTCTAAACTGGAGACAAACTAAAAAGCACTAAAAATATAATCAGGATTTTTGTTTTAATGAGACGCTGTCCCTTAAAAAAGGACCATTTCTTCTGTTCTGCTCTGGAGTGAGAGGACTTCAAACAAATCATTTTTATTAATTTACATCAAATGTTTCATATTTAATCCTTCAAACAAATCATTTTTATTAATTTATGTCAAATGTTTCATATTGTGTCCCTGTGATGGACCTGAGACCTGTCCAGGGTGTCCCCCGCCCCTCGCACAGTGAGTGCTGGACATGGACACCGGCGACCCCCGTGACCCAAAATGGAAGAAGCGGGTAAAGAAAATGGATGGATGGTTCATATTTAATCCTTCAAACAAATCCTTTTTATTAATTTAAATGTATTAATCTAAAACCTTATAATAAGATGAATTTTCCTCAAACGTCTGCTTCCGTCTGTAAAATCATCTTTTCAAACTCCAAACACGAACCATAAATAAATAAATCTGATTCAGTGAATTAGTTTGGTCTAATTGTTTTCACCCATCGTCTGTTAGTAAAATATTTTGGAAATCACTTGATGGATTTTATTGAAACTGATACATCTTTAAACTGGATTAGTAATTTTCAGGATGAGTGTGTAAAGACAGAAGTGTCTGTAGCTCGGTCCGTTTCAGGGAAGTTGCTGTAAAACATGTGGTGGTCGCTGAGAGTCATCCCTGACTTGTCCTCTGAGGGCTGACAGACCACGGGTCCGGTCCTGGTCCTGGTCCTCGAGGGCCACTGTCCTGCATGTTTCACCGACTGGATGGTGACCATGTTCTGCAGAACCCGAGGATCCAAGGACCTCCAGGTGCTGAAGCAGAGAAACCACAAAAACCTGCAGGACCGGGGCCCTCACAGACTGGGATCAGGTGCAGAGTAGACTTCAGCAGATGATGAGTATTTCTCTGAGGAAGACTCGTTTTAATTTTTATGTATTTAATTTGAGCTCAACCTCGTTTTCACAATGAACTGAACAGACGGAGCACGAATGTGCTCAGAGTTCACTGAAAGGTTCCTCACATTTGGTTTGATTTTTGTTTGAAGTTGCTTGTTTTGTTTCATCTCTCTAGTTGCAGGGCCAGCAGAGAACAGAAGAGAGAACAGAGAACAGAAGAGAGAACAGAGAACAGAATAAAGAATAGAG
>NC_056506.1:50443922-50446438 GCF_014905685.2 Nematolebias whitei | reverse complement strand
ACAGAGACTAGAGAACAGAGAACAGAAGAAAGAACAGAGAACAGAAGCGAGAAGAGAGAACTGGAACCAGGAGAGAAAAGATTAAACTTTTTGTCTCACTCCATGAAATAAAACTTCAGAACGGTCCTTTAGTCCGGGATCATCCGACAGGAACTCCCAGCTGTCGGCTCGTCGGCTCTTCTCTACTTCTCTTTGGGCGCCATGTCGTCACCCCCCGACACATTTCCCTCCTCGTCCTCGTCGTCTCCCACGATCCCCTTCAGGTAGGAGCGTTTGAACTCCTGGAACACCAGCTCCTCCTCCAGCTCACTGAGAACAGCAGAACCACGTTATCTGCAGAGAACCAGCCACGCCGCAGCAGCAGAACAACCTGCAGGTGGGCCAGTCCAGAACTGGTCTTCTGATTCACTGGACCTGATCCAGACTTTACAAACTGGTTTGGACCAGCACCTAGACCAGGTTTTATTTTGGACTTGGGCTGTTCTGTCGCTCAGTTTCGGTCCTTGTAGCTGAACATTTTCACCCATCTTTAACTTCTGAACCATTCGGGTTTAAAAAGCTCCTGAACTCAAAACAGACAAAGAACCACCGTCAGAGCAAAAACACAATTTGTGCTCATTTATTTTGAAAAACCCCAAAGGAAAGAGTTTAAATGAAAACCAGCAAGGTCACTGAAGGTCACGTCTCAGGGCAACAGACTTATCTGCTGCAGGTAGGACACTTGTCTTTTCTCATCTAGTCCTCACATTTGTCAAACACAACCCACAACACGCTGAATGCAATAAAGAAGCAGCCAAAGTCCAAAGAAAACAGAACCGAACCTCCAGAACCAAAGAGAAAGCCCAGATCCTGATTTCAGGAGGTCTGGATCCATGAAGATCTAAAGAAACAAAGGCTGCTTGAAAAGATTAAATCAGATTATATCAGAATCTGTTTGGGTTCTGTTACGGCCTCAGACTGACATGGTTGACACACAGTCTACGTCCAGATGGTTTCTGCTGCAGATAATCTACATCAGATTATTGACTTTTGTGTAGAAATGGTCCAAACATTAAACTTAACCTCCATAAACCACCGAGTACATCAAGAACAGATAATCCCAGACTCCAGCATTTTGTGCATAAATTCTTCCACAAAAACTTCTCATAATTTAAACCCAATCTGAGGTGTAATTTGAAGCTAATTTGAGGAGTAATTTGAACCTAATCTGAAGAGTAATTTGAACCTAATCTGAAGAGTAATTTGAACCTAATCTGAAGAGTAACTTGAAGCTAATCTGAGGTGTAATTTGAAGATAATCCATCCAAACTCCACCCTGAATAAACTGAAGAGCTGCAGCTCAGCAGGCTTCAGGTCCAAACTAAAGCTCTGCTTCATTCTTACCTCTCCTTCACTGATGGCAGCAAACAAACAAACAAACAAACAAAGGCCCAGATTAATGTTGGATTAGACACAGAGTGGACTTTGTGCAGTTCGGTTACGATGCTGTGAGGGAGTGCTTTTACCCAGCTCAGGTTTGGGATGCATTAGTTTGAAGGGAACCTCCAGGCTCACCTCGCTGCACAACAAACAACAACCTCCGTTAACAAACAAACAAACAAACAAAATAAACAAGGTGAGTTCAGCTCAGAGCTTCTGCGGAGCTGTGGTCCACTTTTTAACAACGCTGATAAAAACAAGAGGAACGACTTCTCTGCTCGAGTTTAAACACAGAAATGTTTTGAATTTAATTTAATCTGTGAGGATTGAATCTGTTTGAAGGTCGACTGAAGGTCAGAGGAGCACTCACCTGGACCCCATCATCCTGCCGGCAGGTTGGAAAACAGATCCGTTATTAAACACAAACAGTTTTTATGCACAAAGTTAAGTATTAATCAATAAAAGCCCCAGCAGCGTCTCTGAACGAGATGAACGGTTTGATGCCGAACGTGAAAAACACAAATAAACTTCAGGACTCGCTTTGTGAAGAGAAGCCCACTGACCCTCCGATGGAGAGCTTCACCACCACTTTATATGAAACCATGATCCCCAGGACCTCCTTCAGCACGCCTTCCTTGATTCTGAAAGCAAACAGAGTGTTTCAGCTGAAGGGCGAGACGTTTTGTCCCGCGGCAGGACGTCTCCGCTCACATGCTGGTGGACGCCAGGTTGGTGTCTTCGTGCTTCAGCTTGCCGTCCAGAGCGATGCCCCTCCTCTCCCGGTTGTTGGCCAGCAGCGGCAGCAGCTTGTAGACCTTCTGCAGCGTCGCCCCGGCCGACACCGAGTCCCTGAGACAGGAAGTGGACATGAAGACAACGGAGACGTTGGACAACACTGACTGCAGCAGGAACGCTCACCTGAGACACAGAACTGAACATCTGTCATGATAAAATCATCTGGAACTAAAAAAACAAGAAGCCTCCTCGTTTCTGTGTATTATTCATTCATTCATTCATTCATTCATTCATTCATCCATCCATCCATCCATCCATTCATCCATCCATTTATTCATCCATTCATTTATTCATTCATCCAT
>NC_056506.1:50415375-50418922 GCF_014905685.2 Nematolebias whitei | reverse complement strand
CCTGAAGACACCCTGAAGGACACACTGAAGGACACCCTGAAGGACACCCTGAAGACACCCTGAAGGACACTGAAGGACACCTTGAAGACACCCTGAAGGACACCCTGAAGGACACCCTGAAGACACCTTGAAGACACCTTGAAGACACCCTGAAGGACACTGAAGGACACCCTGAAGACACCCTGAAGGACACTGAAGGACACCTTGAAGACACCCTGAAGACACCTTGAAGACACACTGAAGGACACCCTGAAGACACCCTGAAGGACACTGAAAGACACCCTGAAGACACCCTGAAGACGTCAGCAAACTGAACTCTGCTCTCATGGGACATCTCACCAGCTGTGATTTACGTGAACATGAGTGTCTGGATTTATTTACCGTACGGTAAATGTGTGTGCATTTAAATGTGTGTATTCTGCTGCAGCCGTGTACTCTGAAATACTTTGTGTATGTTTGTGTATTTGTACACAGCTGTTCTGCTTCAGTTTCAGAGTGCACCGCCACAATAAAAGCACCTGCCAACAGACACTGAATAAATCCTTGAATCTTGTTGTAAAAACTTGGAAGATGAAGAGTTTTTATTAAACTTCTCGTTGTCGGGATCCTCTGAGGATCACCCTCCACCATAAATTCATCTTTTCCCTGTAAAGAAATAATTAATCTACTTCATGTGACGGAACCAGCCGTGGCAGCACGGTGGCGCAACTGGTAGAGCTGCTGCCTCTCAGCGAGCAGGTCCCTGGTTCAAACCCCGGTCCAGGGGTCTTTCTGGGTGGAGTTTGCATGTTCTCTCCGTGCATGCGTGGGTTTTCTCCGGGTGCTCCAGTTTCCTCCCACAGACCAAAAACATGCATGTTAGGCTGATTGGTAACTCTAAATTGTCCCTAGGTGTGACTGAGAGAGCGAATGGTTGTTTGTCTTGTTTGTCTCTATGTGTCCCTGTGATGGACTTGCGACCCGTCCAGGGTGTCCCCGCCCCTCGCACAGTGATTGCTGGACATGGGCACCAGCGACCCCCGTGACCCAAAATGGAATAAGCGGGTAAAGATAATGGATGGATGGAACCAGCCGTTTACCATTTAATGGAAAACACCATTTCACAGTAATATTTGCATTATTTTATATATTTAACAGTCCATTTATCAATCAGAAGTACTGATGATCAGTATAAACTTATTAATGTTCATCTATGCAGTTTTTAAGTTTAGCTTCTTTTAATTTGTTCTTTTAGTTGCAAGAACCCGAACCAGCTCAGGCTGCGCCTCTTTACCTCGTAAACCTGAAGCTTCTTGTAAATTAGTTGGACATATTTTCAGATGTCTTTGTGTTCAGGTTCAAAGAAACAAATGAAACGACGGAAAGCAAAAGCGTCTCGTTCAGTGGCCGAACGCTCTCACCGACTTGTCTTTGCAGGTTTTCTTGAAAACAACGTTTTTTGGACTCATGGTGGAGCAGATCGGAGGCCGCTGCTCCCACGGACCTGAAGGAAAAGAAACAAAAGTCTGATGGTTCCGTTTCTTCCTGCAGGAAACAGAAAACTTTCAATTAAACTTCAAACCTTTGCCGATAATATGAACGCATTCTTGGAAGGATAACATTAATAAAATATTACAAAAAATATATAAACATTATACGCCACTGCATAGTAACAGGACAGGAAGTGATGTCAGTAACAGGAAGTGATGTCAAAGGGGAATGCCTGGTAACGACACAGACAGTACACACTGATCTGATGTTTATTTTTATTATTTAGTCACTATCGGAGAGAAACCAAGAATATCATCAAATATTGTTTCAGTGAGCAAAGACCAGGAAGTCCCCCTTTTACAAGCGCTCCCCTTTGATGTCACTTCCTGTTTCACTTCAGCTGCGCCAAGTTCAAAAGAAAATGTGCCAGTTATGTGTCAAAAGGCGTTCAATCATGTGAATTGCACTAAATTATTTAAATCTTAGGATGTTTTCTTCTTTTGTATTCGTAGGAGAAGCGGCGAGTTTAACAAATCGCCACATGTTTGACGGCACGCCGGCAGAAACACGCTTCAGGAAACACGAAGAGGCCGAACCGTCCGGAAACAACCGGAACAGTCAGAGTTACGCAGCTCGATGAAAGACAGTTTTCTAGGAACTCCTGTAGTTCTGACTAATAAAGTTTTATTTGAATGTTTTCAGTGTTTTATCCAGTGAAGATTATTAACACAACACGAACGTTTCAGCTGTTGACGTTGCTGCTTGAAGTCTGAAATTAAGTTTTTTAAATATAAATCAGCTGTTTTTACTTTTTGTAACAGTTCAGGCCAAACACATCACTGACAATCATTTCTAAAATATATTTAATATCTACAGATCAAAAATATTTCTACCATATTTCTGTTTTTACAGTTTTAAACAATGAAGCGTATTCAATGTGATGATTGACTTCTCATTAAAATTATTATTTTTCTCATTCAAAACCTGAAATTAAATGTTAAATAAACGTAAATGTTAAATAAACGTAAATGTTAAATAAACGTAAATGTTAAATAACTGGTAAATGTGGCACAGAATAAATAATAAAATGAGAATAATTGTCATATCTTATCTTCTTGGTGTTTTGGCTCCACCTGCTGGTCAAACGGAAAATCACAACAATTTCTAAAAAACGATTTTCTTTTAAAAAGAAAATAAAAATATAATTAAAAATGTAAAACATTATGTTTCATACATAACGTGTATGTTAGATATTATTATATAATTTTATATTAAATAACTTGAACAAAAAAAATTAAACCAAAGAACATCAACAAAACCTGAATCAAACTAAAACATCTTCGAGAGGGTGTTTAAATGTTTATGTTGTTTATTTATTTAAAGTGTTGGTAAACAAACAGAGCCGTGTTGAGTTCAGGGGATTAAAATGAAGAGGAGATTTAAAGACTCCTCTGCTGAGCTTCTTGAGCCTTTCAGATGATGAGGTCTAAAACAAATCACTTTAAAAAGATTCGCTCAAACACTGAAACTAATTAAAACATTTCTTTTGAAAAACGAACCTGAACTTCATTTAAATCAGTTTTCCAATAAATTAAGTTTACACAGAATAAATCTAAAGAAGAAACTTTTTATCATCTTTCCTTGAGATGATAAATCTGCTCTAACCGAATCATTTCTCTCCCACAGTCCTGAACGCACCGCACGCCACCTTCAGTAACAGGACTCGGTTTGTCCCTGAACGCCTCGTCGGGACCGGACAGAAGCAGAACTCACCTGGTGCTGCTGAGGAGCTGCTGACTGGCAGGAGGAGGCAGGAGTCGGTCCATATGCAGACACCTGCTGTCAATCATTGCTCCTCCAGCCAATCAGAGCGCTCCCCTCCATCCAGGACCCAGACCAAACCCAGATGGACTTCCTGTGAGAGGATTGGAGCTGGTTCCACCTCCGTCAGCAGATCCAGTCCTGGATTAAATCAGAGACATGAGGAGAGAACGAGGGAGGAGTCTCAGTCTGAAGCTGTCCCCTCATCCCCATGACCCCTGACCCACAAACCTCTGGTCCTCATCCCCATGACCCC
>NC_056506.1:50398312-50415365 GCF_014905685.2 Nematolebias whitei | reverse complement strand
CCCCCCCGACCCCTGAACCCCGACCCTTGAACCCTGAACCACAAACCTCTAAAACTCAACCCCCGACCCAAGACTCCCTAATCCTTGATCACCACTGAAGTATTTTCTTATTTCACTCTGATTTTTTTATTGTTCGTATGTTTTTATTATTTTTAACAATAGAAACTTTTACAGCCGTTGTGCTATTTTAGCTGTTGCTGCTCCAAAATGTTCAGCTCGTTCAGGAGAGCTGGGACTTTTGTTTTTAACAACTTCTAAACCTTTGATTTTATGACAAACATTTCCTCGTTGAAATACACGAGACGTTCCTTTAAAACATTCTTCTCGTTGAAACGTGTCTCTGGTTCACCTTCTTAAGCTACTTTTAGCATTTAGCTACTATTCTGATACTTTTGACTTTTCTCTGGCCTTTTGATACCTTTAGCTGTTAACGAGCATGCTGATTCTTTTAGCTGTTAACGAGCATGCTGATTCTTTTAGCTAACTTTTTCCACTCAGGTTTTAGCCTCGTGTTGTGTCAAAAGGCTAACGGTTATCTTCTTGCTGATATTTGAGCTAGTCTTCTGCTACTTTAACTTTTCTCATTTTAGCGCGTGTGGTTCTGGATTGACGTGTGGTTCTGGGTTCACGTGTGGTTCTGGACGTGTTCGGACTCCTGGAGTTTGTTCAGAAACTGAACATGGAGCAGCAACCGGGCCGATCCGGTTCTGCAGAGGCCGGGCTGTAATCCTGCTTTCTGCATGTCAGCAGGTGGATTAATCATCAATATTACACACACACACACACGCACGCACGCACACACGTTTTTCTGCAGCCTGAAGGAACAGATATATTTTTAAATTGTTAATTAACATTAAAAATAATTTCTTCTCTTCTGGATTTGAAAAAAAACAAACTTTTTTTTGTAAAACAAACTTTATTCAGATAAAAACTAAAAACAGTTTTTTTAAAACAACAACAATCAACAAATCGTTCAGTTTTCAAAGAATCACGACAAAAGATTTCCCCTCAAAACCTCCAGAGACTGAAAAATAGTGTGTGTGTGCATGTGTGTGTGCATGTTTGTGTGTGTGTGTGCACGTGCATGTGCATGTTCAGACGTAGGCTCTGCCTGTTCCGGGATCGGATCGGGCCGTGGCGGTGTAGACCTTCTTTGCAGGGTAGTTTCTGCAAAACAAGAAGCAGAAAGTCTCAGTGAGACACCTGGGGGGGTCAGAAGTTCTGACATCACAGGCTGAGGCCCGCTCTGGATGTTTGGGTCAGAACCACAGCTCCAGAACACGCCTCAGGTGGAGGTCTTACCCTTTCTTGCCAGCAGGGGTCGCTCTCTTGCAGGCGCTGCAGAGCATGGCCCCGCCCAGGACAGACAGGGACCCGCCCCCCCAGCCCATGTAGAGACCTGTACCCAGCTCGAACCTGCACACAAACCAGCTGTCAGACCCGACTGGACCCAAGTAGTCCTACTCACCGGACCGGTTCTGGTTCACCTGACGGGCCTACAGAGAACTCACCTCACGCCTCCGAAGGCCGGGTTGTAGAACTCCTGGACCACCTGGACCCCGTACCAGGAGCAGGCTAAGATGCAGCACAGACCTGCAGAACAAACAAACAAACAAGATTATTTATTCTTTAGTAACAGTCTTTGTGCATCACAGTGTTTTCAGTGTTTAACGTTTCAATCAAAGCTGGTGATTCTGCCTTTGTCTGTGTGTCTGTTAGCAAAATATCTCGTGGCTCACTGGGTGGATTTTACTGAAACGTTGCACGAACGTCTGCGCCCGATTAGGTTGTGGAGTCAAACTGATTCAAAATGGCTGCCACAGAGAATCAGTAAAATATCTCTAACTCAGTGAGCTGAGATTTGGTAGTAGCTGAGAGTGATCCCCGACACATTCGTTAAACTCAGCGTGTTTTCGTACCGGCCAGGATGCTGAGGATTCCTCCGGCGACGGCCATCTTGGCCTTGGACTCGTCGGTGGCCGAGCCGATCTTGATGCATTTGAGTCCGAACATCGAGACGATCATGCAGGCGAGGCCGAGCAGCAGAGAGATGATCATGAGGGCGCGGCCCGCCTGCACGTGGGCTGAAGACACCAGGAAACAGTACAAGTACATCAAATACTCACAGAAGCAGTACAAGTACATCAAATACTCACAGAAGCAGTACAAGTACATCAAATACTCACAGAAGCAGTACAAGTACATCAAACACTCACAGAAACAATACAAGTACATAAAAAAAATCTCACTGGCTCTCTAACGAGGCGCACGCGTTTCTCCCTCTCCCTGTTCTGCTCCTGCTTTTCTGCTCTGTCGGTGTCGGAGCAGCTCCTATTCTTTACACATCTTCCGAAATGAAAACTACTGTTTTGGATCTGACCAACTGGACTTTTGACGCAAATGACAGAATCTTTTCAACAAGGCGACAGAGTCCTGGAGAACCCTCATCTGCTCAGACGACACGCATGCAGCTGGATATGTCTCTGGGGGTGATGTGTCGACCTCTGCTGTCGACCAAGGACGTCAGAATTCCATATAACTGGATTTATGATAACAGGTTTCCTGTTTGGAACAGTCTGGATCCTGGTTTATCAACACACAAAGAAGACGGTCGCAGCTAATCTGGACCTCGTCAGGCTGCTGCCTATGTGAAGGTTGATCCGTACTGGGAGGACTCAAAATCAGCTGATTTACGAGCTAATCCGTAAGATGGAAGTGATTTGAATCACAGGCCACCTGCGGCTTTGGGACTTGTCGTCACGGAAACAACCTTGAAGAGGCTCGTAAGCACGGACCAGTAGAATGCACCTTAATCTGGACATTTCGGACCTTGGAAGTACCAGTTCAGACTCAAGGCTGACAAGAAAAAATGGTCTGCCTGAATAAATCAACAAATGTGGATTATCTGAATCTGACTCCCTGGTTGGCCTTGAACAGGCCGACTTACCAATTTCTCCTGGGAAATGTGTAAACTAATGAAAGCTTCATCTATCAAACTTTTTTAACAAATAAAAACTGAAAAGTGGGGCGTGCAGTATTATTGGGCCCCCTTGCGTTAATACTTTGTAGCTCCGCCTCTTGCTGCAGTTCCAGCTGCAAGTCTCTTGGGGTTTGTCTCCATCAGGTTTGAACATGGAGACACTGAAGTTCTGCCCATTCTTCCTGCAGAACAGCTGGAGCTCAGTGAGGTTGGATGGAGAGCGTTTGTGAACAGCAGTCTTCAGCTCTTTCTACAGATTCTCGATTGGATTCAGGTCTGGACTTTGACTTGGCCGTTCCAACACCTGGATACGTTTATTTGTGAACCATTCCATTGTAGATGTGTCTTTATGTTTTGGATCATTGTCTTGTTGGAAGATAAATCTCCGTCCCAGTCTCAGGTCTCTTGCAGACTCAAACAGGTTTTCTTCCAGAATGGTCCTGTATTTGGCTCCATCCATCTTCCCATCAATTCTGACCATCTTCCCTGTCCCTGCTGACGAAAAGCAGGCCCAAACCATGATGCTGCCACCACCATGTTTGACAGTGGGGATGGTGTGTTCAGGGTGATGAGCTGTGTTGCTTTTACTCCAAACATATCGTTTTGCATTGTGTCCAAACAGTTGGATTTTGGTTTCATGTGACCAGAGCACCTTCTTCCACATGTTTGGTGTCTCCCAGGTGACAAACTTTAAACAACACTTTTTATGGATATCTTTGAGAAATGTCTTTCTTCTTGCCACTCTTCCATAAAGGCCAGATTTGTGCAGTGTACGACTGATTGTTGTCCTATGGACAGACTCTCCCACCTCAGCTGTAGATCTCTGCAGTTCATCCAGAGTGATCATGGGCCTCTTGGCTGCATCTCTGATCAGTCTTCTCCTTGTTCCAGATGAAAGTTTAGAGGGACGGCCGGGTCTTGGTAGATTTGCAGTGGTCTCATACTCCTTCCATTTCAATATGATTGCTTGCACAGTGCTCCTTGGGATGTTTAAAGCTTGGGAAATCTTTTTATATCCAAATCCGGCTTTAAACTTCTCCACAACAGTATCTCGGACCTGCCTGGTGTGTTCCTTGGTCTTCATGATGCTCTCTGCGCTTTGAACAGAACCCTGAGACTATCACAGAGCAGGTGCATTTATACGGAGACTTGATTACACACAGGTGGATTCTATTGATCATCATCAGTCATTTGGGACAACATTGGATCATTCATAGATCCTCACTGAACTTCTGGACTGAGTTTGCTGCTCTGAAAGTAAAGGGGCCCAATAATACTGCACGCCCCACTTTTCAGTTTTTTATTTGTTAAAAAGTTTGACACATCCAATAAATTTCATTCCACTTCACGATTGTGTCCCACTTGTTGTTGATTCTTCACAAAAAATTAAAATTTTATATCTTTATGTTTGAAGACTGAAATGTGGCAAAATGTTGAAAAGTTCAAGGGGCCCAATACTTCCACAAGGCATTGTATGGTGGCCATCTTGGATTTTGATTTGGATTCAGTTTGTGATGGGGAACATTCTCAGCTAGCAGCACACCAAATTTCAGATTAATATATTTTTTTAAATAGCTGTTATCATATTTTTTCCCTTATAGCTCTGGCGGCCATCTTGGATTTTCAGTTTGCATCAGGAATGTGTAACAACTTCCTCTCAGCTACAAACAAACCAAATTTTAGCTCAAGTTCTCAAAGAATGACTGAGTTATAGCCAATTTAGTGTTTTCTAAGGAAGCTGTGGCAGCCATCTTGAACCAAAATGGCTCCAAAAGTTAATCAGTTTTGTTCAGAGACATCACTCCAGGTCATGTGACCTCACTGTGCCAGAGGCTGTGAAAAGTTCTGTCAGTGATTTTCAATGAGAAAAATGGCGTCTTTGTTTGTAAATTATGTCGCCATGGTAACTCCAAACACCAATCAAAGGAACAGCACACATCACGGTGCCGAGACCTTCAGTCTTCATGTCATCTGGGATGAATTCATGTTTTATTTTAGGGTTTGGGAAACATTTATCATGAAAATATTTCCTGGTTGTTTTAAAGGTATTTATAATCTCCTGCTGCTCAATAATCCAGGTAGAAAAATCTAAAAACTCAAGTCAGGTCCTCTGGAAGGGTTCAAAAAACAAAAAATTGTAGAAACGTTTTGTCTTTGTGACTTGATGGCTGTTTACTATTCACAGGAGGCGCAGTGATTCTGGCAATGACAGCATTGTAAGAGGGGGACGGTTGTTGACAGTATTTTAGTTGATGTTTTCTTAGTTCATATCTTTGATCTTATCACTGTTTTTCTTTTTACATTTTATTGTTGGATGTAACTGGGACCCTGTGAACATCATTTCATTCCACCACATGAGGTGCAAATGATAATAAAGAACCTTGAATCCTTGAATTCCTTTACTCCTCTCTCAAACCATCGTTCCTCTCTGTCCAGGATGTGAACATCTTCATCCCTGAAAGAGTGACCTCTGACCTGGAGATGAGTGTAGACCTCACAGTCCAAGAAAGCCAACCTGCCATTTTTTACATCTTCTCGTGTGAACTTGATGTATTTATCCACAGAGTTGATGTGGTCAGTAAAATGTTGGACTTCCTGAGATTTGATTTTAACCCAGGTGTCGTCAACATACCTGAACCAATGACTTGGTGGTGTCCCTGAAAAGGACGTCAAGGCTCTCTTTTCCACCTCCTCCATGTACAGGTTGGCAACAATAGGAGAAACTGGAGACCCCATAGCACACCCATGTTTCTGCCTATAATATTGCTCCCCATATGTGAAGTAGGTATGTAAAATATTTCCCAGCTTTAAAACTACAAGTCAGTTTTACTTTAAGAATCTCCTTTAGGTCAGTTAAAAATGTAAACAAGTCGAATGTTCCATGATTCTTTAAACTCCACAGAAAGAAAAGTTCAACTAAAATCAGCGTCAGTGAAAAGACGAGAAATCGTCCGTATGAAACGTTCTACGTATTTTTTGTTTTTCATTTTATTTTGAAAACATGTAAATATATTTATTTTGAATTCTGATAAATCTGCTGTAAGAAATAAAGATGTCTCTGAGACAAAAATCACATTTTTGTTTTTTATCTGCAGGTTCTCTGAACAAATCTTCAGTGTTTTAATCTTAATTTATGATTTTTACTAAAAGGATTTGACCTCAAATCAAGTTAACATTTTAAAATCTGCTTCGTGTTGAAGTTATTTAAAATGTTGAATAAAATCCACATTATTCTTTAAATAAGGTGTTCTTCCAGGACTTTTCAGACCATTCAGTTAGGACTGATCATTTAAATAATTTCTTATATTCTTTGTTTGTCCTGAGCTGAGCGTGATTAAAGTTAACTAAATATAAAGAGGCTGATTTTATCAGTAAAAATGTTTGTTCTGCTCTGAGTCACACACCGGCTGTGCTCGAAGGAGGAACCACAGCGTTCAGTAAACGGTTTTACGGCCTCCGTACGAGCTGGACGTTTCAGACGTCGCTGAGCTGCAAACTGCGAGAAGAAGCAGGAGGTTTGTTTCAGAGGGGATTTAAACCCAACCTAGATTAATAATCCTGTTCAGGTCGTTTCCAAACAACATAAAAGCATTAAAAATGACATCCAAACGATGTAATGTCTTTAAAATGAAATAATGTGATAAAACACGGTAAACACGGTGGATACTGACAGAGCATCCAAACGGTTGCATCATATTTTAAAGAAAAAACTAAAATCTATCGGTGCACTTCAACGAAATCTATTTAAGCAGACTACATTATTTTAAAAAATAACACCAAATACACACTTTTTACTTTAAATCCAGCAAAACTGAACGGAGGGAAAAAGACGAGCCAGTTTCTTCTGTTTGAACAGTTTCCCTCCATTTTATCGACAGCCGAGAAGAACGTCCAAAATGGCGGCTAAAGATAACCTGCTTCATGCTTGACGAGGAAAACAACTGAATTTATTCAGCAATTGTCCGTTACTCCCAATAAAAAAACTTGCTGTAAAACATGTCACATTTTCTTGTTGAAACAAAGATTTCATTTTGGTTTTGGCGGGAAAGTCCCGACAGTAAAACCCACCGACCTTTGATCTGAAGTTTGGCCACATGTGGCCGATACGTTTTTATCGTGTTTTATTTTTTAGCTTTCAAAGAAAACATTAGTTTTATCAAGAAGACGGATCAACAGATAAATAATTAACGGTCTTCGTGTCCGTTACGGCCTCTTCGATTCAAACGTTCAGTTCTGTTGAATTATTGGCAGGACGATTAGTTTTTTATTGATTAAACTTTTAAACAAGGAGCTCATGATGGGAGTTGTTTGTTTAGGCATTGATCAGGTTAGCGGCTGTTTGTCTTTAAACTGGATTCTTTAAGGTGAAACATAAAAACGGTGTAAACGCGGCGGTCTTAAACCGGATCTAGAACCTCCTCGTCTTACCGGGCAGATCGAGCATGGACTTGAAGTCCTGACACTCGGCGATGCCGGCGCTGTTCTCGGCGCAGGCGTGCCACAAGTTCTCAAACTGCCTCTGAGAGATGATGACGCTGCCGGACACCGAGGAGACCTTCCAGTAGTCGTTGGCGAGCGCCGTCCCAGTGATCAGCCAGGCGATGATGCCCATCATGAACCCGGTCGCCTCCACAGCGGTCGACATGGTTCGTTAGAAAACAGCAAAGGAGGTGAAGTCCAGCTGAGATCGACCGAACGTCTAAACGTGTCAAATATCAGAGTCCTCTACGGCGACGCCTCGGCTGATGAGGTCAGGATCAGCGGGTTGAAGGTTCTGGTCTCGACTCTTCAGCTGAGCCTGCTAATCTGAAGCCTGTGGCTCCACCACGAGGACTTTAGACCCTGTGGGGCCATAAACGGCAGGGCCACTCCTTCAGGTCCCCTTCACCTCCTGCAGCTGGAGCCATGATGATGGTGACGCAGCGTCCACACCTCACCGCCATGACGACGACAGGAGGTCATCAGGAGGTCGAACAAACAAAGACGATGTGGAACTGAAAACAGGAAGCTGATACGTGCGCTGGTTTCCTCAGAGACGTGCGCTCGTGTAGAGAAGCCACCAGAAGTTATTTCCAGCTGCAGGTTTAATTTACGGCTCTGGAGGGTCAGCTGCAGTCTAGCTTCACACGACTTGTCCGTTCACGACGACACGTTCAAACATGGTTTGTGAGCATTTAGCTGAGGCGGCCATCTTGAGTCAGGTCGACTCCAAAGGTTGTATTTGTTCTGCAGTTCATGAGATATTTTGCTAACTTGGTCCTCAGTTTAATGCAAAGATTTAAACAAAGACCTGAGGACCATTTCAGCAGAGTGACTTTGGGTCTGCATCACACCAACCTGCAGCTCCGTGTCTACAGGACTGAGCTGGAGACATGTCGGTGTTTTACATGTTAGCTGTAGCGGCCATTTTGGATCTTGTTGAAATTCAATTCAATTCAGTTTATTTATAAAGCGCCAAATCACAACAAGTTGTCTCAGGGACTTTACAGAAACATTCACATAAAAGCCAGTTAGTAAAGTTCTTTATCTAAGGAATCCAGCAGACAAGTTGAATCTTGGCTTTGTTGCAGTCTCCCATCCTGAACAAGCACAGTGGAGACAGTGGAAAGAAAAACTCCCTTTAACAGGAAGAAACCTCCAGCAGAACCAGGCTCAGGACAAGAGACCATCTGCTTTGACCCGCTGGTTGAGAGGACAGGAAGGAGAGACAGAGGAACATAGAATGGTAGGTCCAGGTATAGGTCCAGGTCCAGGTATAGGTCCAGGTCCAGATGTAGGTCCAGGTCCAGATATAGGTCCAGGTGTATCTGAAAAACAAAAAAACCACATGTTAAGGATAGAAAAATAATTACAAATACAAAACAGGTTGAGCAGAGTAAGTAAAGACAGTAGCAGAGTGAAAAATGTGGTCAGTTTGTCCTCCAGCAGTCTAAGTCTATAGCAGCATAACTAAGGGACAGCTCAGGAAACCCAAGCCGACCCTAACTATAGGATTTAACAAAAAGGAAAGTCTTAAGCCTAGTTTTAAAACTGGATAATGTGTCAGCCTCATGGACAGAAACTGGAAGTTGGTTCCACAAGAGAGGAGCCTGAGAACTGAAAGATCTTCCTCCCATTCTGTTTTTGTAAACTCTAGGAACCACAAGTAAACCTGCAGCCTGAGAGTGAAGTGCTCTGTTAGGAAAATATGGAACAATAAGATCTGTAATATAAGATGGAGCTAGGTTGTTGAGAGCTTTGTAGGTTAGAAGTAAGGTTTTGAATTCTATTCTGGATTTGACAGGGAGCCAATGGAGAGAAGCTAAAACTGGAGAGAGATGATCTCTCCCAGTAACTCCAGTTCAGACTCTGGCAGCAGCATTTTGGATCAACTGAAGACGTTTTAAAGAAGTATTTGGACACCCAGATAATAAACCATTGCAATAGTCCAGTCTAGACGTGACAAATGCATGGACCAGTTTTTCTGCTTCATCTTTAGATCAGATGTTTCTAATGTTAGTGATATTACGCAGGTGGAAGAAGGAGGTTCTAGTAACGTTTTTAATGTGGGGGATAAAAGACATGTCCTGATCAAAAATAACACCAAGATTTTTAACATTAGAGCTGGAGGACAGATTAATGCATCTAAGGAGGGAGAAAGACTGAAACATTCATTCCTAAGGTGCTCAGGTCCAAAAACCAAAACCTCAGTCTTGTCTGTTCAACAGGAGAAAATTAAGGGTCATCCAGGTTTTTATGTCTTTAAGACATGCTTGTAGTCTAAGTAGCTGATTGGATTCATTGGGTTTAATGGGCAAATATAACTGTGTGTTATCAGCATAACAATGAAAATTTATCCCATGCTGTTTAATAACTTTACCTAATGGAAGCATATATAAAGTAAAGAGTATTGGCCCAAGCACTGAGCCCTGAGGAACTCCATGACTAACTTTGGTGTATGAAGAAGATTTATTATTTACATTTACAAACTGGAATCTATCAGATAGATATGATTTAAACCATTTTAGAGCTGTTCCTGTAATTCCAATATCATATTCAAGCCTCTGTAGTAAAATATTGTGATCAACTGTATCAAATGCAGCACTGAGGTCCAACAGGACCAGTAGAGACACAAGTCCATTGTCTGAGGCCATGAGAATATCATTAGTGACTTTTACTAGTGCTGTTTCTGTGCTATGATGAGCTCTAAACCCTGACTGAAACTCTTCAAACAGATTATTTCTTTGTAGATGTTCACGCAACTGACCTGCAACTATTTTCTCTAGAATTTTTGAGATGAAAGTTAGATTAGATATAGGTCTATAGTTGGCCAGAATTTCTGAATCAAGGTCAGACTTCTTAAGTAAAGGTTTAATTACAGCAACATTAAAGCGCTGTGGTACATAACCATCCATTAAAGACAAATTAAGTAGATCCAAAATGTGGACATTAATTAGTGGAAATACCTCTTTAAGCAGTCTGGTTGTGATGGGATCTAGCAGGCATGTGGATGGGATCTAGCAGGCATGTGGATGGTTTGGATGAGGTTATTATTTTTGACAATTCAGAACTCAACAGGACAAAAACTGTCCAAACATAAATCAGGCTCTAGTGAAATTTTTAAAGTTGCCTCATTTGACAGGGGACTAGAGATAGTAGAAGGAAGGATGGTTTGAATTTTCTCTCTAATTGAAATAATTTTATTTATAAAGAATCTCATGAAGTCATCACTACTTATAGTTGTAGGGATACATGGTTCAACAGAAATGGGACTTTTAATTAGTCTAGCAATAGTACTAAACAGAAACCTGGGGTTATTTTTATTCTCCTCTATTAAAGATGAGTAATATAAAGTTCTAGCTTTACGGAGAGCTTTTTTATATGTTAGCAGACTATCTTTCCAAGTTAAATAAAATTCTTCAACATTAGTAGAGCGCCATTTTCTCTCCTGGTTTCTAGATGCTGCTTTAAAGTACGTAACTCAGAATTGAACCAAGGAACCAGTTTCCTCTGATTGATTACTTTCTTTTTCAGTAGAGCAGTTTTATCAAGTGAAGTTTGCATTGAAGTTGTAAGATGATCAACTAGATGATCTAAGTCTCTGTTCTCTGATGCATTACTCTGCAAGACAGAGGAAACATTGATGGAAGAGATTGTTTCAATTTGGTTACAGCATTTTCTGATAAGCACCTGCTGAGATGAAATTTACTCTCAGTGACTGTGTAGTCATTTAATGTAAACTCAAAAGTTATTAAAAAATGGTCGGACAGAACAGGATTTTGAGGAACTATTACCAAGTCCTTAATCTCTACACCATAGGTCAGAACTAAATCAAGAGTGTGATGATAAGAATGAGTAGATGTGCGGACGTTTTGGGTAAAACCAAATGACTCTATTAATTTATTAAAGGCTATGATTAAACTATCACTCTCAACATCTACATGAATATTGAAATCACCCATTATGATGATTTTATCAGTATTTAATAATAAGTCAGTTAATAATTCTGAGAATTCAGACAAAAACTGAGAGTAAGCTCCTGGTGGACGATATATAACAACTAGTAAAAGTGGCTTTTCTGATTTCCATTTAGGATGAGAAAGACTGAGGGACAGCGATTCAAAAGAATCATAACTAATAACTGGTTTGGCATTAATCAATAATCCTGACTGAAAAATAGAAGCTACTCCTCCACCTCGGCCAGTTGTTCTAGGAACATGAACATTTAAATAATTAACAGGAGTGGATTCATTTATACCAACAAAATCCTCCTGTTGTAGCCAAGTTTCTGTCAGACACAATAAATCAATATGATGATCAGTTATCAGTTCATTAACTAACAGGGATTTAGAGGAAAGAGATCTGATGTTCAATAATCCACATTTAATGAGTTTATGATTTTGCTCTGGTAATAAGTATAAGACTTTTTTGTTTCTGTCCGGTGATCCGTGAGGTTTTAAAAAGCACAGTTTTATTAGGATCTGAAATATTCTCCACAGATTTTTAACATTGGTGTAATTTTGGATTATTTACGATACAATAACTCAAAATGACCAAAGAAAAGTGCACGTGGTTTGATCTGCATTCCTCTGTTCTGATAAAATCATAGGTTTTCAACGGCAGCACAAATAAAGTTTATTGGTTGCTGGAAAAAAATAAAAAATAAAAACAGTTTTTCCCTAAAACTAACCGTGTTTTGGAGCATAAATATAGCAAACAGTGACGAAAGCTAAATAATGTTTTTAATTTTTAATAACTATTGTAAAATAAGACAAAGGCATCAAACAGGACTTCTCAGATCTTTTTGGCGGTCGTGTCGCTCCACCACCTCTCGTCTCAGCAGCAGCGTCATCCGTCTGAAACCAGTAGCTTGTTCACACGGAAACAGGTTTTTTTCTAACTTACATTTTTTCTAACACGTAATTTCTAAAAACATCCCTTTAATTTGTGATGGTTCACACAGAGGACCCAAAATTCAGTTATAATGAAATTTATTGAAAGTTTGTCGTGACAGAAGCTCAGAAGAGTTCACTCGAAACTCCGAGGGAAGAGAGAACAGGTCGATGACTGGGAGGACTGGAAATGTTTGATCCACTGCCTGCGACGCTTTAAAGAGGGCCGAGGTGCAGCTGCTTCGGTGACGTCAGAGAAGGTGGAGTTTAGAAGAACGTGACCTGGTCATGGGGAGTCCAACGAACGCTGCTCTTCAGTCGGGAGACTTGACGCCGAGGGCGACACTCACAAACTATCCTTCCACACAGACGTTTAATCAAACCTCCAAAAACGAGGTCAGTAATCAGGCAGTGGGCATTCGCAGAAAAGCTCAGGAGGAAATATCAACAGGGTTCAGGCCAGAATGATTGAGAGGCAGAGTGAGAGTCGTGTCCACATTTCAGATGGCAGAAGCATCCTTCAAAGCAAAAAGAAATAATCTGTGGTTGTGGAACGAGGTTGAAAAGAGCACTAGAAGGCAGGGACAGGAACGCTGGATTACTTCAGGCACAGGGTGATGTATAATCTGGCAGAGAGGCTGGAGAGCACTACGGTAGAGCAGAACCAGGTGAAACAGGGACGATCAAGCACGGCCCAGCTGAGATGAACAAGCCTGAAACAAAACGGGCATGTCTTGATATAAACGTGAGTCATTCCATGATCATGGCAACGCTTCTAGAAATGTCCTCATCCACACTGACACACCAAAAACAGGAAACAAGGCGTGAGCATACAGCAACATGTTTAATCTAACATGAAGCTCCATTAAAGGCGGGGCTGTGACATCATCATTTTCAAAAAGTTGTGTTTCAGCTCTTTACACAGAAATGCAAGCATGGCGTCCCCCGGTGTTTTTACCTTGTACCCTATAGAAAGATTTTGTCTGGGTTTCAAAAGCTTTTCATTTAAGGCAGAAGTTATTAAGTTTTTGCAATTTCATTAAAACTCTTGATGTGTGGAAAGCTCTGTTTATTAATTAAGAAATGCAGTTTGGTGATTCTTGTCCTGGACAGTTTGCCATTTATTTACGTGCTCATAGAATCAGAATAAGTTTTATTATCATTGCACCCAAGTAAGTGAGATTGTGTTCGTACAGTCGTCCGAAAGATGGGCGGAGTGCACGTAGCTGCTGCTCCTAAGAGCGCGGCCCTTATTCTTTTAGATAGAAAAGGGGAAAAGGCCATGAGGAAAGGATAGAAGTATTACAAAAAAAGATCCCTTCACATTTTGTCCTATCAGGACACGATTTAAGAAATCAAAAACTCTATGAGCAGCACATTTATAGACACATTACATATATACATCTGATGTCAAGATTTGTCCATGAAGCACTTCCAGATAGTCCATAGTCCTGTTAAGATGTTGGTGTCAGTCGGTACAGCTCTGATAAGCATTCACTGAAGTTCTCGGGGGTGGAGGGAGTGCAATAGACAGAGCTTTCATTAGTTTACACATATCCCAGGAGAAATGTGATAAGTCGGCCTGCTTCGAGGCCGAACGGGGAGTCAGATAAGCCACAGTTGTTGATTTTTTTCAGGCAGACTTATTTCTCGTCAGCCTTGAGTTCTGCTGGTACTTTCGATCCAAAATGGCCAGATTTGTGGGCATTCCACTGGTCCATGCTTATGAGCCTCCTCCAAAGTCGTCCCCAACATGCTGGCAAGTCCCAGAAGCTGCAAGTGGCCTGCGATTCTCACAAATCACTTCCATCTCACGGTTTAGCTCGTAACTCAACTGATAATCAAAAAGACAATTTTGTTGTTCACAACTAGCAGAGGTTTCCTGAAAGAATCTAAACTAGTTTTTTCCTGTTGGTCTCAGTCCTTTAATTAAACGACTGCATTTTGAGTTTGGTTTTCTCAAGAGACTCATTTGGTTCGGTTCAAGTGTTTGGTCTTTTGTTTAACAACAAAGGTTTAGGGACATATCGGCTTGTGCTGAAACATACCGTATCATAACCAGTGGTGGGATGCAACTAAGTACAAGTACTTCACTACTGTACTTAAGTACAATTTTCATGTATCTGTACTTTACAGTGTTTGAGTACTTTCTCCACCACTGATCATAACACTGCATGACTTAATCCACTGAGATTAGCTCCATGTTTTTAAAGGAACTTTGAAGGGAGCACAGAGTGGAGTAAGATGGAATTGAACCAGGAACTCTTGGGATGTAGATCGTCTGCTCTTCAGCCGCCTCTTGTAGAAAAATCTGGTTTTAAAGTAGCAGAACTGGCTCTGGATGCTGTTAGTCATCTGAGCTGAGTGATGAACTGACCCCATTTTTTTTACAAACCACAACTCACCTACACACCCAAACTACTGTCAACCTCAAGTAACTCACCTTAAAAACAAAAACAACCCAAAAACTGTCTATTAGAAGTAAATGGTTATGTTTATCATCTTGTTATGAAGTAGAAACTTTCATAACACCCACTACACATGAAAACAAATTCAGTTCAGTTTATTTCTGTAGCTCCAAGTCCCAACAGACGTTGTCTCAGGGCACTGAACAGAAACATTCACTCACTTTATAAAAGATAATTAGTAAAAGTTCTGTATCTGAGGAAGCAGCAGATTGCGTTGAATCTTCACTTCGTCATAGTCTCCATCCTGAGCGAGCACAAAGGAGACAGTGGAAAGAAAAAACTCCCTTTAACAGGAAGAAACCTCCAGCAGAACCAGGGTCAGGACAAGAGACCATCTGCTTCAACCAGCTGGGTTGAGAGGACAGGAAGTAGAAACAAAGGACAGGAAGTAGAAACCAAGGACATGAAGTAGAAACAGACAAACATGAAAAGTGAAAGAATGCAAAATTTATTCCCAAGATGATCAGGTCCAAAAACCACAAACTCAGTCTTGTCTGAGTTTAAAAGCAGAAAATTAAGGATCGACCAGGTTTTTATGTCTTTAAGACATGCTTGTAGTCTAAGTATCTGATTGTATTCATTGGGTTTAATGGACAAATATAACTGTGTATCATCAGCATAACAATGAAAATTTATCCCATGCTGTTTAATAACTTTACCTAATGGAAGCATATATAAAGTAGAGTATTGGTCCAAGCACTGAACCCTGAGGAACTCCATGACTAATTTTGTTGTATGATGAAAATTATTTATTTACATTTACAAACTGGAATCTATCAGATAAATATGATTTAAAGCATCTTAGAGCCGTTCCTGTAATCTGAATATCATATTTAAGAAAAACAATTAAAATAAACTAAAGAAAACATTTAAATTAGCTCAAGAGTTATGTTGCATGTAGCCCCCAATGTCCATTAAAAGAAAAGCACTTGTTTAGGTTTAACAATTTAGAAATGGGTTTAGGAACAACTCCCCAGCAGTGAAGGACTGTGCATACCAGCTCGCCCTTTTTGACGGACATCTTTAACAACTCCCTGCAGCAAGCCATCGTTCCCTCTTGCTTCAAGGCAGCCACAATCATACCAGTGCCTAAAAAACAAACATTAGCCTGAACGACTGTCGCCCCGTGGCTCTTACATCCATCATGATGAAGTGCTGCGAACGTCTTGTGAAGCAACACATCACCTCTAACCTTACTCCCTCGTTTGACCCATTCCAGTTTGTTTACTGCTCCAACCACTCAACAGAAGATGCCGTCGCCTCAGCCCTCCACCTGATTCTGCAACACCTGCAGGAGAAAACCCCCATGTATGAACGTTGTTTGTGGACTTCAGCTCAGCTTCAACACGATCATCCCACAGCAGCTGGTCAGAAAACTGGCTCCACCAGGCTTCACCACCACCTTCAGCAACTGGATCCTTGATTTCCTGTCTGACAGACCACAGTCAGTATGAGTGCAGAGGATTACCTCCTCCGTTAGTCTGAGCACAGACGTCCCACAGGGCTATGGTATGAGTCCACTTCTCTTTACCCTGATGACCTACAACTGCATTTCCAGGTCTGAGACCAACTACGTCATCAAGTATGTCGATGATACCTTGGTCGTGGGCCTGAGTAACAACAACAAGGTTCAGGCATATCGGGAAGAGGCAGCACACCTCGTGAACTGGTGTGGGGAAAATAACCTGGTTCTGAATGTCAACAAAACAAAAAAGCTCATTATTGACTTCAGTAAAACAAAACCACATCCCACGCCGCTGCTCATAAACAACACAGAGGTGGAGGTGGTGGAGAGCACCAGAGGTTCCTGGGGGTGCACATAACAAATCAGCTCTTTTGGTCAAGAAGCACTGGGTCCCTGGTGAAGAAAGCCCAGCAGCATCTGCACTTCCTCTTTAGGCTGAAGAGATCACACCTCCCACCCCATGCCCTCATTCTACAGAGGAGCCATGGAGAGCATCATGACCAAAACCATGGAGAGCATCATGACCAGAGCCACGAAGAGCATCATGACCAGAGCTATGGAGAGCATCATGACCAGAGCCACGAAGAGCATCATGACCAGAACTATGGAGAGCATCATGACCAGAGCCACGAAGAGCATCATGACCAGAGCCATGGAGAGCATCATGACCACAGCCATGGAGAGCATCATGACCACAGCCATGGAGAGCATCATGACCACAGCCATGGAGAGCATCATGACCAGAGCCATGGAGAGCATCATGACCAGA
>NC_056506.1:50395804-50398302 GCF_014905685.2 Nematolebias whitei | reverse complement strand
ATGGAGAGCATCATGACCAGAACTATGGAGAGCATCATGACCAGAACTAAGCATGGAGAGCATCATGGCTAGCTGCATCTCAGTTTGGGAAGGAAGCTGCCTGGCTGCAGACTGAAGGATTTCAGGAGGGTGGTGTGAACAGCAGAGAAGATCATTAGGTCAACAGTCCCAACCACATTGGTCTCAGACGCTGTCTGACCAGAGCCAATAAATCAAAAGGGACAACTCTCAGCCACAACATGGACGGTTTACTCTTTGTGTCTTACTGTCGAGTGTGTGCTCTGTGCACATCTTCTATTCTACACACCTTGTAACAGAGGAGGTCATGAAACTTAAAAACAACATTAAAACACATCCTGGCCAAGTTTCATGAAATTAGACTTTAATCAGACAGGTCGAGAATCAAAAATATCAAAAAAGCAGAATGTCCGTTTGTTCCTCTTTGAGGGTTAAACTTCGTGACACGAGGATCAAAACCCCTGAAGTGAATTTAGAAGTGGTTGAACAGTTAGCGCTCGTTAAACTCGTGGCAGCGCGTTGTGTTGGTTTATGATGCAACATGAGCTGAAAGTTGTAAAACCTCAGCAGGATGTTGGCAGCTGATGGTGACATGTTTTTATTTTAATTTTACAGTTAATTGTTGGTTTGTTAGGGACGCTAAGGTTAGCATGTTAGCATAGCATAGCTCACTATGCTGAGACATAAAGCTTTTTGTCCGCTCATAATTTTTATTGAAATATTCTGCTGTGTTCATAATTTAAAGCCACACGAAGTTGTTTACTCATAACAAGTTTATTTTCTTTTTAATTCTCTCATAAAGATCATTTCTCTTCATCCACTCTGCGTGAGGTTTTTTGTTGAGTTGACACATTTTTAACTTTGTACACTGCGTTAAAGGAGCTGCTTATAAATCAGGACTGGGCCAGTGAATACTGTAAAATCAGCTCGGGACACTTTGAATTCAGTTCAGTTACGTGCGTGTAAAGTTACTTACAAGATTTAAAGAGCTGTAAGAATGGCTTTATATGCAAATCTAAAATGTGTGTTAATGGATGACTGTGTTGTTGGCACCTGCCAACAACAACATAAGGAAGCAGTAATTGTAGGTGTGTTCCTCTGAAGTACGTCTCATTTTCTGTGCATGAATTTACGTGCAACAATGTGAAGAATGGCAGAGACAAAGGAAGTGTCATTTTTGTGAACTGTGTCACAAAACACAACGAGACGAGTTTTTAACTCTCTGTGACTCGTTAAGGACTTTAATTTAAAGCATCAGTTCTGGTTCCAGAAGAGTTCTTGGTGTTTAAGGGTTCGCTTTGGAGCCGATAACGGGTCAAAACAGCACTGCTCCTCATGGGGACCTGGCTTTGGACCCCATGAGGAGCAAATGATCCTCACAGCATAGCATTGTTTGGAAAAATGGACCTTACAAGCAGGGCTTAACTTGTAAACCAACTGATGCTGGAACATAAATAGCAGGCGGTTCGGAGGGGGGGGGGGGGGGGGGGGGGGGTGTCCATGGGGTCTGTGGTTCCTCCCCCAGAAAATCTGGAATAAAAGAGATGCCATTTCCTGCATTTTGGTGTATTTTAAGAGGTTGTTAAACATCTGTAAACATTTGATTAAATGGATTAAAAACAGGTCTCTCTTGTAAATGACGAGGCTCAGTGAGATTAACAACCTGTAGAAATAAAGGTTGAACTGAAATTACTATTTTAGAGAGCAGTGAATTATAGCAGCTACAATTCTGTCATCTTTCATTCTGGAGACAATCCTGTGCGTAAAACGTGCACGGTCTCAGGGCACACAGCTGAAGGTGGATGAAGACGCTCATCCTTGCAGGACATGTGGTCTGTGTCTCTGCTGGGCAGGAGCATGTGCACGAGCTGGTGCGCATAGTGCGGCTGGAACATCCGCTCCACAGAACGTCTCTTGTTTTATTTTTAATAAATAATCAAAATAAAAATGTGGGATGACTTTGGACTTTTATTGGCGGGAGATTTGAGTTGCCTCAGAGAGTCTCAGATAGTCTCAGATAGTCTCAGAGAGTCTCAAAGAGTCTCAGAGAGTCTCAGATAGTCTCAGAGAGTCTCAGGGAGTCTCAGAGAGTCTCAAAGAGTCTCAGATAGTCTCAAATAGTCTCAGAGAGTCTCAAAGAGTCTCAGATAGTCTCAGATAGTCTCAGAGAGTCTCAGAGAGTCTCAGAGAGTCTCAAAGAGTCTCAAAGAGTCTCAAATAGTCTCAGAGAGTCTCAGATAGTCTCAGAGAGTCTCAGAGAGTCTCAGATAGTCTCAGAGTCTCAAAGAGTCTCAAAGAGCCTCAGATAGTCTCAGAGAGTCTCAGATAGTCTCAGAGAGTCTCAGATAGTCTCAGAGAGTCTCAGATAGTCTCAGAGTCTCAAAGAGTCTCAGAGAGCCTCAGATAGTCTCAGAGAGTCTCAGAGAGTCTCAGAGTCTCAGAGTCTCAAAGAGTCTCAAAGAGCCTCAGATAGTCTCAGA
>NC_056506.1:50386698-50395794 GCF_014905685.2 Nematolebias whitei | reverse complement strand
TCTCAAAGAGTCTCAAAGAGCCTCAGATAGTCTCAGAGAGTCTCAGAGAGTCTCAAAGAGTCTCAGATAGTCTCAGAGAGTCTCAGAGAGTCGTGGAGAGTTGTAGGTGCAGCGACCTCTTGTCCTGAGCAGATTTAATGTCTGAGCTCACCAAACCATCAGCTGATGCCACATCTGAGCTCTGATTCGATGGTATCAACTGTTCTTACAAACACGAGTCTCGAGTGTGTCAGGATCTGTCATGGACACGCTCTCCCAGATGTTTGGATCTGGACCTGCTGGAGGTGCAGCAGTAAAACCAGCGGACCTCGTTCAGTCAGCGTTAATCCTGAATGAGTCTCCAAATGTTCTGAACTTCCTGCTGTGACTCAGTTTCACCATCACACATTGAAAATGTCCGTGAGCGTCGGTTTGCAGCAGAGCTGCTCTGAGGTTCATGGAGAAATCTCCACAACATCTTGTCATGTTTCAGGAGGTCCTCGGAGCTCACAGCTTTGACTCCTGAGCTTTAAACATCTTGGTTTGACTCATTTTCTGTCAGAAGAGTCTGCGAGCGGTCTGCTCTCTGACAAGAACATCCCTCAGCGCTGATGGAGGCAGGTTCTCTCCTCAGGTCACCAGAGAGAGATCTGGAGATGGTTTTAGGCCGGAGGTCCTGCCGGACACACCCTGGACTCAACCTGTTTCCAAACAGCTGCCAGGGCGGGAACAAAAACAGGTCGATGTGTACGAGGTGCTCATCGGGACAACGTGCACGGCCCAGAAGGCACTTTACACAAACAGGCAGCGATGTTCCACAACCGGCTGCTCGGAGCAGACCAGCCTCCGCGTGCAGCAGAAAATGCATTTCTTCTTAACTTAAAGCGACTGCAACAACAAACGAAGAAACGTTTTCAACCCGAGGCTCCGAGGCTGAATTCAACCGTTTGCAGATCATTTAGAGGGAAACTGAACGGATTCACATTCTGTGTGAAACCAGCAGCAGCTCAGAGGGTTGAGGTGGAAACGTTTTCTCATTTTGTCTCCAACTCATGAGACACACACCTGCATAAACGTGTTCTCTGTTAAATGTTACATTTTATCGCCTCGTGTCTCTGGTCCGGTCTGACCCAGTGAAGCTCCTCAGGAGGAACTGGACCTTCAGCTGCCTCTCTGACGACACCAAAACCAAACTGAACTTTCTGTTTCCAGTCATCGGATTAATTATTACAGACTGTGAGAAATGGACCGAGTCCAAACCCGGCCTCGCCTCCTCACACCATGAGTCAGTGGTGAAACCGGCCTCGCCTCCTTTAATCACAAATTATTGAGACGTCTGTCCTCGAACGTACGATTTCTGTTTGAGCGACACCGAACACAGAAATACAATATATAAATAAATAAATGAAGATAATGGACGTTCTGTGTTCTGGTTTCAGTGAAACCCAGAGGAGGTTCTGGGACCTGGGTCCTGCAGGAGTTTTATGGTTTTATGGTTTTATGGTTGTTAACGGTCCACGTTTGGTCCAGATCAGAGTCCAAAGTCTGAGGAGAGAGTCTCAACAAGAGGATCCAGACGAAAACTGATGGTCGCTGGAAACAAGAAATAAACAACAACAAACAAACAACAACCTCACTGACAGTAAACAACAACAACAAATACTAAGAATCGCAAAAAAATTAAACATCAGAGATTATATAGAAATAAAACATTCAATTATGAAATCCTCAAAACAACCTCGGTGAGCTCAATGGGAGTTGCCTGGGTAAACAAATAAACAAACAAGTAAATTATTGGACAGACAACAATCAAACAACTAAATTAACAATAAAAATATATATATATTAATAAATAAACAATGGGCAGACCACAAGCAAATGTACAAACAAATAAATACACAAACAACTGGACAGACAACAAAAAAATGGATAATTAAATAAAAACAAATTATAATAAATAAATACATAAACAAAGAAACAATTGGAAAGACAACAAACAAAAACTAATAAAAAATAATAATAATTGGACAAGCAAGCAAACAAACAAATATATGAATAAACAAACAAATAGAAACATTAAATAAAAAGTGGTAATAAACAAAGAATAATAAAGTAATAATTACCTTCAGATAAACAGAACAAATACATTTAAATAAAGTTAAAAAGTGAAGCTCCAAGTGCAGTCACATTTTAAATAAATAAAATTAAAATTAGCATGAAATGCAAAGTCAACATTATATTTACCCTTTGTATTTATTTAACATTGTATTAATTATTTAAAGATCTGGTCCAGTGATCCACAGAACCCACGTTGTTCCTCGTGGATCTGAGGTTGGACCAACGATCGGACTCTCCTCCAGCACCTGAACAGATCTTACCCGGAGGCTGGGGAGAGTGATGCTCCTGCAACTGGAGCATCACCCACTGGTCCCACTTTTGAAGTGGGAACCACCACCCAGTCTGCCAGTCCAGCGGCACTGCCCCCCATGTCCACGAGATGTTGCAAAGACGTGTCCACCAAGACACCCCACAACACCCACTCAGGGAGAATCTCACCCACCCCTGGTTCTCTCTCCTACACAATCTAAAGTGATCAGATCTTCATCTTCTTGTCCTCGGAGCACCCAGCTCTGGGTCAGAACTTTAGCAGGAATGCTCCTGCTTGTTTTCTGGCGTGAACCCGGTTGTGCACGTGGAAGGCCTGACATGGCGCCGAGCCTCTGCAGACTGGTTCTGAACACAGCAGGCGACGAGCTTCAAAACACACAGCTATTCCAGGCATCCAGCCTGCTGCAGGGGAGATACTTATCGTGACATGAAGACAGGGGAACCACGCTGCTGAACCCGTTAAGGTCTCGGACCGACCGCGTCACGCACACACCGGGCCACAGCGTCAGAACCTGGAGAAAAACCTGGTTTGTTGTGGTTTCTGCTGCAGAGACTCAAACCAAAGCTCAGACGTTTTCTCAGGCGTTAAAATGTGACCCGGTGCTCAGACCGCTGAGCAGGACTCAGGCCCGCTCTGGTCCAGGACCAAAACAAGGAGGAGGACCGGCCTGCTCCTCTGTTTATCTGTAAACTGACAGCTGAGGCCTGGAGGGAAACACCAACCGGTCCGACCAGATCTGAACCTTTAAATTGGGCCTCAGCATCCGGGCGCGCCACATTCTGTCTACAGGCTCAGAACAGGTCAAACCTGAGACTCCTGGCAGGGAAACCTGAACCAGAACCAGGACCTGACGATGGATGAGGTTTAGTGAGCGGGCTTTAACCAACGTCCCGGGATTTTAGCCTTTTTTCCTCCTGAACGAGCTGAAAACCGACGCAGCAGCCGAAAGGCATGAGGAGTTCTCCCTGCAGAGGTCCTGCAGACCTGGAGGAGCTGACATGATCCACTTCCTCCCTCCGTGGGTTGTGGAGGCGATGACGCTCAGGACCAGGAAGCTGCTCTTCATGCTCATCCTACTGGACTTCACAAGCGGTGAGCTTAAAGTCCGTTTGGACCCAAACATCAGACGGGTCAAGGTGCACATGGAGCTCACAGACCACCCGTTTGGTTCTGGTGGCCTCATGAGGCCACACGCTGAGCCTGCAGCTGCGTTTCGGCTCCTCTTTCAGCTGATAAACAAAGCTGCTGCAGGAGGTTCTCCTGAGCCTTGGTTTGCAGCGTCTCCACATCAGCTGAAGGTTTGGAGATGTGTGACTGTTCATGAAGCGTTCACACTGTTGTCATCCTGTTAATAGTTATTAGTCCAGTTATCTTAAACTGCTCCGTACATTTTTCTGCATCTTCCTCGTCCCGCAGTTTTCAAACTATTTCAGCAAATCATGAGTCAAAACGTTCGGCTCTTTCAGGACAGTCCTGCTGTGATTTTTGGTTTTGGTGCAACTTTAGCTTTTTTAAATATTTAGCCTTTTCTGACATTTTTTGTTCTCATAGAAAATGAACTGAGCTCATTTTCCATCCTTCAAATCTTTAGATGTGTTTACAACCTTTTACTGCTCCTTTCATACGTTGTTCTGCTTCAGCTTCTTTCAGCTTCCTGCTGCAAATTTAAACTTTTTTCAGCTACTTGCAGATGTTTTTTCAGCTGTTTGTGCCCTTTTCAGCTTCTTTCTGCTAACTACAATATTTTTTGTGCTTCTTCTAACTTCCTTCTGCTAATTTAAGCATGTTACGCTCCTTTCAGCTTATTTCTGCAAGTTTCAGCTTTTTCTGCTATTTCAGCTGTTTTATGCTAATTTTAGCTTTTTTCAGCTAATTTCACATTTGTTGCACTCATTGTAACTTTTTTCAGCCTAATTCAGCAAAAATGTGCTCTCTCCACTTACTTCTGGTAATTTAAGCTTCTTTCTGTCTTTTTAGCTAATATTCAGCTGGTTTTTTTTATATTTGTTTTTAGCAAATTTCTACTTTTGTCAGATAATTTACACTTTTTTGTGCTCAATGTAACTTCTTTCAGCGCAGTTGAGCAAAATGGTGTCTCTCCACTTTCTTCTGGCAACTTCAGCTTCTTTTGTCCCATTTAGCCACTTTTCAGCTCTTTTTTTTTTTTTTTACCTATTTCTGTGCTCATTTCTGCTTCTTTCAGCCTGATTGGGCACAGTTGTGCTCGCCCCACTTCGTTCTGCTAATTTAAGCTTGCTCTACCGTTTCAGCTATGTTTTTAGCATTCCTTACCTACTTTCAGCTGTTTTTAGATCATTTCAAGTTTTGCGTGATAATTTCTGATACTTTCAGATTAATTAAAGTCTTTCTGCAAATTTTAGCTTGTTATGCTTTTTTCAGCATATTTCTGCTAGTTTCAGTTTTTTCTGCTATTTCAGCTACAATTCAGCACGTTTAAGCGAATTTCAGCTGTTTGTCAGCAATAAGCATTCACACTGCGTTTTCACTGGAATTGTAATTAGTATTCTTGAAACTTGACACGGTGCGCTCTGCACCCGTCGGTCGCTTCCTGCAGCGTCGTGCGTCTCCTTTCAGAAGACAGGCGACCACTGGAAGTCCTTTATAGACCTGAACCACACCAGCCTCGGCTTCTTTCAGCTCCTGCTTCAGGGTTTTTGGGCTTGGTGGCCTCTGGTCACGCTCTCACTGCAGCCTCGCTGTGTTCGAACAGCTGATGATTGTGTGAACGGTGGATTCGCTTCTCAGCCACTCGCGACGTGAAGTTACAGAAGATCTTTCAGTTCTCGTCCACAAAACCTCCACCTGAACATTTGTAGGTCGGTCCAAAACCTTTTGTTGCTGTTGGACCTGCAGGTCCTTCTTCAGACCTGTTTGGTTCTGTCTGCAGACAGAGGTGGTCACAGCTGGAGCTGCAGTGTGATGGTAGCCAACAGAGAGCTACTATAACAATCTAGAAGGTTCCTGGAGAAACTCTGACGGGGACTGCCACGCTGCAGCTGTTTTAAATGTTGATTGACAGCTGTGTGTTGGAGTTCACTCTCAGCTACCATCACACCAACCTTCAGCTCAACACGGCAAGAAGCTCAACCAGTTAGAGTCATGTTGTATTTTAAGCTTTGGTGGCCATCTTGGATTGTTTTATTGGGATGGGGAATGTTCTCAGCTTTAACCTCACCAGATCTCAGCTCTGTATGTGTAAGAATAGCTATGTTAAAGCCATTTAAATTTAGCTTTGGTGGCCATCTTGGATTTTTAGATTTGAATTCAGAATGTCAGGCACCACCAAACCAAATTTCAGCTCAATATCTCAGAGAATGACTGCGTTATAGTCAACTCTGAGTTTTCTGAGGTAGCTGTGGCAGCCATCTTGAATCAAAATGGCTCCAAATGTCAATCAGTTGTGTTCAGAGGCCTCTCCCCTCCAGGTCACGTGACCTCAGAGTGTCAGTTAGAGGCTACGACTTCTGTCAGTGTTTTTCAATGGGAAAAATGGCGTCCTTGTTTTCAAATTACGTTGCCATGGTAACTTGAACACATCACGGGCCGAGTGGTTGTTTTGTATAAAATTTGTCGGTGTACACATCGTGGTTCGGTTCACATTAAAGTAGAAGAGCAGGACCCTTGTCAGGTGGATAATAACAGGTGCTGCCTTCAGGAACTCCACAATTATAAATTATTTTTAGGACAGACCTGAGATAAGTTTCAAACCAGCTGGTCGAAGCAGATGGTCCTCTTGTCCTGATCCTGGTTCTGCTAAAGGTTTCTTCCTCATGAGGGAGTTTTTCTTTCCACTGTCGCCTTCATGCTTGTTCAACATGAGAGTTCAGTGATGGAGTTAAACTCAAAGCTGCTCCTCAGATAAATAATGTTCAATTATTATTTTATACATGAATGTTTCTGTTAATTATTATTTTATACATGAATGTTTCTGTTCAATTATTATTTTATACATGAATGTTTCTGTTCAATTATTATTTTATATAAGAATGTTTCTGTTAAATTATTATTTTATAGATGAATGTTTCTGTTCAATTATTATTTTATACATGAATGTTTCTGTTCAATTATTATTTTATATAAGAATGTTTCTGTTAAATTATTATTTTATAGATGAATGTTTCTGTTCAGTTCCTGAGACGACTTCTGTTGTGACTCGGAGCTGAAGAAATAAACTGAACTGAATTTAAATTAACACGAGGAGAAAAGTTTAATTTACTCTAAATAATCTGAGGATGTTAAAAGCTTTTCCCTCCTGATTCGTCTGCAGCATTCATGGATGTTTGTTTGTTTGTTTGTTTGTTTTGGTGAGTTTACCAGGAGAAAACCTCATTAACGTGTTTCCTTCAAGAAACTTCTGATATGCATCAAACCACGAGGACTTGTTTTCTGACAGTGGAACGTCATCATTAATAAAGGCTGACGCAGAGGCTCCGCCTTCTCCTGTTGTTCAGAGGTGAATTCAACGTGTGGCCGCCATGTTGGACGTTTGGAGTCCCGCCCCCACAAACTCCCCGTCTGTCAATCACAGTGAAAGTGACACTTTCTTTAGGCTGTGATTAGTTAATTAATTAAAGCTAAATGTATTTACTAACAATGTGGGGAGTGCTTTTATTTAGTCGAGAAGACGTCTCTGGTTTACACGGACTAAACAGGTACCTGAGCTCCTCCTTTGTGGCTTCAGCTTCCTGATTCTGGTCCGGTCTCTAGTTGTAGCGGGTCTGGATGGGTCTGGATGGGTCAGACTCAGAGTCCAACACAGAGCGCTGATAAACTCTGAAACATGGTTTCATTGAGAGTAAAGGTGCAGCTGATCATCAGACCTTTAGTCTCTGGTGTTTGATTCAGTCAGAGGTCCAGACCCAGTTGGACCTGCCGGGTTCCTATCAGAGGTCCAGACCAAGTTGGACCTGCCGGGTCTTGTTGAATGTTGTTGCAGACCGGACCGTCTCATGTGTTTCTCTCACCTCAGAGACCGTACTGATGTTGTGACTGTGTGCAGATATCTGGACGCTGCCGGCCCCCAGTGGCGTCTTCGTGGACTCTGTGGACATGAAGCACGTGCTGACGTGGGCGCCGCCGAAGGCCCTCTGCAACACCACGCTGCTGTACTCGGTCCAGTACCAGGGGTGAGTCCAACACACCAAACTCTTCTGCTCCACTCAGGAACGAGCTCTTCATGAGGAGCATTTGATCTGAAACTGTTTCCAACACGATTCATCAAATCCAACTTTTAACGACCTTATTGTCACAAAATATGAAAGATCAGGACAGAGTTTTGTTGCCTGGCAACAAACATACAATCCTTCATCTAGATGTTTGGATCGTTTCTGTAGTTTCAGACGAACACGAAGCTGCACAGCTCCAAACAGAACCGGCCTCTACGGAACACCACGGGCGTCTACAGGAACGTTTTGCTCATTTCTTTTTGAAGTTTTGTCCACGCAGATAAAAGTCTGAGCTGCTCCTGAGGAAACTTTAAGTTTTTATAAAGTGCCGGAGGAGCAGCCAGGAAAAGTTCTGACAGGTTCTACTTTTCTGAATGAGGCTGCTGGAAAATAAACTCTTGTCTTTGTCAGTCATGTAATGACAAACAGCGTTTCTCCCACAGCCATGAGGGCAGTGAACGCCACACAGCAGCTCCAGTGCTGCACAGAACGACCATTCTCATTATACAGTTAATAATTAATTTATCTTTTATAAATCTTTGGACACAGTGAGGGGTCACTTCTGCTTCAGTTGTTCCTATGACAAACATTCAGTTTAATTTGAAAGACAAAAACAAAGAAGAACAAAGTTTTATTAGTCAAATAAAACTCAAGTTCACTTTTATATAATATAAACAGTAAATGGATTGTACCTATACAGCTCCTGTCTGTCTAATGAAGATACTCAAAGCTCTTTACAACAATCTGTGCCCACATTTACCTCCGCGCGCACACACACACACACACACACACACACACACACACACACACACACACACACACACAGCACTCTATAGATCTGTACAAAGAATAATCAGAGCTTTATCACATTCAGACACCTGAGACACACATCAGAGGCAATGAGGCGTTCAATGTTTTGCCCAGAGACACTTCAACATGTGACTGCTGGTGGAATCGAACCCCCGGCTCGCCCATTGGAGGACGACTGCTCTAACCACTCAGCCACAGCCGGCCCAGATGATTTTATATAAGAGCTCCGGTTTCACTGTGAATGAGGATCTTTACTGTTTTATACAAGTTTATTCTTCAGTTCCACGTCTGTTTCAGTTTATTCACGTTGTTTCCGCCTTTTTTACCTTCGGACAAAATAAAAAGCTGGTTGTTAATTTAGTAGCAACATTAGAAGGTTATGAAAGATGAAAACATTTTTTACAAAGTCTCAGCAGAACATCTTTAAATAACCTTCATCCAGTGTAGAAAAGGCGATGAGCCGATGAGCCTATGAGCCGATGGGGCAATAAGCTGATGAGCCTATGAGCCGATGAGCTAATGAGGCGATGGGGCGATGAGCTGATGAGGCAATGTGGCAACAAGCCTATGAGCCAATGAGCCAATGAGGTGATAAGCCAATGAGCTGATGAGGCTATGAGGCGACGAGGCGATGAGCCGATGACGCAATGAGCCTATGAGCCAATGAGGCAATGAGGCGATGAGCCGATGAGGCGATAAGGCAATGAGGCGATGAGCCAATGAGGCGATGAG
>NC_056506.1:50381159-50386688 GCF_014905685.2 Nematolebias whitei | reverse complement strand
CGATGAGCCGATAAGGCAATGAGGCGATGAGCCAATGAGGCGATGAGCCGATGAGGCGATGAGCCAATGAGGCGATGAGGCAATGAGTCGATGAGGCGATGAGCTGATGAGGCGATGAACCGATGAGCAGATGAGCCTATGAGCCTATGAGCCGATGAGCTAATGAGGCGATGAAGCGATGAGGCGATGAGCCAATGAGGCGATGAACCGATGAGCAGATGAGTAGATGAGCCTATGAGCCGATGAGCTAATGAGGCAATGAGGCGATGAGCCGATGAGCTAATGAGGCGATGAGGCGATGAACCGATGAGGCGATGAGCCGGTGTGTCGCCTCCCTGCAGGAAATCCCAGCTTCTGATGAAACTTGGTGTTTTCCTGCAGGTCAGGACTTTCCCAGCAGAAAAAGCAGCTGCTGAAACTGAAGGTCAGAAACAAAAACTGACATCAGTCAGAGGGCGAGGCCTCAAACGCACCACACACAGGAAGTGCGTGAAAACATTTTATTCATGCGTTGTAAGGATGAATAATGTTTTCACTCCACAGCGTGGGTCAAACTCTCAAACGTGGCCCTCGGTGACTTTTATAATATGATGTTTTAAATATAAAAAGGTTTGACCTCTTCTGTTTTTGTTGATAAATGTTGAGATAATCTTACTTCATGCAGTTTTCTTAAGACAACTTGAAGAGAAACGAGTCTATAGTTTCTGTCTAAAACCTGCAGAGCTGAACTCAACGATCCCTCGACGCAGCAGAAGGTTGTTGTGCAACTCGCTCGGCGTGCGGCCGCTGACAGGTGATTGTTGTTGAGGCTGACAGGAGCTTTTAAAATCCCCTCTCTTTGTTCGAAATGTCCCGGAGTTGAACCGAGACACAAGAAGAAGAAACGACCTCGAGGCTAAAGAGGGAGAAGCTGCTTTCTTTGTTGTTCGGCTGATTTCATCAAAGACTTTAGACCACAAAACACAAACAAGAGCATGAAATAAAAGACGTAAAGAAACTCGCTGAGTCAGCATTTAGACAACAGCCAGGGCAGCCATTTTTCTTTTCTACATGTAACTCAGCCTTTACTTATGAAACAAGGAGTTACTCTAGTTTCTGTAAAAGCAGGATTTTATTGTTTTTTTAAGCCAAATCAATTATTCATTTGAAGATAAACATTTATCAGCAGCACCTTTGAAGATGTTAGTTTATAATAATTATCTAATTAGTTTAATGTTACTAATCTCACCCAGTTCGGCCTCTGATTGGCTCCTTGTGCTCAACTTTTAACCAGTCGTGATTCCCTGTATTTGACCCAATCAGAAGCAGTGCAGACCCAGTCATGACCTCCCCTCTCCAGCTGATGCCTTGTGGGTAATGTAGTTTATGATGAATGGAAGTGAAACCTGCAGTCTGCGTACTGACAGAAGAGACCGTAGCTGCAGAAACTGACCGTATGTCGTGTCGCTGATGTGTACCAGACGTACCAGCTCACTTGGAGATGTCAGCCCCAATTAGAACAATTTTAAATAAAAGTGCAACAAAAACTGACGTTTTACCTCCAGGTCTGTTTCTTTGTCCTCTCAGGGACTTTGAGCGTCTGATGAACGGCTCCTGGCTGAAGCCTCCAGAATGCCAGCAGATCCAGGTCACTCGGTGCGACCTGACCCACGACCTGGGTTCTGACTCGGACTACATCATTCAGGTCCGGGCGCAGTGCGGCCCGCAGCTCTCAGCCTGGACCGGGTCCCAGTTCAACAGGAAAGACAGTACGTTTTCAGCACGACCCGGTTCTAAAAGATGATTTCGGTTTAGTTTTTCAGTGAAACGATTCAAATTCTTGTCTTCTGCAGCTGTTCTGAAGGCTCCTGACATGAAGGTGACGATGGCGGGCGACGTCCTCCAGGTGTCCATTAAGAAACCTCTGACCGCCACTGGCAGAGTGACGGTGTGGAGGAAAGACCACGAGCTGCAGGTCTGACTCGTTTCATTTTAAATACAGAACAGCCGAACTATCACAAGAAAACATCCTGACTTTTGAAACTCGTGTTTCCTCCAGCCGGTGGTTCACGTCATGTCCGACGAACAGGAAGTGCTGCACATCGCCTCCCTGCAGGAGGGGGCGGAGTACTGCATGAAGGCCCAGGTGGTCCTGCACACAGGGGTCCACAGCAGCTTCACCGACACCCACTGTGTGTTCGTCACAGGTACAGAGGGAGCGCACACACCTGCAGACACGTGTAACTCCTGAAACCTTCTCCTCAAATGTTTCAAGTTGAATCCAGGTTGAGTTTTACTCACATTCTGAGTTTTTGAGCTTCTACGTCATCTCGCATCAAAAACGAGGTCCAGATCTGGGCGGAACAAGTCAAACTGGACTTACTGGTAACAGCACACAGGTGGTCTGCAGCTCAAAAAGCAAACGAGAAAACAGCCGATGACCCCCGCTGCCGTTTCACTGAACCCCCCCCCAACAGGTCGCACGGCTGCAGCGTGCACGGCCCAGGGGCAATTCTAGGATCTAACTTTTAGGGGTACTCTGCCCCCAAGGGTGACAATCACTCTTGGCTTGAACAACGCAGTGGCCATTGGGGTACACTGGTGGGGGGGTCTGGGGGTCCTCCCCCAGAAACTTTTGAATAAAGTCGACGCCATCATGCATCCTGGTGTACACACGTTTTTAAACATCTACGTTTACCTACATGAGTAAACAGTTATTCAATAACTATTTTAAAGATCATGGCACAGCAAGAAGTAGCGCTAAGCTAGCAGCGTGTTAGCTAAGATGCTACAGACATGGCGCTCTGCTTTACATTACACAACTTTGCACAAAATCAGTTCAGATCAGAACTAAGACTAAACTCATGCAACAAGAAGTTACAACACATCTACATTCAAAACACACTAAATAAAACAGCTAGCTTTAAGCTTTAACCTTTAATTGAACCATTAACACAACGAGCACTGTCATGAGAGAAAATGGAGGATTTACCTGCAGATGAACATGTTCCTGTTTATCACTGTTGTAATCAGCTGATCATGAGGTCGGCCAGGGCTTTAGGATCGTTGACATTTTTCCAGACTCTGTTGAGGTTTTGAAATGTACTGAACTGTGTTCCACCGTCTACAGTCTCACAGTAACTCTGTCTGAATCACAAGTTCTCCACCGACGACATTTACTGAATTTTTCTGATGATTTTTCATGAACTCTCTCTGTTCACCAAGAGTTGTTCATGCAAAACCCCAACCATGTTGTCAGAGGAAGAGGGGGTGGAGCTCCAGCAGGAAAGGGGCGTTTCACTTTGGGACAAATTTAAATCACTGATTGGTCAGTTGCTGACACGCCCACTGGATTGATTGACAGGTGGTCTCCAATCTGACTGATGAAAAAAATCATATTTTTTACTGGCCAGTTTAACAGTGTCATCATTTTTATTCTACATTTATTCAATATTTTGTTGAATTTAAGGTTTGAGAGCTGAGTCCTTACAAAATCCTAACAATGGTTCATTTCTTCATGGGGGCCAAGATGGGGTAGAGGTAGCTGACCTGGGACCAGAAAACTGCAGCTCGACTCCCATTCCTGCATGTTGTGGTGTCTCTGAGCAAGACACCCAATCCCTAACTGCTCCCCGGTGCTTGCTTAGCTGCCCGCTGCTCCACCTGTGTGTATCTCAGGTGTGATGGTTAAATGCAGAGAACTGTTGTGTCATTGTGTGGGAACATACTGCGATGACAATCTCAGACTTCCCTGCCCTTTATTTCTCAGGGGTGCTGAGATAAAGTTTAGAAGAGCTTGAGCCCCCCCAAAAAGAAATCGCCCCGGCACGGCCGATTGCTGAACCACAGTCTGTTTCTGTGCACGGCTTGCAGAGCTGGGTTCAGCTCGTGCACATCCTTTTGTTGCCCATGTTCTCGTGCTCAGACCCAGAAACTGGTTCCAGAACTCCTGTCAGGTACTTTGTCAGACCTGAACCGACCTGTCCCCCTCTCTCCTGCAGGTCCAGGCGCTCCGGCCTGGAAGAAGCCCACCACAGTGACGGTGACCGTGGTCGCCATGTTGGGCCTTTTGGTCGGTGTGTTCTGGTTCATCGTTCACTGCCGGCCAAAGTCCTGCCAGCAGTATTTCCAAAAGCCGACGTTGCCGCCTCACTTTTGGGTCAGTATCTAAAACTTTTTATCATCAGTTGAAATATCAGAGAGTGGGTCAGAACCAGAACCATCAGTGAAGCTTCAGCGCCTCCTGCTGGTGACGGTTCTTCCTCCAAGGTGACCCTGCCAGAGTCCTGAGACTGAGCAGGTTCTGTCTGTTCAGGTGTCGGACCCGCACGTCATCGTTGCTGTTCCGGGTGGACCCCGTGAGGACTCTGACATCCTCGAGGTGGAGACACAAGAACAGATGACGCACGACAAAACTGAAAACCCCGACAAGGTCCACCAGACCGACGAAGTACAGGACCTGAACTCACCTGAGCCTCACCCAGGTCCCAGTGAAAGACTTCTAGATGAGGAGGGAACACTGCGAGGAACGGCACCCAACCCCCCCTCGGAGGTTCTGCCAGACTGCCAGGTTCTTCCTGCTGACTGGAACTCAACGGCGGTAGAACAGGAGGTTCTGCTGGGTCCGTTTGGATTCAGGATCCAGCCATCTGTGCCTCTTCTCTGCCTGCTTGACTCTGCTCAGGCTGGTGAGGAGCTGGAGCTGCTCTCCAGAGGTTCTGGGACGAGGGGCCGGGTCCAGTCAGGACCGGTCCACCACACAGAGACAAAGAGCCGTGCACATTCAGGACCAGATCCAGGTCTCTGATCACCCCAACAGGCAGGTTTTTGGACTGATGGGCACTTAAATAAAGCCACACATGCACAGGAGACAGTGTGCACGTCCTGAAGGGAACAAAGCCAGCGAGGAGTTGAACCAGCAACCTTCTACCTGCTGTGCGGCGCTGGTTCCATGCAGCTTGACTGCAGGCGAGGGACAGAAGTCCCGACGTCGATACGTTCAGGAAGACGAGCGTCACTCCAGGAAACAGGAAGCGTGGGAAACAGGAAACGTGGGAAACAGGAAGCGTGGGAAACATCTTTATAACAAAAACTGAGAGAAATGTGGAAAAGACTTTTTAAGTCCAAACCAAAGTTTGTTTAGAGAAGAAATAAAATAAAATGTGTTTTGCTTTAAGGAACGTGAACAAAACATTACATCTGGAAAACGATGGCAGTGACTTCTGTTCACGCTCGTCACGAAGCAGAAACTTTTTGTGTCGGATATTTCAATCTTTGTTTTACAGAGTTCAGGGTCTTCATTTTAAAACATCCCTAAAATAAACAACAACAATATTTCTAACATCAACCAAAAAAAAGAAAATAATCTGAAATATAAATAAAACAAACAAACAAACACAGGTTTAATTTGATATTTCACTGCTACATAACCAATTAGAAACATAAAACCACATAAATACTACAGATAGTATATAATTATATAAATATATACACACACACACACACACACACACATACACAAACGCACACACACAAACGCACACACACAAA
>NC_056506.1:50366485-50376159 GCF_014905685.2 Nematolebias whitei | reverse complement strand
ATATATATATATAAAGTTTTAAAAAATGTAAGATGAAGCTGAATTAAGTGCAGCTCGAGTTCTGCAGTCTGACAGCTGCAAGGAAGAAAGTTTCTGAGCCTCGTGGTTCTTGCTCTGAATGCTCCTCATCCGCCTACTTGAGAGGAGGGGCTGGAACAGACTGTGCAGGATGAGTGGAGTCCTTCATGATGCGGAGCACCCTCCCCCTGCATCGTGAAGTGTAGAGGTCCAAGGTGGTGTGAAGGCTGCTCCCCAGTCTTCTGTGCAGCGTCCCTCTGCAGAGCCGTCCTCTCAGCAGCAGTGCAGCTGCCGTGCCACACGGTGATGAAGGTGCAGAGAACATCTCCACCACACAGACATAGAAGCTCCTCGGGACAGAGCTCCCAAGTCCAGGTCTCTGCAGCTTCCTGAGGAAGTAGACGCTGGTGGACCTTCTTGACCAGACAGGAAGTGTTGGATCTCCAGGTGAGGTCACTGCACCCCCATGTACCTGTAGCAGGAGACCACCTCCACAGCTGCTCCTCCGATGTGTAAAGATGAACGTTCAAACGTTTAATGTTAACAGGAACGTTCAAATCTTTATAAAGTTTTCAGCTTTAAGTTCAGACAGATTGTGCTTCCTGTTCTAGTTTTAAAATTATTCCTGCATTGGTTTTTATTGTTGTTAGTTTATGGTTAACTCCTTTTTATCGGGTGTTGTTTTTTTTAATTCTGGCTGTTTTATTTTATTAGACTTACACTTTATAAAAAAGAGTCGGGTAAAGTTAAACTGAATTTGAACACAAACCAACTGAACATATTTCACCTGGTGATCGTTATGACCCATGACGTGTAGGAAAGACATCAGCAATGACCTCTACTGATGCTCGTTAATCTGGGAAGGGTCAAAGGTCATTTCTAAACTATTAGCCACACGTGGTAAAAACTGCCAATCATCCCAGGAGTTGACGTCAACAGGTTCACCCTGAAGGTCAGACTGTGCAATGCTCTGGTCAAATTACAAAAACCTGCAGCAGAAGAAAAACTATTAAACATGTAAATGATGAAGTTCCCGTCACAACAAACAACTCCAGCACAAACTTTATTTCTACATTTTATTGTCACAGTGTTTGTGTTGAGGACAACAAACATGGAGGACGGACATGAAGCATTTACACTTTAACACTGGACCTGTTTGACCCGAACACTGGACCAATCAGAGCGAAGCAGTTTGACTCTGAAGGTCGTCCAATGTCGAGCCCAACACAAAGAACATTTTGGGTTTTAACTTGAGCTGCCATCTTAAACCTGAACCTGTAAATCTAAATAAAAGTAAACAAATCTTTCTTTTCACCACCTCGGAGTTGGTCTGAAACAAACAAAAAGGCACATAAACGAACGTAACAGTCTAAAAATAACATTTTAACGAACAAGTTCTGAACTACATCCAACACTTTGACTGTTCCACCGACTGGTCTGAGATTAAGCAGCTTGTTCAGCTCTTGTCCTGCCGGTGGAGTCAAAGCTCAGCTGCTTCATGTAAAACCTTTTCTCCCGACACGACTCAAGTATAATCCAGAAAAAGCTGCTCGCCCTGCAGCTCTCAGACGTGGGGCGTTCAGGGACACTCTGTTCAAAATGATGGAGGAAACTACGAGTGTTTCAAGATTAGAGTCAGATTTTAAAATTAAAATCAAACGGGCAGAAACGGTTCTCTGGAGCGATCGGACACTTTCTGTATTTTTAAGGACGACTGGTTCGAAACCTCCACCAGACGTTTACGAGCTCCACAAAGAATAAAAAACTAAATATAGAGTTTAAACTGGAATGAAACGCCCCACGTCTCGTTTTACAGTCCGCTCCACGTCGTACCGTTAAAACGCTACAGAACCGTCAGCTGGTCCGTCGGGGTCGAACAACAGAAGTAATTTATTAAACGAGGGTTGTAACTTGTTGTAAAATGAACTCTAAAGAAACTAGCTCGCTACAAACACGGAGACAGACGAGCCTTCGGGGGTGGCTGCAACGTCTTCAAACCCGCGTCAGCAGCAGATCCAGACTCGGGTTTACCGGCTGCAGGAGCTGAGGCGTGCGGCTGGACGTCGAGCTCATCGTGACCTCGGCCTCACGAGGACGACGCAGCAGGAACGATGTCTCCAAACAACAAACTAAATCTAACCACCGAACAAAAGTCAAATCCAAACCAACGTCCTGCGAGTCGTAGAACCTTCAGCTGAAGCAGCAGCGTCCGACCCACACGTCTCAGTCCTCGTGCTCAAACCGTTTGATTTTTACGTAAACTAAAAGTGGGAGGAGTCTGTCGACAGCAAACACAAACATCAGACGCTGGAATGACGGGAGCTCCGGGACCCGAGCGGTTCCCCTCAGACGCCCAGGTCCAGCTGGATTCTGTGCTCGAACAGCGCGATCAGCAGCATGATGCAGAAGCCCAGCAGGATGCCGGCGTTCTGCAGCAGGAAGAAGCCGCAGTGGCTGAAGCCGTGGTCGCCGGCGTCGTTGTGCAGCATCTCCGGCACCTGGAGGGAGCAGAAAGCAGCAGCTCACTAAATGAAGTCCTCGACCCGTGGACCGCAGCAGGTCCAACAAAATAATTATTTGGCTGCTCATCATTTTAGCTGTCAGAGCTAATGAATGACAAACAGACACATTAACTGATGAAAACCAGAACACTGGTGTTCCACAGGGATGTGTGCCATCACCACTTGTATTCTCTTTATACACAAATGAGTTGCAACATAACATCTAAGACTTCACATTAAGTCTGAAGATGATATGACCCTAGTGGCTGCTCTGAAGACACCAGCAGCCCCTCCCAGCTCAAAGATCAGCTCTCTCTGGCCCTCATGGTGACCCTAATCCTAATCTCTCAGCCAGAGACGGGAACAAGTTGTCCCGAGTGGTCAGACAAGGCAGTATTGGTCATCAACCAATGAAACCTACAGACCTGTAGTCAGGCTCTAGAAAAAGTCAATCCAGGTTTACAAGGACCCAACTGATCCACTGCAACCAGTACTCAGGCTGGAACCATCTGGCAGAAGACTGCTGGTTCCTCTGGTGAAGAGAAGTTCCCTCGTAGCCTCACACGACAACCCAGATGTTTTTAACGTATTGTGGATTTTAGAATCGGTTTTACTGAGTTAGCAAATCTTTTGAAAGTTTTATGGTATTTTTCACTTGTGTTGTTTTGACGTCAAAGATCATTTATTTATTTATTGACCTTTATTTAAGCAGACAAATCCCACTGAGATCACAGATCTCTTCAAAGGGAGGTCTGGGCCTGAAGACTAACAGCTTTTTGATCTGACGGAGGAAACCGGAGTACCCGGAGAAAACCCACGCAACACGAGAAGAACATGCAAACTCCACACAGGAAGACCCCAGGTCCAACCAGGGATTGAACCCAGGACCTTCTTGCTGTGAGGCAACAGTGCTAACCACTGATCCATCGTGCTGCCAACTAAATCTCCATCTCATGAAATGTCATGGACAACAAAGTTATACTGGCTGATTCTAAAGATCTGAGCTTTGGGTTCTGTTGGTTTCGGCTCTCAGAACTGGAACTGATGCAGGAACCTGGTCCAGAAGAACTCCACCTGATCACAAGCGGTCCTTCTGCAGGTTTCCCAGTGACAGCTCTGAGGATCAGGTGCAGCCTCGTCTACAACTGCATCTGGATTACAAATCCTCTTATTCCTGTTCCAACACAGCTGAAGTCGGACTGAAGCAGCTTCTCTCGGTGAAGTCACAACAATCCTGCAGCACCAGACTGGGTCCCTCAGCGGGTCCGACTCACCATGTCCACCAGCGCCACGTACATGAAGAGCCCGGCCGTGAGGGCAAAGATCCACATGCAGATGTTCTCGGCGTAGTGCCCGATCAAAATGCCCGTCACCATGCCGAAGTAGGCCATCATGGCCGACAGCACGTTGTAAAGGATGGCCTGACGCACCGTCATCCCCGCCTTCAGCAGCACCGCAAAGTCGCCTGGAAGAAAGCGACCGCAGCTCGTCAGACAGCTGGAGGAGGGGTTTAAGATCGTAGGTCGGAGGCTCGGAGGTCTTACCCAGCTCATGAGGCAGCTCGTGGCAGAAAACAGCCACAGACGTGCTGAGACCGCTGGACAGACCCTCCGTGAAGGCTGCTCCTGTAAAAAGACCCAATCTGGTGAGGCGCTCCGGTAAAACACCAGACAAGTTACATTTACGGTGAAAATGCTTGTTGCAGAAGAACTTGCTGAATAACAGCTGAAATGAGCTAAAATGGACTGTACTTATTTATACAGCTCCTTTCTATCTTATCAAGACACTGAAAGAGCTTTACAACATCTGTGCTTCATGAACCCGTTCATACACCACTCTGCTACATCTGTACCAAGACCAGTTTGATCACATTCGATGGGACACACGTCAGAGGCAATGAGGAGTTCAGTGTCTTGCCCAGGAACACTTCGGCATGCGACTGCTGGTGGAATCAAACCCCCAACTCTCCCACTGGAGGACAACTGTTCTAACCACTCAGACACAACCGCCAATAAAAACATGCTGAAATATAGTTGAAATGGAAGAAAGAGACTAAAATAGCAGAAGAAAGCCAAAAGAACACAGATTTGCTGAATTAGGTTAAATCAGCAGAAATGAGCATAAATATTTGGAATATTGGCTAAAAAAGCTGAAATTACCAAAAATAGCTGAAAGTAGCTGAAAAGGCCAAAAAAAGCTTAAACTATCAGAAGGAAATGGAAGGAGCTGTAGAGAGCTCCAAGAATGTGGAATTAGCTGAAAAAGCTCAATTAAGCATACAAACAGCTAAAAAGTAGCTGAAATAGCAGAAAAAGTTAAAACTAGCAGAAATAAGATGAAAGGAACATAACAAGCTGAAATTAGCAGCAATATCACAAAAAATTAATTTATTTGAAAGTAGCTGAAATCACAGTAACAAAAAAATGCTAAAAAGGTAGCACAAGCTAAAATTAGCAGAAGAAAGTAGAACGAACACACGTTTGCTGAAAGAAACAAACGAGCACAAAAAAGTGGAAATTATTTGAAAAAAAGCTGAAATTAGCAAAAAACAGCTATGAAAAAGCAGAAAGAAGCTAAAAGGAAGTGGAGAGCACATTTTTGCAGAATTAGACTGAGAAAAGTTGAAATAATTGCAAAAATGTGGAATTAGTAGAAAATGCTCAAATTAGCATAAAAAAGCTAAATAGAAGTTGAAATAGCAGAAAAATCTGAAACTTGCAAAAATAAGTTGAAAGGAGCAAAACAAGCTAAAATTAGCTTAAAGAAGTTAGAAGAAGCACAACAATGTTGTAGTTAGCAGAAAGTAGCTGAAAGGAGCACAGAACAGCTGAAAAGTTTATATTTGCAGCAGGAAGCTGAAAGAAGCTGAAGCAGAACAAAACGTGAAGGGAGCAGTAAAAGTTGTAAACACATCTAAAGTGCTGAAGGAGGTAAAATGAGCTCAATTCACTTTCTATGAGAATAAAAAATGTCAGAAAAGGCTAAATATTTCAAACAGCTAAAGTTGCACCAATACCAAAAGTCAGAGCAGGATTGTCCTTAAAGAGCTAAACATTTTAAGATTTGTGGAAACAGCCGAAAACTGCGGGACGAGAATCGAGCTGAAAAACGTACAGAAGAAAAATGGATGACAGAAGGATCCAGGACAGATCCAGGATCTGTCCTGGATCTGTCCTGGATCTCCCGGAAGACATTTAATATTCTGACGGATATTTTCACAGAACTTCCTCGATTCTGTCGTTTCCGCTCGAACGCCATCAGCGTCTCACCGATGGCGAGGCCGTCGCTGAAGTTGTGCAGCCCGTCTCCCATGATGACCATCCAGGCGAGCGTGGCCACGCCGGCCTGCTGGAAGTGCTTCTCCGAGTACGAGTGGGAGTGGCTGTGGGGGTGGTGGTTCTGGGAGTGGTGGTGGTGCAGGATGTGGTGGTAGTCGTGGTGGTGGTGGTGCATGCTGTCCGCCTGGCCCACCGTGTCGTGGAAGTGGGAGTGGCACTTGTTTTCACAGTCCTCGTCGGTGTAGGCGTCGGAGCTCGAAGGCCGGTCGTAACCCTGCGGCGAGATGACGGACACCTGCGGCGCCAGCATCACCTGCTCCTCCTCCGCCACACCACCGCTCAGAGGCTCGCCAAACACGCCGGCGCCATTCGTCTCCACGTCTGCAGGCAGCAAAACCAAAACCACAAACTGAAGTGAGGAGCCGAACCCTGGCTGATGTTTGGATTCACTTCTTCTGTAACTACCTTCAATTTGATGCTTTTATTTTGAAATGGGAAGAAGAGTGCCGGTAACTGCAGAAACTGCACGTTCAGCAAAAAAACAGCTGAGATGAAAGACGGCTGCTAAAGAAGCAGAAATTTAGCTGGTAAAACTAAAGGGAACAAAAGGCTTAGCTAAAAGATAATCAACGGTAGCTTAAAGCGGAAAAAAGCAGCTAAAAGCTAAGGGGAGCAAAGCAAAACTAAAACGTGTAAAAAGCTAACTAAAAGCTAAATGTAGCTAGCTAAAAGCTAAAGGGAGCAAAAGGCAACTAAAGTAGTTAAACGGTACCTATGAATTAAGAAGCAACGGTCTAGTCTAAACCTAAAAGTGGCCGAAGGCTAATCAGAAGCTAAAAGCAGCAAAGAAGACTTGTAGAGCTGCTTTCCTGGAGCAGATTTGAAACAAACAGTTTTTGAAGGAATTTAAAGATCTCGATGGATCTTCACCGGCTGTACGTTCATTTAGTCTGGACCCTCTTGGTCCTTCTTCAGCTCATTTCTCACCTTCAGCTGGTTTGTCCTGGGCGGAGAGCTTCTCTGGGTTTTTGTCATTCTGGTCCCATTTCTTCTGGATCTGCGCAGACAGCAGAGGACAACTCATCAACACGTGTCCTCTCAGAAGTCATCTCGTGTTTGGGACCTTCCCGTCAGTCCACACAGTTTTACATTTGATTCTTCACGTCCACGTGTGTTTCTGTATTTAAATCCTCTCATCATTTTGTGTCTGACCTTCTGCTTCTTGTCTTTGTACATTTTTCCCAGCGTCAGGAAGTGTTCGATCAGGAACATGAAGTAGACGCCGCTCAGAGCGGTGAGGCCCTTCCACACGGCGTCCAGATCCTCTTGTCCATCGTGGAGATGAGGCTCCTCCGTGCTCGTCTCAAACTCCTCGTGATGCTGATGGCTGCCCTGAGACTGAGGACGCACACAGTTTGGAAACGGCACATAAAAAGGCTAAAACTGATCAATAATTGATCAGTACGGAACACGAGACTCTGGACTCTGCAGGGTTTAAAGCTCGTTTCAAGGCGACAGACGAAGACGCACAAATCCACACGTCGTCGCGCCCGACACGGACTCACGTGAGGGATGAGGTGCAGGAAGGCGTCTCCGCTCAGCGTTCCCACGGCCAGCGCCACCAGGAAGCTGAGCAGGAACTTGAAGAAGACTTTGTTCATGAGCGGGATGAGGACGACGCCGAGCAGAGACAGCAGACTGATGATGGTGATGGAGAGGAAGCCGCCAAGCCACGCTGCAAACAAGCAAACAAACAAATAAACAAACAAATAAACAGGATTTAGGAAAACAAAGAGTTAAACAGTCAGGATCTGTTAGGTCAGGGGTGCCCAACACGTCGATCTCAAAGCGATCATGGGTAGATCTCTCATGGCGTTAAAACTAGACGTCAGCCGGTATCATCCATGAAATGTGTCTCGACTGACCTGAACCCTTAAAGCTGAGCCTTGATGCTCCTGAACAACGGAGATGATGGTAGCAGAGAATATCATTAAAGATGAGACCATGTTAAAAAGGAAGCTAACCAGTTTCCATCTCATCTGAATTCTTCAAGGTTAGGATGGAGGTCGCCACACTTCAGTGTGAACTCACCTGTTGAGATACTTCTGGTGCCGTCTCCTCCGCCACGCTCGCTCTGGTTGGAGTGGTTATGAGCTCCATGGTGACCGTGAGCGTGTTTGTGCTGTTTATGCTCTAAAAACAGACAAAAAATTAATAAACCTGCTCAGTTTGATCGAATTAATCCTCAAAACTAGAGTCCAGATTAAACGATAGCAGCACAAAACAAAGTTTCAGTTTTATCAAAATGTTTTGTTGAGACGCAGATGAGTTTTAATGAGAGCTGAAATTAAACCTTTAGTTTAGAACATGTAGATTTTTATTACCTGGAAACAGACGGGGCGGATTATTTATGTAAACACAACGTTACTGTTGAGAACCTACTAATCTGGATTAATAATCCAGGCAACGAACAAGGTGAAACAGTTATATTAAATAAAAACCGTAAAGATCAGGTAACTGTGGCATTTCCTAAACTTGATGTTCTCGTTTTGAGAAACAAACGCACTAAATGGACAAGAATAAAAATAACTTCAGTATTGTTCTATAAATTGTTTTCCTTCCAATGATCCATTTTCCAGTCTTCTTCTTCTTCTTCTTCTTTCAGGTTTTACATCTTGAGGGGTTTTCACAGCGAGTCCTCCGTCTCACTCTGTCCTCTTCATTCTCTGTCCTCACTCCAACTACCTCCATGTCCTCTCTAACTGCATCCATGTGTCTCCTCTGTCTTTTTCCTGCAGCTGCATTTCTAACATCCTTCTACCAATATACCTACTGTCCCTCCTCTGGACATGTCCCAACCACTGTCCCTCCTCTGGACATGTCCAAACCACCGCCCCTCCTCTGGACATGTCCAAATCACTGTCCCTCCTCTGGACATGTCCCAACCACTGTCCCTCCTCTGGACATGTCCAAACCACCGCCCCTCCTCTGGACATGTCCAAACCACTGTCCCTCCTCTGGACATGTCCAAACCACTGTCCCTCATCATATGCCATTGAATATTTGAGTGAAAAACCTCACTGCCATCTCTCCAAGACATTTCCAAATCTCCTCTGGCATGCCATCAGGTCCTACTTCCCCATCTTCATTGTGATCCACTTTCCTGTATTTTGGTCTAATGTGGTCTGGACCGGAGTTCTCCAGACTTTCTGAAGGTCTTTTCCTCTGGACTACAACTGCTTTGTTTTATTGTGTTTCTGTCCTTGTACATTAATATTTTAAACAATGGATCTATAAAAAATACCAAAGAAAACTGCCTGACAGACATTAGGGCAGGGGTGTCAAATTCTGGTCCTGGAGGGTTGTCATCCTGCAGGTTTTGGTCAGTCCCCTGTTCTTCATTTTGCCTTGAGCTTCTGCAGAAGCTTATTGTTCAATCATTCATTCAAATCAGGTGCGTCATACAGGGAAAAGATCCACACTTGAAGGATAGTGGCCCTCGAGGACCAGACTGGAAACCACTACAATAGGGTTTCAGCCCCAACAAGGTGATTCTCAATTAGTTAAAAACGTGACAGCCAAAAATCAGCTGAAGGATGAAGCATCTCTCAGTTCCTGGTGTAACAGGCCACAGAATATCCTCAATCCAGACTATACTTGGGGTTAAAGAGGCCTAGGATAGATCACAGCCTTCAGCCAAGTCATACCCCAGGCCAGATTATGGGTAAATATAGGTACAGGTTGGTATAGTCTGGCCTGGAGGGGTATAGTGTGGCCGGGAAGGGTACAGACTGGCCTGGAGTGGTACAGACTGGCCTGGAGTGTTTTAGTCTGGCCTGGAGGGGGTACATTCTGACCTGGATAAGGTATATTCTGA